>NC_084737.1:70615422-70823100 GCF_033978785.1 Entelurus aequoreus
CTTACACGCTTAATTGGTTCTGTGCTTCTGGTTGTCTTTACTCAACACAATCTTAAATTATCTCAAATGAATTCTCCCATTGGAATAAAGTGAAAATCAATAAGAGGTTGCTCTCCAACCCCAAACGGCATACTTTTAACATGTAACATGCCTTTTAGAAAGAAATGAAACTATTACATAATAAATATTGTATAGAATATAATACAAAAAACTACAGTAGTTTTATGAAGGAATGTAATATTAATGCATACTATTTACTTTGGAGAGTGGACCAACAGTAAAGTCTTAAGAGGCACATATCATAGAAAAAAAAAATTATTCTGTAGAATTTAACAAACTATAACATACGTAAGTATGAGGAAATTATGCTAGAATTAAACAATTAGTAACATTTTTAAAACTTAAAAAATCTTTTGTTATCTCCCTAGAAAATATATTGGTGAAACCTAAAATATTGGAATGGTTTGTTTACAGTTGTTTAGGTGAAACTATGATAAACATAACATGCAACTCAAGATATTTCGAGCTTTCTTTTGACATAATTTTGATGATTATGACTTACTTCTTATGAAAACCTTGAAGTGAAAATCTCAGAGTATGTGGGGTCTTCAAAAACTGTAAGCTGTGACCATCAAAACCATAATAAATAAAGGCTTGACATATCTCTCTTTGCACGAGTTGATATCACATATTAGTTTCACATTTGAAGTTGAAATGCTGACATGAATGGACTTTTACATGATATTCAAATTTTATGAGTTTCAAGTGTAGTTGCATGAAACCATGCAACTTTTCTCCTAATGCAATTGAACCTTCACCTTTTGAAAATCAGGAGCACTATGGCAAATGTGCTCAGGCTTTTGACCACAAACTTATTCACTGCTTGTCTGTGTACTCTTCCCTGCCGCGGTGAAAGGAGAAGCTAGCGCCGGGCAGCAGGCATGAACTGGAACTAGTACTTACTGCCAGCCTCGGACCCAGTCAGAATCTGTGTCTCGTCTTGCTCAAAAAGGCATTCATTTTAATTTGACAACTAGTTAGTACCTGTTGTATTTATGGCAAATGACATGCTAGCATAACTGCTCCTGGGATGAGATTGACGTGGTTCAAAAACGCGACTTTTAATTTATAGTTATGGTATGCTGAATGGTAATATGTTTCCGCATATTGCTTGTATGTCTTCCTCTTGATGAAATAGAAATCTCGCAATTATTACAACCATGGCCGTAACTACAATTGAGGTCATGTCCTTTGTACTTTTTTTAAGTGACAAACAAAAAGAAGATAATATGACTGACTGCAAAAACACTTTGTGTAGGGCATTGTGTATGCTATACGTCACTTGTGTGCGCTGTAAATCACCGTGCGGTAGATCATCCTCTCTCAATATACAATCTTTGGTCAACTCCAGACAACAATGTAACGCAATGAAGTCCACTTTTGCTGACAACATAATCCGATCCAAATTGTGCTGTCAACATTGATTGATAGATTGAGACTTTTATTAGTAGATTGTACAGTACAGTACATATTCCGTACAATTGACCACTAAATGGTAACACCCGATCAAGTGTTTCAACTTGTTTAAGTCGGGGTCCACGTTAATCAATTCATGGTCATTCATGTTAACATAACGTTAACATTATATTATACTGATCAGTGGTGTGCCGTCAGGGCCAGCAAGGCCTTCTCTGCTGGCCTAACATAACCAGAAATCATGATCATTGGTTCTCTTGGACAACCAATGTTTGACTTCGGTATTTGTCAAATCATAGTTACGGCTCTGATTACAAGTAGCACAGTTGCAATCTTTTCTTTTAAAATGTAGCCAGATTTTAGAGCTTTTGTTCCGCCCAGGCTCCAGGCCCAGGTACACTGGGAACCGGTTCTAAACAAGAACCGGTTTTCAATTCCCATCCCAACGCACACAGAGAACCGACAAACTCTGCAAAGAGATAGGAACCCTGTGAGGCCAACCTGCGAACCACACGGCCAACGTGCGGACCACAATGAAAATGAAAATGTAAAAAAGCGGACGTGCAAAGCAAACAAATATCAGGTCAAATATGGAAACTTACCATTGTTTGGCAGTACAGCGTCCATGTGGTCCATGTGTACTGGTGCAACTGATGTCTGGAAGGGTATCATCATGGTGGTTTTCTTACAGACCTTAACTGTCTTGATAAATGACAATAAAGGAATTAGGCAGAAATTCTGCTAGGACCTTGATAGTTGTGTTTCACACAATAACATTGACTGGGGTTCCGCTAAGAACAATTCAAAGTTAGGTGTAATTGTGTCATTTCTGAACAGAATTTCATGAGTGGCTTATTTGAGACAAGCAAAACATTTTTTTTAAAGATATAAACATGTATATACATGTCAAAGGCGTGAGAAAAGCAATAATGCTACAAGCGGTCATGGCACAGACTAGGTGGATTACTTGGATGTCATCCCTGTTATTTGTATGGTTTCTGGGAATTGCTATGATATGTAGTCATGTATTAACCAGTAAATCATTTATCAATGCATTTCTAGGACATACTGTAATTTGTTATCATTGACAAACAATGTATGCTTCATACAAAATAGTATACAGTTATGTAAACAATACATGATATACAATATACATGCAAGTGACAACTTACCACTGTGGTCGGGTCGCTGCTTGAATAACTTTGAGTTTCTGTAGAGAGGAAAACAGATATAATCAGTGAGCTTCTTTGCAAAACTTCCCGGAAAGCAACATAAATAGGTCACTGACATTTCTGTAAAATATAATCATAAACAAAACAGATTTTCTTATCATTTAAATTTATTAAAAATAGCCCCTTAAGATGCAGCTTCTCGGTTTCGAGGGGGTCCCTAGGTACGTACGCTATTATTAAAAAACTGAAAATTAAATGTCTAAAATAAAAATAAGAATATTTTTCTTTCCATTTACTTTCTGTTAGACCAATCTCAAGTAATATGCACTTAAACCTATATACCTTTTAAAATAAGTTAAATATAGTCCTCCCTTGTTTTTCGCTGTTGAATGGTTCCAAACATGAGCACGGTGAATACATTTTTGCGAAGTAGGAATCATTTACAACCTTCTATATACACTTTTCAACATTACGAGCGCCATCTAGACATGAAATAACACCCTTCAGTCACCTTTACACTCTTTTAATCTAATATAGTAATGCTGCATGAGGCTGAGCCAATCAGTGGCCACGGTACTTAACAGTGCGCTCTGATTGGTTTGGTTTGGTTTGTAGTATTGATATTTTTAGCTTATTTAGCCATTTTTGATTTAAAACTAAGAAATAGTAGCTTTAAATATGTATATATATATGTATATATATATATATATATATATATATATATATATATATATATATATATATATATATACTGTATATATATATATATACTGTATATATATATAGACAAGCGGTAGAAAATGGATGGATGGATGTATATATCCATGTATCCCCTAGGGGGGGGGGGGGGGGGTTACCCACATATGCGGTCCTCTCCAAGGTTTCTCATAGTCATTCACATTGACGTCCCACTGGGGTGAGTTTTCCTTGCCCGTATGTGGGCTCTGTACCGAGGATGTCGTTGTGGCTTGTACAGCCCTTTGAGACACTTGTGATTTAGGGCTATATATATATATATATATATATCAATCAAACATTGATTGATTGATTGATTGATATATATATATATATATATATATATATATATATATATATATATATATATATATATATATATATATATATATATATATATATATATATATATATATATATATACATATATATATATATATATATATATATATATATATATATATATATATATATATATATATATATATATATATATATATATACATACATACATATATATATTGAAAAAATATATTTTACTTATTTACCATTAAAGCATTCTGTATCCTTTCCAGGGTTCTTATTGATTCTGCAGCAGGGATGAGAGCAAGGGTAGGAGGCAACACAGATGCAGAACACCACAACCAGGATCATGATCATCCACCACTGGACATTATTTCCTGCTGTGAATGCAAAATAATTTAAACCTAATTGTAGAAAATTACCAATTCTGAAATTATTGTTAAAACATAAGATCTGATCAATTAAAACTATATAACCAGCAAATGGGTCCGTAGTAGCAGATGTGTTAAAAAACATAAAACATACCATTAAGTGGAGCTTCATTTCGTGATTCATTTGAATTGAAATCCCTTGTCTCGGTTGTGAATGAAGTAGTTGTCGTCGTAGTTGCACATTTTTTCTTGCATTTTGCATCTTTCAAACACTGTTCCCTGCTAAACGGCATAAAGAGAAGTATAATTTTGCAAATTAATTCATCTCTACACAGCCTGACACACAAACCTGCTGTCTACAACATTAGGTACACCTGCACAATTTAACAAATAAAATAAATGAGAGTTGCGTAGAAAATTCTGAAATTGTAATAATAGTTGTCATTGAAATTCCAGAGAAGCATTCATTTTACAATGTTTATTATTCAGGTTGTTGTGGTGTAGAAGTGCACAACTTAATACTAAAACATATTTTGTGCCCGTCATGTACTGTAGATCTTCAAATAGTGCCCGCATCTCAAATAAACATTCCGTATTTTCTGCAATTGCGTTAAGAAAAAAGACACTCCCGCGCATTATTTGAGGAAATCATGTTCATGTCTCGATCATATAGAAACACCTCTCTGTATGATGCATCCAAGCGCTAATGTTTTTGTGCACTGTTGTGTTCTTTTGCAGGTATTTCCCCAATGACTAACCAACAGATGTTCCTGTTATGACTCACCTAAGACAGGCCGCACAATCCCTATCTGAAAAACAAAAACAAAACAAATGACCAAAGAAAAATACAAACATTGGGAATAATGAATAATAATAAATAAATATAAATTACTTTCACAGGCTTCACAGTAGCATGCTTGGCAAGATGTCTCCACTTTGTAGTATCCATCCTTGCAGTCACATATTACGTCACTTTTGGAGGTGCACTTCTGTTTTTCAACTAGATTACCTGAGGAGAAATCAGAAATCTGTCACACTTTAGATGTGTTTCTCCTTCTTTATCCAAATATTTTTTTGAATTGTGTTTCCTTCTCGACACAATCCCAATATTGATTGTAGAATTTAAACAGAGGTGGGCATAGTAGCCAAAAAATTATACTCAAGTGAAAGTACTGTTACTTTTATATCAGTCAAGTAAAAGTAGTAACATAATCTTTACACTATGTAAGGCATAGATGCCTTTGGATGGTTTTTTTTCAAATTGAATTCATACGCTCATATCAGCGTTTGTACGGGTTGTAGATTAAAATAACGAGAAAAAAAGGGACTACTTCACTTAATAAAAGTGTTACGATTATGATATGATAAATGTGACCAAAAAGTATTTGACGACGATGTTATCAAATTATTTTTGGTCCCATTTGCTTTAATGAAATAATAATAAGTATTAATTCAATCATCAATTTCATTTAATTCCATTTCTTTTAATTAAATTGTATTCAAAGTAGTTAAACAACATGTTTGCATCTGACAAAAACACCCCACAAACGCTGGCTTCCTGTGTTACAAATGCCATGTTTGTTATGAATAAAATTGTTTAACCCCCGCCACCCCCGAAAGGGATAAGCGGTAGAAAATGGATGGATGGATGGATGTTTAAAAAAACGCTGGCTTCCTCGCTGGTTACACATTGATTGGTTTTCTTATATTGTTTTTATATTTATTTATTTAGTTTTTATTCAGTCATTGGTGGAGCTAAGAATATTATTTGAATCTTGTTTGCTGCACATTTTTGTTGTTTTAAAGTGCTATATAAATAAAGTGGATTGGATTGGATTGGAGTAAACTTTGTCAAAATTGAGAACAGGAAGTGAATAAAAGTGCTAGTAATGGCTATGATATGGAAAAGGGGTAGGATTAGATAAGAGCTGCTTCTTCCTACTCCTCTTCGAACATGTTGAATAGAGAAACAGGAAATTGTGATGCATCATGTTGTAACTGTATTCATGTTCGAAATAAACATAAACCCTAAATATGAACATTTCTACTGACACAAATGACAGCACATGATATACAGGTATATGTTCTTTTTTCCTACATTGTAAGTAAACATTGAAGAGTTAAACTGCCTTTTCTGACGCCATTATGGCACTTTTGAGTGCAGTCATGTGACTGCCAGACTCTGTTTGATTGGTGAAATGGAGTCAGGTCACTAGTGCTTAGGTTGGATTGGTGAAATAGATTTATGTGACCATCATGTGATAAAAAGTCCCTCTAACAAGCCAAATAAATGATTCATTGCAGCAGTAATCAATGGATTATAAATTAATATAATAATGAATAAATACATAAATGTAGGGATCGGAATGAAATTCAATGTTTAAATACTAAAAAAAAAGTATGTTGCATTAAAACTACTTGTACAATTTATCCAAAAAGCTATTGTAAATGTAGCAGGTTACTACCTGCAGTTCTGATTTTAAATGATAACTTTGCTTTAATATCACATAGTATTACCGACTTGTTGCGTTATTTCTTTTTGTATGATGATGTAGAATGTGTGATGAAATCATCTTGGTAGGCAACAAAACGAATGTTACTCACCTTCACACCTGCTACAACTAAAGCATCTATTCATAGTGTTGTTGTTTGCGGTGTATGTGCCATTCTCACATTGTCCACATCTCTCAGAAATGGAGTTTAGGCAGTTTCCCTTTTTATAGTGACCTGTAGGCGACAAAAAAGTACTTTAAATAAAACCAGTTACACAGAAGATAACTAATGAATCTAAGTGTAAGAACTTACCAGCTGGACACGAACAGGGATCATTGGAATCGTCACAATGTCCAATGGAAAATAGGGCCAGTAACAAGAAAATCTAAAACACAAGACATTGTTTTCTATGCAGACTAAATAAAATAATCAACAAAGACTGAGAATAAATAAATATGTACATTTTACCTACATACACTACAATATCTCAGTGAGTACAACTCTGACATTTTAGATCTTCACTAGATCTTGTAGAGCAGTATACATTTATCATCCACACAAAAAAAATTGTCAACATACAGCCATTATTGTCTAAATAGTTGGAAAACCAAGGGAGTGCCAAGATTGCTGTAGTTGCCCACTTCATTATAGACACATGCATTACTATCTTCAATAATCTATGAAATACAAGTGTGCATTGATTGTGAGTAAACTTGTTGATCCTGCTATTACAGATTAATTTGAATTCATAAGATTTTTTAAAGGTAAAAAGTCTTGATATATTTTAACCCAGTCAACAATAGTGCATTATACAACAATAAGTTGCTATTAATAATACTAGTAGAGCTAAATTAGTTTTTGGGGTTCATCGGGGTTCCATTTAAGGAACTCTTATATTTCATATCTACAGTATATCAATGATTTAAAAATTGTTTGTAAGAATTGTACTACCTCCTGTCTTTTAATATCATATTCAAATCTTGATGTTTGACAAGGAAAGCAAATGAAGAACTGTCTAATATTTATGAATTGTTCAAGGTTAATAAACTGTCATTTTATATAGAAAAAACCCTTGAGCTATATGATTTTTAGTATGAAGAACAAAAGTTATAATAAAGACAATGTGAAATTATTCATTAATTCGTTCATTGCATCAAAATTAATCTGATGCCTCAAGCCAAAAGTTTTAGGAAGTATTTTTTATTTTTTTAATAACTTGAAAATAAGAAACTGTACATAACTTGTCCGATAAGTTAATGAAACCAATAGTTATGTTGAGTACAAGTGGTCATGTTATTAATAGTTCTTGTATGTAGACATTATATTATAGTTTAATATATCCACATAAAATGCATTCGTATTTGGGATGCTACTTGTCAATCACACCTTTACAACATCTCATTAATTCAAAATTAATTCTTAATAATAACATTTTCCAATAGATCATTCATCTGGTCCTCTTTTCATAGAAGACAACAGTTTTACATACTTCTAATATATACTAACTCAACAAGACACCGTTGTAACTTTTATCTACCATGTAGATTAGAACATCTATGAGGATATGCTCAACTACACTTAAATATAGAGAACCCTCTCTTTCTTTATTTCTTTATTCTTTTAAAAAACTATTTAGGCTATGTTGGTCTCCAGGTTAACTATGATGTGTATTGTATTGTATAGTATATTAATTTTTTTGTGTGTGTAAATAAATAAGGGCTAGGTTAAACTGAAAGTGAAATGAACAAAGTTGCAGTAAGGAATTACCGAATTACGAGTACATAATTTGATCAGTAAACAATTGTTTTGATTTTAAATACCAATCAACTGCAGTAACAAAGCATTTGACATGGTTACACGCTTAACAACAAACCATATTACCAAATATGGTATTGTTTGATCATCTTGATCAGTTTTTACAAGCACTACAGCTACTGCACGTGTTTTGCTTCTTCCTCACCTTTTAAGTGACATGCATTAGAAAAATAACATGAACTCCTTTAAGAAGCTCGGTTAAAAGAAATACACAAGAAAAAAAAGAAACAATGTAAGTTACATAATGGCCACATTGTGACCCCAGAACAGATTCATTGAGGATTTTATGTTGAAACAAATCACCTACAATAATGCATTCTGAAAAAAATACCGATGCTCACCAAGTCCATGTTGGACAAGTAGACCTTGAGGTGACACAAATGACAAACGTCTGATGGAGTTGGATCTGGTCATCTGACAGAAAGCGTGGCACGTAGGAGGGCATCAACGGGTAAGGAAGCCCTTCCGACACTTTGCCATCATGAGGGAATGAAAGGAAGTACGGGTAATTTAGAGTCGGTGTGTGTCGGTCTGCCTTAGGTTCAGGTTGTCTTCTCAGAAGGGCTCCGAGAGACAGGAAATCCGGTGACATCAGCTTATACCACAACACACTCAGATGGTGACAACCAGCATTAAGTTTCACTCCGTGATGATTCCAATAATTCCTGTAAATCTTCGTAATGCCAGTCATGCAGACGTCTTGATAATATGCAAAAATGGCACCACAGTATACGTATAACACATGTTTTGATGTAGTGTAAACATGAATGGCTTTTTTGCAACTCCAGTTTTCTCATTTGTGGGACTAAATCTAAGTATACTAATAAAATAGACACCTGCATGCTTGACTGGTAACAAGCAAGTACTGTCTAGAACATTTTACAGATTTAAAATCTTCATTGAGTCATGGGGCATTCACAGAAACAAGGCTGGTGGTCAGGAGTCAAGAAAACCCCCAACCCTAACCCTAACTGCTGAAAACATTACCATGAATTGATTTACGTGGACCCCGACTTAAACAAGTTGAAAAACTTATTCAGGTGTTACCATTTAGTGGTCAATTGTACAGAATATGTACTGTACTGTGCAATCTACTAATTAAAGTTTCAATCAATCAATCAATCAACACCTTGTGGCATTTCTAAGACATGTTTGCGGTTTGTCAGTTCATTTACTTCATATTCTTTTGAGGGACAGGTAAGTGTCACTTATAACACGTAAGCTCATCACATTGAGATACAAGTGCATTAGTATACTTTACAATACACGACCTGTATCCAAAATAAGGCTAGGTAGTGTTGCAAAGACAGTGTCAGAGAAGTTGTAGCACACCAGGATGCGTATCGTAGTAATTTGTCCATCACGAAAAAAATAAGTGTACCAGTTTACTCATTCCAGAATTCTACTTTCATTTAGATATGGCTATGTATGAGAAAATCCACAAGATGTCCAATAGAATACATTGTGAATAGCTCTACTAAGAGTCGTGTAGAGAGAGTATGGCCAACTCGGTTTCAGGCGATTTTGTCAATGATTGGTCAAAAGGCACTCATGTGACTACAGGGCGCCATGACTGCTACCAACTTTGACTGATGCAATGTGTCTGCGGCACTTCCTCTTTAGTTTTTCGGCGTGTAAAAATGCCCTATTGTGCAGCATGGATGTTCCACCCGCGAGAAATGCGGTAAGCTTTTACATCGCATTCTGGATAGCAAACCTACTTTGAACACTTCACTCAACGCAAACGCCATAACATCATCAAAGCTCACTTTTAAGCATTCACAAATAGCACCAGCATTTTGGAAGAAAGGTGAACATATAAAAAATCCATATGTGATGCCAAATGAGTCACTTTTGCATCTCCCTGCACAAAACTGTGGTGAGTTCAAAGACACTTCATTAAAGTTAGAAATCGAGTACTAGTTTTTAAAGACAGGAGGCGACTTACCACCACTAATTATAATAATGATATATTATTTGGATTTGTATTATCCACTGATGGTAATCAAAGCAAATGTCTACTTTACACTGTGAAGTAAAGGAAAAAGTGTTAGATTTATAATCATATTTAAGTATATAATGAAATTATATATGAATATTTAAATTAATATTCTGGCCACTATATATGGAACTTGTTGCCTGTTTTTGATAAAGAAAACAAATTATTTTTATTCATCTAAATTATTTAGGGTGGGGGGTTTATAGATATGTAAAAAAAAAAAATAAAACCCTAATTGAGATTTTACATGTGTTTTTAAAAGCTGGTTTGATCAAAATCCATGCAATAATCTATTTTTAATGCATGTAAACATACCAGTGTGTTGGCAATGTTGGGTTTAGGGTGGGATGGGAGGCCTTTTAGAAGTATTTTATGAGGGGGTCCAGAGTTTGATGCTACGCCCCTGCAAGCCAAGCTGCATGGTCAAAAATGAGCATTAAGGGAGAACTGCACTTTTTTTTTTAAAGTTTGCCTATCATTCGTAATCCTTGTGTAAAACAATGTCTGCTCTCACTGCCGACAGTTAGGATGTTGATATATTGTTGTTTAAACTCACAATCCTCGCAAAAAGGGGATGCAACTGAGCGCCTTTTTGGGTCTTTTACGCTATTTCCAGGTCTAAATTGGCTGTCAAAGTTGACCATCTCCTCAGTTTATGTTCACATCATTTTACCATCAAGGTGAGAGACATGATTCGTAATCTACAATAAACTTTCACCAGCTCAGAAGCAAGAAAGCAGCTCACCACCTGATGATGTCTGTAGGTCCTTAACATTAGCACTTATAATAACAATATCGCTAATCTATTAAATAAATATAGAACATAAAGTAGCAAGAAACACATCAATAATGAATAAAGCAAAACATTTTTTAGACAAAAAATCACTTCATATTCTCTACTGCTCGCTAGTGTTACCATATCTGAGTTATTGTGTAGAAATATGGGAAAACAACTACAAATGTGCGCTTTATTCACTAAATGTGTTACAAAAAAGATCAATTAAAATAATACATAATGTTGGATATAGAGAACATACAAACCCTTTATTTATTAAATCACAATTATTGAAATTCAACGATTTGGTGCATTTGCAAACAGCTAAAATTATTTATAAAGCAAACTATAACCTCCTACCCAAGAATGTACAACAATTCTTCTCAACAAAAGAGGAGGAATAAAACCTTAGAGGAAAATTTAAGTTAAAACACGTGTATGCTCGTATAACACTTAAAACCTTTAGTATATCAGTATGTTGAATTAAATTATGGAATGGATTAACCAGAGAAATCAAATAAAGCACCAATATGATTCAGTTTAAGAGACTGTTCAAACTACAAGTGTTCACAAAGTACACAGAACAAGAATTATGATGAACATCTTGAACCCTTTTTTTTATTGAGACAAAGATTATTTGTGTATTTAATATTTGTTTGCTTACTACGGTATATTATTTATTTTTTTGTTCACTGTTATGTTACAGAGAACAAGGAAATTGGATAACATTGCTATGGAATAAAAAGGGGTAGGATTAAATAAGCTCTGCTTCTTCCTACTCCTTTTCGGACGTGCTGTAATGAAACAACTGGAAATACTGTATGTGATGCATTACATTGTATTGTATGCATGTTCAAAATAAACTGAAACTGAACTGAACTGAACTATCCATCCATTCATTTTCTACCGCTTGTCCTTTTTGGGGACGCAGGGGGTGCTGGAGCCTATGTCAGCTGCGTTCGGGCGGAAGGCGGGGTACACCCTGGACAAGTCGCCACCTCATCGCAGGGCCAACACAGATAGACAGACAACATTCACACTCACATTCACACACGAGGGCCAATTTAGTGTTGCCAATCAACCTATCCCCAGGTGCATGTCTTTGGAGGTGGGAGGAAGCCGGAGTACCACGCAGTCACGGGGAGAACATGCAAACTCCACACAGATTGTGAGGCACATGCACTAACCCCTGGTCCACCGTGCTGACTGAACTGAACTATCCATCCATCCATTTTCTACCGCTTGTCCCTTTTGGGGTCGCGGGTGGTGCTGGAGCCTATCTCAGCTGCATTCGGGCGGAAGGCGGGGTACACCCTGGACAAGTCCCCACCTCATCGCAGGGCCAACACAGATAGACAGACAACATTCACACTCACATTCACACACGAGGGCCAATTTAGTGTTGCCAATCAACCTATCCCCAGGTGCATGTCTTTGGAGGTGGGAGGAAGCCGGAGTACCCGGAGGGAACCCACGCAGTCACGGGGAGAACATGCAAACTCCACACAGAAAGATCCCAAGCCCAGGATTGAACTCAGGACTAGTCAGGACCTTCGTATTGTGAGGCACATGCACTAACCCCTGTACCACTGCTGCGAACTGAACTAATACTTGGTTAATATTCAGGTAGGGAAATGTAAATAGAGCAGTGGTTCTTAATCTGGGTTCGATCGAACCCTAGGGGTTCGGTGAGTCGGGCTCAGGGGTTCGGCAGAGGTCAAGACACACCCGACTCATCGTGTAAATAAAAATGTCTCCCTATCGGCGTATTACGGATCCGGCAACAGCAGAAGTCACACTGATTTGCAGGTGTGTAATTTGTTGTGAGTTTATGCACTGTGTTGTTTTTGTTGTTTGAACAAGGTGATCCACGGTTCATTTTGTGCACCTGTAAAAAAAACATGGTAACACTTTAGTTTGGGGAACATATTCACCATTAATTAGTTGCTTATTAACATGCAAATTAGTAACATATTGGCTCTTAACTAGTCATTATTAAGTACTTATTAATGCCTTATTATAAGCCTAACCCTCTAACCCTAACCAAATAACTCTAAATTAAGTCTTTGTTATTTAGAATATGTTCCCCTAGTGTCCAAAAACCTCTAAATTAAGTCTTTGTTACTTAGAATATGTTCCCCATACTAAAATGTTACCAAAAACATATAACTTTGTCTTGAATTTGAAAAAAAAAAACACATTTTATTTTTCACTAATGAAGGGTTCGGTGAATGCGCATATGAAACTGGTGGGGTTCGGTACCTCCAACAAGCAGGCACGTGCACACATAGGGCCCTATGGGTGCTAGAGCCCCTGCCCTTTTTTGCCTCGTCTTAAAAAGTGCCCTCTGCCTGTGTGTGTGTGTGTGTTTTTTTCCTTTAAACAACATTAATAAATTCCTGTAAGAGATGTAAAAAAAACCCCAGCTGTACAAAAACTCCACGTTTTCTTGTAATACCGGGTTGTTTGAGCCTGCCGTTCCGCCAGAGAGAGAGAGAGAGGGCGAGTGTGAGTAAGTGAGAGGAGAGAGAGCCAAGTTACTGCGCCCCTGAGACGTGACAGTGGAGCAAGTTGAACCTGTGAGTTATGGTCTAGTCGCCGTCCACTTATTCAGCATCTAAAATGGGTAATATTTCAGAAAAACGCTGTATTATTCTATTATTCAATGTGTCAGTTTCTGTTTTTGCCGGACGTCGGAGCACGGCGCATCAATTGAGCACGGCACATCAAGTCCGCACAGAGCAGAGCGGATCGTGTGGGACAGGAAGTAGTGAACAAAATACAAAATAAAACACCGGGTTAATTTTCAAAATAAAATGCACTGTGTTTACGGCGGATCACATTTTTCTCACAGTAGAGTTTTAGATATAAAGTTTATTGTGACTTTGCTATTACTGTGTGGGTTAACAAAATAATAATAATGATAATAATAACAATAATAAGAAGAATAAAAATGATAATGATAATAATAATAACTATTATTATTATTATTAATAATAATAATAATTTCAGCATTCTGGGGATATAAGATGTAGGTTATCTGTTAGGAATATTACCATCTGTATTTAAACTTGATTCATGTTGATTATGCCTGCAGCATAATTCCAAAAAAAAGAAAGGATACAGCCCTACTGGCCCCTGGTCAATATTTTTGGCCCTGTATTGCGTTTCAGTTTTTTAGTCTGAGCATTAAGTGGGAAAGACCATAAGTTACAACTTGATGGTGTTTTCATCAAGTTAAGGGAAGAAGGACAGATTTTCACATTGAAGTTTTTTCCATTTGGGTATTTATTTTTGTATTTTTTTTTCAGAGTTCATGTTGCACTGTTCAATGTTCAATATTAAAGTGCTTATCTTTAACAATAAATAGCCTAATAATAAACCAGTGTTTTGTTGCTTTTCATGTCTTCCAAGCCTATGATAATGTGAATTAACTCATTATGACAATAATTTGTTGACACAAAAGAAATGGCAATCACTTTTACCTACAAACAACACACAGCTAAGTAGTTAGCTTCCTATTAGCAAATTTAATTTTACATTAATTTCCATATTGTGTAAAGGACCAAAAAAAAAATTCCTGCCCTTTTCTGACTTTGAGCCCCTGCCCCTCTATAATCATGTGCACGTCCCTGCCAACAAGGTTAAGAACCACTGAAATAGAGCATTGTTGGTGCTTTTTGGATGGTTATTTATTGGGTTTTTATTGTTGGAATACAAGCAACAGACGAAATGACGGCTTCATTGTAAGCAGACTTTTATTTATGAGTATTAAGATTAAAGATTAAAGTACCAATGATTGCCACACACACTAGGTGTGGTGAAATTTGTCCTCTGCTTTTGACCCATCCCCTTGTTCACCCCCTGGGAGGTGAGGGGAGCAGTGGGCAGCAGCAGTACCGCGCCCGGGAATCATTTTTGGTGATTTAACCCCCAATTCCAACCCTTGATGCTGAGTGCCAAGCAGGGAGGTAATGGGTCCCATTGTTATAGTCTTTAGTATGACTCGGCCGGGGTTTGAACTCACAACCTACCGATCTCAGGGCGGACACTCTAACCCAGGGGTGGGCAATTAATTTTTACCGGGGGCCGCATGAGCAACCCGAGCACTGCTGGAGGGCCACATCGACAATATTTCAATTAAATTTTGCTCAATATTATTTTTGATATATACCGTAAGATAAATAATAATAATAATAATAATAATAATAATAATAATAATAATTAATAATAATAGTAATACTTCAACATAGTGTATGTAACAGCATTCCATGACTAATATAAATAAATTAACATTAATAATAAATGACAGTAAAATAAGCACACGTATGACTGAGGAGTCATAGTGTAACTTTGTGTGATGTTTGAGTTGTCCGACTTTTTGTGTGGCCATAAACGCACCAGTGGTTTAGTGCTATGCGTGTTGGTGACAGATGACAAGTTGGTTTTGGCCTGGTTTGTACGGCAGAAAATGACTAGTTTTTCGAGATAGAAGTGTTTTACTTATGTTTTTGGTGTGGTTATGTCCGAATATAAACAGTTTTGCTCAATAAAGTGATCGATATAATTCCTGGCCTCGAAGCATCTCGATAGACGTTACAATAATTGAACGGTGTTCAATTGAACGGTGTTGACGAACACCGTTAGGGCCGCTTGTTGTCACTGTCACTCAAAGTTGCATTGCAAAATTACATAGAATAAATATGTTTATTTTGTTTAGAATTCAGATGGGATTTGATTTGGTGCGTGGCATATATTTGCTGCGCGCAGCAGACGCTTGAGCAGTGCGCAATTGCGCAGGCATGCACCTTAGAGGGAACGTTGCATGGCAGTCCATGTCTTGTTGGAAACACGCCATTCTTCATCAACTTTTCTCTTTTTAGCGTCTCGGGTGTAAACCGTGCATCACTTGTCGCTGCATGTGCACCTTCACTCGCAGGTTACACACTGACACACGCCCATAAATAATAATTTTCAAAATAAAAGCAGCACAGTTGTATTGCGCGCACGACATAGATGTTTTTTCCAACTTTATTTTGTAATTAATGATTGCAGCTGTTCACATTCACTCACAATCACGCATACGTCCACACGGAAGTAATACAAATAACGATTTTCAAAACAAAAGCAGCACCGTTGTATTGCACACTCGACATAGATACTTTTAAAAATTTATTTTGTAATTTATAATTGGCCTCACGCAGGCCGGACAGGGACGCACAAAGGGCCGGATGCGGCCCGCAGAATGCCCAGGTCTGCTCTAACCACTAGGCCAGGGGTCGGCAACCCAAAATGTTGAAAGAGCCATATTGGACCAAAAATACAAAAACAAATCTGTCTGGAGCCGCAAAAAATTAAAAGCCATATTACATGTGTCATGAGATAAACATTTAATTAAGAGGACTTAAAGGAAACTAAATGACCTCAAATATAGCTACAAATTAGGCATAATGATGCAATATTAGTGTACATATCGCTAGCCTAAATAGCATGTTAGCATCGATTAGCTTGCAGTCATGCAGTGACCAAATATGTCTGATTAGCACTCCACACAAGTCAATAACATCAACAAAACTCACCTTTGTGCATTCACGCACAACGTTAAAAGTGTGGTGGACAAAATGAGACAGAAAAAGAAGTGGCATAAAACACGTCCTAGAAAGTCGGAGAAAGTTGTAAACAAACTAGACGGTGAGTTCAAGGACCGCCAAAATTAGTAGGACAAAACGGCGCTCGCCAAATACTCGAATCAGTGAAGCATGTTTAATATAAACAGTGTGATTTATAACAATTGGGGAGGTTTCTGTCATGTTTGTCCTCCTACAGAAACCATACTTAAACAAAAAATTGATTTTTTTCCCCTCATCTTTTTCCATTCTTCATACATTTTTGAAAAATCTCCAGAGAGCCACTAGGGCGGCGCTAAAGAGCCGCATGCGGCTCTAGAGCCGCGGGTTGCCGACCCCTGCACTAGGCCACTGAGTAGGTGGTAGTATGAATGCTTAAAAAATAAAAATAAAAAAATAAAATAAAATAAAAAGATATGTGTTCTTGTCTTACATAAGGATTGTGAATTTTAGGTAACATTTTTTTAATGTGCAGTTTCCCTTCAAAATAACTTTTGTGGAGGCATATTTTTTTATAAATACTGTACACTCCAGTATCATGCAGGTGTTCCTAGTAATAATATTTTACTTTTTGACGCAGGAAACACTTGCAAGAGAGTACACCGCCATGTGCTGTTGTAAGGCATTTATACAGCGTTTAGGTTTATTTCTAATTGTCACATAAACACAGTATGAGCTAGCGCCATTAAAAGTAGGTCAGAGTGAGTCGCAAATCCAGCCTAAAATGATTTCCTCTGTGTGTGTGTGTGCGTGCAGCTGCACAGAGGCTGCAGTGGCACCCAGAAGTGAACAAAGCGACCCGGAAGCGCTGCTGGAACTGGAGGCAGGCAGAAAGAAAGAACATCCAGTCTTTTTTATATGAAAGCTGTGCTGGCAAGACAATACCTGCAGTCAGGACCAAAAGGTATTTATTTGTGCATGTAATGTGGTGCCCGTGAGTTCACCAAACGTCTGCGTCGTGCAGGGAAATAAAATGCAAACCGCCGTCATTTCGATTCGTTCAAAAGTTGCAGAATGTGGGGGCAAAAAAAAAAAAACCCGCAGCCCTGAAAGTAGGATTTGGTTAAAAATGGCACGTCGCGCGTCCACTGCAAAGCGTTTTTTTTTGTGAGCTTCCACAAAGATAGGTGCTCGTCTCGCCTGCACGATCTTGCCTTCGTGTTTCCGCGCTGCTTTTTTTTTTTTGTCGACAGGGCATGGTTGTTGTAGGAAGTGTCAGTTTTTTTAAGGGGTGGGGAGGCCGGGCTATTCAAAGCTGCAAGTGTCCGTAAACAATCCATCATGCTAACATGGACGTGATAAACACGCCACAACATCATCGCCGAGCAAGCGATCAATGTATTTCTTTTGGAGAGGTGGAAGAAGAAGACTGCAGAATATGGCGTCCCGCCTTATAAAAATAAGGCTGCCATTTTTGTTTCCCTTTTGTCTGGGAATGTTTTAAGATGACCGTCTGGGAATGTTAGCACCGCGCCGGGAGATTGTGTACCGAACTAGAAGCTCCTCTAGCCGGGGCGGCCTGACGTGTTCGACCACGGGGCGCATGGAGGCAAAGTTAGACTTGAGAAGAAGAAGAAAAAAATGTCGACCAACTATTTCTTGTTTAAGAGACACAGACACGTCAGAGCAGAAATGGTGGAATGAATTAAGACGAAGAGACATAAAAGGCACATTGCAAACACGATCACTGAATTTTGTATGTGTGTACAGCTCCACTAATGGACGTTGGAGTGTTACTTTCAAAGGCAAAATTAAAGTATAGCTAGAAACATAATTTTATATGGGACTTTATTGTATTATATGTATAGTACATGTTCCAAAAAGAAAAAAAGCATTAAACACCACCAGAATTCAAGATATTACAAGTCAAAGTGATGAAGCTTAGTGTTACGCTCATGACTTGGTGTAACTAAACATTACCCCATAACAGGGGTCGGGAACCTTTTTGGCTGAGAGAGCCATGAAAGCCAAATATTTTAAAATGTATTTCCGTGGGAGCCATATAATATTTTTTAACACTGAATACACCTAAATGCGTGCATTTTTAAGTAAGACCAACATTTATAGAGTATACCAAGTCTCTTATTCTTTTTAATAACATTGTTATTCTGAAGCTAACCAATAATAAATTAAATACTTCTTACAATTAATGCGACTTCTTGAACAGGTGCGGTAGAAAATGGATGGATTAAAATGCATGAGAATGCTTTATATTTTGAACGTTATTTTTAACACCGTGATTACAGGCGGAATTATCCATTACTTATCGTGTTAAGCAATGTCAGCTAAGATTTATCTGAGAGCCAGATGCAGTCATCAAAAGAGCCACATCTGGCTCGAGAGCCATAGGTTCCCTACCCCTGCCCTATAAGATGAAGGCAATTGCATTTTATTGATATTTGAAATGTATTCAATTGTTTATAAATGAATATTCAAATATACTAAATGTAAAAAAGGGAATAAATATTCAAAATAAGATCATTAAATGAAATCTAGTTTGGTTACGCCATCATGAGCGCAACACAAGGTTATAAAAGTTTCAACTACAATTCTAAATAAGATGTCAAAAGCAAACTGAAATCAAATACACACAGCTTAAAGATTAATTAATACCTATTTAAATTTAGTAATATATAAATATGATGATTTATCAAAATATAAAAGAAATATACCTGAACAGAACGCTCATGATGGTTACACCAAAAAGTAACGCTATTAATCGCGTTTTTCCAAGTTTTTGGGGCATTTTTATGCTATTTCCAAGCATCTCCTTTTTATTATCGTTGATTTTAAATGGTCAAACTAATGCATATTATATATGCATGCCCTAGTAAACAAAAAAAAAAGTCATATTTATTTTGATTGTTACATTTTGAAGTACATTTGTGCAGGTGAGTGCGAATGTACCCATTACCAGAGGTATACACATGTATGTTTGGATGACGTGTTCGAACTGTAGTAACCTAAACAGGCAGGCAGACTCATGACTGTTTTATACATGACAGCTCTCAATTTGTCACTTTGATCTTTCAAACACCCATCCATTTTGTACCGCTTGTTCCGTTCGGGGTCGCGGGAGGTGCTGGAGCATATCTCAGCTGCATTCGGGTGGAAGGCGATGTACACCCTGGACAAGTCGCCACCAAACATATTAATGTATTTTAATACTGTACACCATAACTTTATGGTCACTAAACAATCCAATACATCTTAGGCCCCATGTTATTGTAAAAAGGAAAGTGTGTCATTAATTAAGTTAAAGTTAAAGTACCATTTATAGTCACACACACACTAGGTGTGGTGAAATTACCCACTGCATTTGACCCATCCTCTAGTTCCACCCCCTGGGAGGTGAGGGGAGCAGTGAGCAGCAGCGGGGGCCGCGCTCGGGAGGTAATGGGTCCCATTTTTATAGTCTTTGGTGTGAGTCGGCCGGGGTTCGAACTCACAACCTACCGATCTCAGGGCGGACACTAACCACAAGGCCACTGAGCAGGCTTAATTGAGTAAGTTAAATTGTATTGATCAGCGGTTCTCAAACTTTTTTCAGCAAGTACCACCTCTGAAAACATTTGGCTCTCCAAGTACCACTATAATGACCAACATTCAAATAAAGTAGCGTAGTAGGCCTAAGTATTCATTAAAAACAATACAGAGGTTTTATTCAACAAATATATTTAATATTTTGGCCACTGTAAAATTCCACACAGTTCGAACAGTAACACTGTGTTTAAATATGGGAAAATCAAACACTATTTAAAGAATCCATAAAACCAATTGTACATAAAAGCTACATAATCATTGTTTGTAAATAAATATAATACCAATAATAAAAACAATTGTATCAATATTGTTGACATGTGTTCTGCGCTCAAAAAGGTTCATTATTTCTTCTTATTCATATGCTTTTTCAAATGTTCTTGTAATCAGACCATATTTTCGGTATATTAGATGGAATCTTTACCTGACATGTTTCGACTGTCCACTGAGTGGTCAGGGGACCCTTCTGAAGAAGACTGCAGACGACAGTCGAAACATGTCAGATAAAGATTCCATCTAGTTAACCGAAAATATGGTCTGATTACAAGCACATTGGAAAAAGTATGTGTTCTGCGTGTTGATAGGCTGGGAAACGGTGGCCGTAAGCTGAGAATGTGGAGAACATTCAGTTCCCACTCGTGTTGAGTCACAGAAATTACGTAGTACGACAATTCTTTTGGTGTGTTAATTGTTTATTTTGGCTTCGACTACGGCCTACAGTAGTCTGATTGTAACTATTTCCATTGAAGGCTGAAAAACCTTTGATACCGGTTTGAGTCACGTCATTAGTGATTCTTTGGCATACCACAGTTTTAGAATCACTGGTATAAATGTTTTGTTCACATAGCTTAGCATACATGACTTATAACAGTGGATTGGTTTTAGCAAAATGTTTTAGTCGTCTCTTGCACATCGCAATTCATTGGGATCGGACATGACCGTGTTAAACGAATTTTAGCGAAGTAGGATTGTTATTAATAAATCCAATATTTTCATAAAGCATACAAAACTGTTGACGACCTTTTAAATACAGTTAACATTAGAGCCCTTTTAACATGAATTAACACCTGTATAGCTACCCTTACACTCATTTCACCCAATATAGTAGTTTTGAGTGTGTACTACTTTGGATTACAGTACTCACCGGTTGCTATGGCCATCACTCGGCCTCAACACAGCCAGGACGTGGAAATACTTTGTCACGTCCTGAGTAATTCCTTCAAGTTAAAACCAGGCTTCCGTGTGCCGATACCACAGGCATTGTTCCGCCAAAAGTTGATCAAATTGACAGTTGCACAATCATAAGCTATGACGTTAGCATTACGTGTCAGCGTTGTCATTCCACATCGCTCAAGCCAAAGGTGTGTTATTAAGCTTCTTATAGTGCTGCACCGACTCCAATGCTACGTTGTTGTTGTCTTTTGAAATTGCTCACGTCAAAGTCTCACCAATGTGGAGATTAATTATTGATGAGGCACGGGTTAGGTCCATCAAAAAGTTGTTCTGACAAAAGTTGGTGAACTTGAGATGGTGAAGACAGCGGCAAGTAGGGCTTGCCGCTGCTTAATAAAACATTCAATATATATTTACACTACCGTTCAAAAGTTTGGGGTCACCCAAACAATTTTGTGGAATAGCCTTCATTTCTACGAACAAGAATAGACTGTCGCGTTTCAGATGAAAGTTCTCTTTTTCTGGCCATTTTGAGCGTTTAATTGACCCCACAAATGTGATGCTCCAGAAACTCAATCTGCTCAAAGGAAGGTCAGTTTTGTAGCTTCTGTAACGAGCTAAACTGTTTTCAGATGTGTGAACATGATTGCACAAGGGTTTTCTAATCATCAATTAGCCTTCTGAGCCAATGAGCAAACACATTGTACCATTAGAACACTGGAGGGATAGTTGCTGGAAATGGGCCTCTATACACCTATGTAGATATTGCACCAAAAACCAGACATTTGCAGCTAGAATAGTCATTTACCACATTAGCAATGTATAGAGTGTACTTCTTTAAAGTTAAGACTAGTTTAAAGTTATCTTCATTGAAAAATAAGGACATTTTAATGTGACCCCAAACTTTTGAACGGTAGTGTATGTTTTGGTCGGAAGAAACCAGAAATTATGAAGCAAGATTTGTTGCATGAAGTCACTCGCGCTCTGGGAACCCAGGAAACGTCACTGAGGAATGGGAGGAACACGCTAACAGCCAATCGGTTAATAGTATTTACTGAGCCATGGGAGGGACACGCTAACAGCCAGTCAGCTAACAGTGTCAACTACCATTTTTGTTGCGCCGTCTTTTTGTCTCACTGTGGATCAATCCACTGCATGTAGTGAGAAGAGAAACTGATATCTTGATACATCAGCTCAATAACAAACTTGTATTTTAGTTTTGTTAGTTTTAATGCAGACGGTGAGGCATTGCTGACACTTCCAGTGTGTAGATTTACTGAGTAGCTTCCCAAATTACTCTGTGTAGTGTTCAATAGCTTATACACTATTGCCATCTAGTGTCTCAAATCTGCAACTACATTCAAATCTACTTTACCAATAATTATTTTATTACCTAGCTACCAGACACCGTCTCCACTGATAAATAGCACCCTTGGTAAGTTGGAAATGGTATTACTGTATTAATTGGCATAAAAAATATCAGTAATTATTGATATGGATCAATATAAAGAACATACGTTAGGGTGATGGGTCAAATGCAGAGAATAATTTTGCCATACTTAGTGTGTGTGTGACAATCATGGGTACTTTAACTTTTAATACAGTTTTCAGCCATATTGCCCAGCCATCGCGGAAAGATTAGTCATCGTGTTGTTGTTAGCATGGTTGACCCTGAACCAGGAAACATAAGTTACACTTGGAAATATCTTATTCGATCGCCACAACATAATAGAAAGTAAGACAAATGCTGCACTGTAATACATCTATATATCCTTTTTCTACCGCTCGTCCCACTCGTGGTCACAGTATATAATACAATACAAATATTCAACATAATTTACGTCTAATAACATTGTAGAATCAGCGATGTAGTGAAGTCGCGATATAGCGATGGGCGACAGTAAAGGAGCACCATGCATCTAAGTATTTCTGTATGCGGCTCTTGGAAGACATGCCTGGTGTAGAACTATATTGCATTATACCGAGTGTTGTTTCTAATAGTTTCACTATAATATAGAAACTACAACATTGTTCAACACCAATGTGTCCTACTGGTTAATTGTACTGTATTATGGAATGAGGTGGCAGACTTGAGAAAAAGTACAGAAGAAAAAAAAGAAAGTCAAACCTGCTAAGCTAACTTCTGTTATATCAGAAGGTAAAATGTAGTCTTTACTGCCTGAGCAAGTAAAGAGTCTGTGATGAGCAGAAAACTACCCAAAATATGCTTAACTAAGTAATTTTAGGAGACCAACTGTATTAAAGTTATTTTTACAACAGTTTAAATTTCATTTGTATAAGTGTGTAACCATTCATTTTCCAGGGCTTGCACCCTAAAACTGCTAGTGTAAGGATTGAAAAAGCCCTTTGAATTGTAGTTCATAGATTAAAAGCTAGATGGAAGTGAAAGCTCACAAAACGTAAGCATAAACATTGTTGGTTTTGGGAGTTTGGCACATGAACCCTCCTTCCTCATGAACTCATTTCCTCTAAAGTGAAAAACTGTAAAACGACTTTCCAGCTCATCACACTTATGTTCATGGCTTACAAGTACATGCTCTTATTTCAGGATGGCGGAGCCTCGATTTAACAACCCTTATTTCTGGCCGCCACCTCCATCCATGCCTGGCCAGGTAAGTCCACATTTGACATGAAGTAACTATGACATTTCCATGTAGAAATGATCGCATTTTCTTCTCAGTGTACATGAATGACAATTCACACACTGTGGCTGTTTTTTGTTGAGCATGACCCGTTAACCCTTTCAGCTGGATAACCTGGTGCTCATTAACAAGATCAAAGAGCAGCTGATGGCCGAGAAGATCCGACCCCTGCACCTGCCGCCTACCTCCACCCCTTCCCAGCAACCCTTGTTGGTGCCCACCTCCCCGGATGGCAACGCCCAGCATGGTATGCAGATGCCTAAGCCGCAGCAGGTGCCCAGTCACCACCCACAGAGTTCCGTACAGTTAGACATCGCTTTACACGGCCGGCAAGTCTCCAACTCTGGACCAGGTATCAAATCCTTTTGTCATATTTTGTTACGTAATTATTGTTTAGTTTTATCGCGTCACAGGATTCAACTGAAACCTTCAAAAATGTGTGACCGTTTAAAGTTTGCATGGCCTCACTTCTGCTAGATGGAAACATGGACGACAAGGCAGCTCTGAAGGCCAAGGGATTATGGGAAGACTGGCACATGAGGCAACTGAGTGAGCAACACAGCCGCAACAACCATCGCTCAGGTACTGCGAACCACTGTAAATGTAACAGTCGCAAACAAATTGAGTCTTTTGAACGGCTCTGTTTAGTGAAAGATGACAACCGATTAGCGTGTCGCCCAACCTACAAATGGACTCGAAGAATAGGACTAGGTTGAGTAGTATAATTTTGTATTCACATTTGTAATATGTCAGTGTTATTTATTAATTTTAATATACATTTTATTCATACCTTTTTTGTGTATTTTTTCTGCACAGTCGCCTCCTATTTATCGCGGTTAATTGGCAAACAAATTTCGGCAAAGTAGAAAGCATCAATTATAAATAAAATATTTTCATAACTAGAGCATACCACCTTCTAAATATGTTTTTTCAACATTATGAGAGCACTCTAGACATAAAAAAGGGCCCTCTAGTCACACTCTTTACTCCAATATAGTAATGGTGCCTGAGGCTGAGCCAATCAGTGGCCACGATACTGAACGGCGCACTGATTGGTTTGGTCTCCTCTAGTGGCCAATACTAGGGTAGTATTGATATTTTGTGTTTATTTAGTCATTTGTATGCTTGAAAATGCTTCATTTATGGCAAACATTTGACAGCATATGCTTGAAAAAAAAAAAATCTGCATTGATGTGAATTCGCAATATTGGAAGCAAGATATAGTGAGGGACAACTGTATTGTCAAAATGCTCTTGCTAGTAGGACTTCAGCTATCGATTATTTTAGTAATTGAGTAAGGTATTGATTAATTTGTTCGATTATTAAAATAAAGCACACTTTCTAGCCGCAATGCGACATTTAGGGAAAATAGATCAAATAAACAAGGATTTTTTTAACGACCTTTATTCTTTTTTCTTAAAAATAACATTAAAGTTGCACTTTTTCCATAGGAGCATCAGTAGATATTTTTTTTAATTAAAAAGTAACAACAGAAAAACTGTAGCCAGGTCAACATGAACCAGGTAATACATAATAAATAAAGAACCAAACTAAACAAAAATACTCTGATAAGCTATGATAAATTGAGTGCCAATGTATTTAACAATTGAACATATCCACATTTAAAAGGGTATTAATTGGAGGAGCGGTGGTTAGCATTAGCATTTAAACTGTAGATGCCAACATGTCCTCACATGTGTTTGAATAAAAACATTTGTGATGCAAGTTGAACAAATAAGATGACATTAGCTGATAAAATAGATGTGTACTTTGTTTCTGCTTGTTTGCTGTTTTTAAATATGCAGGATGATTTCTAGAAATGTTGCATCATTAGTGTAGTGCTATTGTGAAATGCCAGCTCTGTTTGACAGTGCAAACATTTCACTACAATATCTGTCTTTTTCACTTTTAAAATGATCGCCAAAGCTCTTTCATCTTTTCAGAGCTCTTTGGTCTTTCCACTTTGTCGTTTTTTTGAGCCATCTCTCTCTATCGGCACTCCACCAGTCCCGCCGCCACACACACTGGCCTTTTGGCTTTTTGTGCCATCCATTAGCCTTTTTAAAGCATTACATGGATTCAATTCTTTAAGATGTCAATAAACTTCTCAATCAATCAATCAAAAACATAATCGGCTCATTAAGCAAATCATCAAAGCAACAAAATACAAATCGATGCCTTTTTCTAATCAAATTAATCGATTTGATCGTTGCAGCCCTACTACAATTAAGAAAAAAATGGTGATGTCACTGTCAAAGCATGGGGATATGGCACCACCTTATGGAATGTTTACAATGAAAACACTATATAAGAAATAATTCCCACCAATAAAGTATTATTGATGTAGATTTATGATTCTGACCCAAACTTACCTTGTAACTGCTACCAATGATTGTTTCATTGATAACAAATACGTTTTTAAAGAAGTGCACAATAGGATTGGAGTATGTGACATAAATACCCTGCTTCCCACCCCCACAGGTCTGTCTCCTTCATCCCGACCCGACAGCCACAGCACCTCAGAGGTTCTAACTCCCACGACTCTAACCTCAAGCAGCCAGAACCGCATGGGCGGTGCCCCCTCTGTCAATATCCTCTCCGGGTTGGCGAGTGGCATGGACCACATGAAGGTTGGAGGCCTGGCAGGACTGTTGGGCCCCCCACCCAAAGCACCGCGAGGGCGTAAGAAGATTAAAGCTGAGTCAGGTCCTCTGCTGGTTGTCCCCTACCCGATTCTAGCGGACCAAGGCTGCATCACTGTGGCACCCAAAGAGGGGAAAACCTACAGGTAGGATGCTCAAAGTTTCTACTTCACATTTCCTATAAAGCAGGTTTAGACTTGACATCCTTAAATGAGCTTTAATTCTGGTCTTTTAGGTGTCAAGTTAATTAAGTGGTCTGTTGATGATTTGCAAGAGTGCTTCCTCACATAAATGTCGATATAAACACAGCTATGAACTAGGTATGTAACGGTAAACGGTATAATGATAAACCACGGTAAAATTCCTGACGGTTAGTAATACCGTTTAAATTTTTAATTACCGAAAAACCATCATTTATCAATGCATTTAGGCAACACGGCTTACTTCCTAGATACGGAGTCAGGGCAGCGCTGGCGTCGTTCGGCTTGAAGAAACCTGGCGGAACACAACTATACGGACTTGGCTACGGAGATTTCCCCTCGGAGTAAACGGAGCCGATCGCTTGGTTCAACTTCGTTTTCCCTCGCTTAATTTCCGTAGAGTCTCGGCTTGCGTTTAAAAGCGAACAGCTGTTATTAGATGGCGACAGGTGTGGACAATATTGGAGACAGACGCATTTGTCTCACACTAAAAATATACAGCGAAGGAGAAAGCTATTTGATGTTGCTTTTATTTTGTCAATACAGCGTCCATCAGCTGCTGTGACTGAGAGTTAATGAGGTGAGGAAACGTGCAGCAGGCGATGTCGGGAATGTTGCCACAACTTGTTTATAAAGTCTTTAGTTTGTTTACTGGGATACTCACTCGTCCTTTATTTAACTGCAAAATTGTATCAGTGTTCCAATAACATCAATACTAGCTGTAATGTATTGTCATCTCATCGAACTGAACGCAGGCTGTGAAGATTGTATATTAGATGTGAGAGGTATCACTTCTGTTTATTTTTGTTGGCCAATTTGTTGCACTGAACCACTAGGAGGCGTTGTTAGAGAAGAACAAAGCTTGTTTATTATACTTCATCTTCATTATCCAAACTGCTTTGTGTTTTATATTGATATCAAAAAGTAAACACCAACTTCATCAGGTGCCATCTTTCAAAATTCTTACAATTGTTTTTATTTGTTGATCTCTTTGTTGATCTCTTATGTCCATAAAGTGCTATCTTGCACAATGTTCACATTTATTTTATTTATTTATGTTTTGGTTCTTTTCTGCCATATTACTTGTTTATAATTTTTGTTGCTTTCTTATGCACATTTAATTTCTACTTGAGGTCCATGAAACAGTGTTTTTATCTACAATATTGTTTCTTCTACAAATGAAATCATTTTGAGTGTTGTTTTTAAATAAAACTTGGTTCAAAATTTTCAGTATAAGCCGTTGGAAAATTTTAGCACATTTAAAAATACTGCGATAATTATAACTGTAATAAGAAATGTTCATACGTGACATCCCTAGTATGAACTGACCAGATGAATGCTTCACTAATTGAATAATACATTGATAAGAATTACTGTTGTCATATGTGGTTTGGTTCACAGGAATGGCAGCTCCCGCCATCAGTGTGTGAATGTTAGTGTAAATGGGTGAATGTGGAAATAGTGTCAAAGCGCTTTGAGTACCTTGAAGGTAGAAAAGCGCTATACAAGTATAACTCATTTACATGATAACTGGGTCTTCTGTGTGATTTTTGGGGCAACATTTTTTATTAATAAATAAACAAAAACATGAAGAGAAAAACAAATACGTTTAGAAATACAAATACATTTTCTTCAGTCAGTTATTATGTCACAAATTAGATTTTAGATACTTTTATATAGGGTAGGAGCCAACAGTAGGACCCACTACAATGCGTGCTTTCATGGCGGACGTCAAAAGTGCCCAAAAAAGGTCATTGGATTTGTCATTAGTGCCATAGAGGTCAGAATATTCCGTAAATATAGCGTAGGGTATTGGGAAAGAATACTGCGGGTGACCCAATATCTCACATGCCTTGCGGTGTGGTGTGTAGTGTAGATAGGCGTGTAATTTAGTGTTTATGTTTGTGCGTAGGCGTTTATGTTCGTGTTTGTGCATTAGATAAGGTTGCATTGTGTGTTCTAGCATTGTGGGATACAGACAATAAACTATGTGAATGATTAGAGTTGGGGAAAATAATAGATTTTAGGTGCATCGCAATTCGGACATGGACGATTACAAAATCGATTAGTAAACGTCAATAATTAATCATTGAATTATTTATTGTAACTAAAGTAATGCAGGCAGTTCTAAAATTTGGCTGATTGTAGCGAGCCACCTCACAATCCGACCAGCTCCTTTATTATAGGGCACTTATGTTCCAGATTTGCAAAGATTTGAATTAATTTAATAAACGTTAGTCAACTGTTTCTTGCTTCAAATGCACTTTTTTCAAAAGTTGCAAGTGATAAACGCTTATTTAGATAAACGAAAAGAAATGTAAAACTGCATCAATATACATCAATTAAAGATGCATCAATAATCGATTTTTTATCAAATCGTAGCTCCTGAATCATAATTGTAATCAAATCATGAGTTGGCCAAAGATTACCACCTCTAGAAATGATGTACATTTGGCCAACGATATAACTTTTAATACTACAGTTCTATTGTGATAATGCATATTGATGACACATTCTACCTGTGTCCCGCAAATTTGACAGCGACAAGCGAACAAAAGCGTCCTCAAGGCAATGTAGCGTTCATGCTCGCGGATAATGCCGCTCCACAGTGCAAAACCACTTCTAAGTCAGCAATCATCGCCTCCATGGTGGCAAATGAACAGTTTATTTAGAAAGAATCCTCCCTGGAGGATGAGGAATAACTAAACATGCTACACTACACGTTGTAGGAGGCTTTGCTAACCACAAGATAGAGCTCATGAATGTAGTCAAAGGTGGGCGGATCGATACAAATATCGACAGTAACAATACAAGTATAGTGTCAGACTATGATCGTTAAAATGGTTAGATCGATATTTTTTACAATCAAAAAATCGTTTGTGGATTTTTTTTTTAAAATTGTTTTCAAACTCAGGAAATAAGTCCCTAAACACACGAGAGATTTAGGGGCAACAACCAAAGGATATAAATCAGAGCCAATGGTGGAGAATAATTTGAATATTTAATTGATTTTGTTACACCGCCATCCTGTGTTTTTGTCTGAATATAAAGGTGATTTTTAAAAAATTAAAAAAAATTTAAATGATCTTGAAAATGTTAAGTATCTGTATCAGTACTGGTATGACTACTACTGCCCCTGTAACTACTTGGTATTGAATACTCAAATTTGTAGTATCGCTTAAAACTAATGTGAAGTTGTCAAACCGAATAATAAGTGCCTATCACATTTTAACAGAAGTGTAGATAGAACCATGTTACAGCAGAAAGTAACCAGATAATAACATGTAACCCATTTTTAAATGGTTTTATTATCATTTACATACCAAGTAATACATTGTGATATATCGTTTTCGCAGGAGGCTGCAATATAAATCACGATTTAGATTTTAGGCCATATCATGGAACACACTACAGTGTGTGAGAAATAGATTATATATATATATATAGCTAGCTTTTTGCACCAGGTAGGTGTTTGGGTTAGTGACGTTCTGTTCCTTAGAGTAAGGTAATGGATTATTTGCTTAGCTGACAAGCTTCCATAAGCAAACCAACGTTTGTCTCGCAACAAAGTCAATGAGTTGGCAATATTGATCCCTCCTGTTATGTCTTCTTATTCTTTGACAAAGTGCCTAGTCACGAACCATACCGCCACCTGCTGTACGACAAGTTGCATTCACAAACAGTGACATTCTATTGTGCCAAATTAATTTCTGGTGGGCCCGCTACAAATAAATGTATTTATGGGAAGCACTGGGCTACAAAAAAAACTTCTGCCACATTTGTCCTCTTCATTTTGTAGGTCTAAAATTAACTGTCAGTTATTCAGGAATGACTTCTTCAGTGCTGAGCTACAATAATTCACCAAACTAATTCTGCAATCACATTTTTCTCACACTGTAGTTGTTTTTTAATCAAGCTTAATAGCGGTGCATTGTTTGTCTTGCTTTTAAAGTGTTTAATAAACTTATTTTGTCATCGTCAAGATGCAAAGTGTGCCCACTCACCTTCCTGACCAAATCGGAGATGCAGATCCACTCCAAGTCCCATACGGAGGCCAAACCGCACAAGTGTCCCCACTGCTCCAAGACGTTCGCCAACGCCTCTTACTTGTCACAGCACCTGCGCATCCACCTGGGTATCAAGCCCTACCACTGCTCCTACTGTGAGAACTCCTTCCGCCAGCTCTCACATCTGCAGCAGCACACCAGGTTGGTCAGGGACCTTTTAAAGGAGGATTTTATTTCAAAGTTGTTGATTTAGACAAATGAAGCTTGCTTTGATGCTCAATTTTCTTACTCAGTTCGCTTTCTCGTTGACAGAATCCACACCGGCGACAGACCCTATAAATGTGCTCACCCTGGATGTGAAAAAGCTTTTACGCAGCTGTCCAACCTTCAGGTTGGTACATTATTCACATTTATTTTGCCCTCTCTATCCTCAACTTATCAATACAGTGCTGCAGGAGACAAGTCAAAGGTCAAAATGAAGTTATATCATGTTAAATGTGTGTTTTTACAGTCTCACCAGAGGCAGCACAATAAAGACAAGCCATACAAATGTCCCAACTGCTACCGTGCCTACTCCGACTCAGCATCGTTGCAGATCCACTTGTCGGTGCACGCCATCAAAAACGCCAAGGCCTACTGCTGTAGCATGTGTGGCCGGGCGTACACCTCAGTGAGTAAAGCACACATCCTGTGTAGCTGTGATTCTCTCATAGGCGCAGCCTGAAATACAATATTGTTCAGTAACTGACCAAAAAATAACATTTAAAATCCCTTTTGGCTCGTAACAGAGAGAATAGCATCACTGTCATTGACAACACATTAGTGTTCTATGGTAAAGATAGACTAGCCTGACTGGTCTTGTTTCTTTTGAAGGAAAATTACATATTGACCCGATTAAAAGATGGTTGTATTTCCCTTGAAAAAAGTTTTTAAAAGAGAATATATTTTTGGGGTCTAGATATTTATACAAACATGTAGCAATGTATGGAGACAAACACCGATTTACAAACTATTGACATGTTTCCTTACTTACACAAATTTCTAAAATGATTGAAAAATTATTTAACAAAAGATTAGAGAAATTCAGAGATTTAAAGGAGCGCTAGCAGACAACCAACCATCTCAACATTGATGGCATTAATAGAAATAACGGTGATTACTAATGCAATAGATCACAAACAATGTGTAGCTGCAGTGTTTATGGAATTCACAAAAATATTTGACACAATAATCTTAAAATCTTAATTAACAAGTTAAAACAGTATGGCATCAGGGGGTTTGGACTGGGTAAGAAGCAACTGAAGCAAGGCGAACAAACGCTACAGCGCTGAATGTATTTTGCGGCGTACTCTAGAACCAAAATTGTTCAATCGCTATACAAACGAAAATTGTAAATTTACAAAGGACTTAAGGTATTTGCAGATGCCACGGCTACATTTTGTTCAGGAGAGAACACACAAAAGCTAATACAGGTACTAACAGTAAAAGTAAACAAATTAAAGAGATGGTTTGACAAAAAGACTATCCTTGAATCTCAGTAAAACTAAAATAATGCAATTCTGTAACAATAGGACAGAAAGTCAAACACAAATACAAATAGAGTAGATGTTGTAAGGGTAAAATAAATCAAATTTCTAGGTGTAACAATAGATGATAAAATATAGGTATCTGCAAATCTCATACAAAAATACAACAATGTGGCAATAAATACTTCAATAATGACCAAAACAAATATGATCTGGACCAAAAATCACTATTCAAATTCACTCACCATTATTAACCTTACTAATCACCTAGAGAGGTACTGCTCAAAAAAGTTGCTCGCAGCTTGGGAAAGTTAGCAGAGGAGTTACAGTTCCAATTTTAAGATGAATAAGGTGGTGATCAATAAGTCCTGAAACAACTTGAGCAGCTAAGAAATATCTCATATTTTTATTGCAATCCACAAGTTATTTAACTGATATTGAACATGATTCTTAATAATAATTCATTTTGTTTTAAAAAATATATCTTCTATAAAAAGAGGTGTCATCTTATATTTGGGTGCATTTTGTACTATTATTCGTGCAAATTAAGGGACTCACTTTCACTTTTGTTACTGTGGTTCAATATAATTTTTTTCCCGTGCCATTCAAGTATGACTAGTGTCGTTTTTCTACACTGTGTGAGTTGTCCTTTAGATGAGTCTGTATCACATTGTGTGTTGTATTTTTTGTAGGAGACCTACCTTATGAAGCACATGTCCAAACACACGGTGGTGGAGCACCTCGTAAGCCACCAGTCCCCCCAGAGGACCGAGTCCCCAGGTATCCCTATACGGATCTCTCTTATCTGAGCCGTCTGGTGCTCAGTGCGGTCCAATTTAATGTCAACTTTAGGCAGGAGCTTTCCGGGCCCTGCACCTAAGGCCATCTACATAAGGCTTACATTAGCATTATGACAGCTGACATAAGCATTCAGCGCTAGAGTCGAGAGCAGCGCGCCTCCTTCCGTCTTGATGCGGGCGTCCAGTGGAAAACGAGCACGGCTTTATTTTGTGAATGTAACAAATACAGCTAGATGTTGTCCAGAGGATGGAGTGGCAAAGAATGTCTTGCGTCAGATTTAATAAGCACTTTCGTAAGCGTCATGTAAAAAGCCAGATGCATCGGCCATCCAAAATGTGTTTTTTGCCCCCCTCCTCCATGAAATGGGTTTCCAAATACGCCAGATGATAAATGCTCCTCGAGGAAAAAAATGAATTAAGTTTTAAAATGTTTGCTGGGTGTATTCTGGAGATATCCAAAGATAATCTCAAAGCACTTTTTAGGCCATGTCGTGTTGGCTCAAATTGTTTAAATCATGTCTGATGAGAAAATGCCAAAAAGGGCATTATTTGTGGCAGCTAAGAGCACTGACTGCGTAGAAAACAGTCTTTTCTGTTATTTTTTCCTTTGTTGTACTCACATTATTTGTGCAAGAATACATTTACAGGGTCATTGAAATTTGAAGAAAGGCAATCAGATGACTGAAGCATTTAGTGATCATTCTGTTTTACCGATGCAAGGAAGGAGGAAGTTAAAGGAATAATCTTTAAATTTTACTCCCCCTTCGACGGCACCTTGGGATCATACCATATGATCGAAGTAACACTGCTTTTTAAATGACCTTTCCCGTTACATCCCACAAACTAGTGCCATATTTTGAAAGCCAATCTTGTAATATTTGTCCACTTCCTCCAATCAGTTTGACAAGTATTTGTTGCTGAGGTCCTAGTCATTGTAAGGTAAGCTCAGCTCTACTTTAAGAACAATATAAGTAAAAAAGTACACATTTTATTTTATTCAAGTAGCAAATTTAACTCTAATCATCGGACCAAAATGTGAAGCAACTGTACAGCACTCGCTCAGTAAGGATTTTTGTCATCAGATGAATTGTTTTGAAATTAACTGCAGTATAAACATCTTCCATTATGCTTACATGGGACGCCTTACTCTTGTATGTTCTCTCTCCAGTAGTATTATTTTTACTGTACACAGTATTCTTTGTTGGGTTTTTCCTGTTGTACTTTTTAACCTCTGGATGGTACTAATAGGGTTGGCTGTATTTTTCAGGGCACTTACAGAAAGGTGCTATGTATGACAAGGCGTCACATCCAGGATAAAAGCACGAATAATGTTTAAAAAAAAAAAACTTTAAAAAAATTGGTAAACTGAAATAGTCAAAGCGTAGTCCTGGGCAACAATTGACACTTGACACCAATGACAAACAACACATCCTGCCTCTTTAAAAAAACATTTCTGTTTGGAAATCATGGACAATATCCATGTTGCTGTACGGTTTAACATATTACTCATTTATAGTATATATTTTAAAGGTTTATGGACAAAAGTATTTGGACATGTCATGCTTTGCTGATAGAAGCGATCAGGACTTAATGTCAGCATTTGGGGTGACCAGATCCCAATTTAGGACTACGTTTTTGTTGGACAATGTGGGAAACCAATGCATAGAAGTTGCTTGAAATAACTTAAAAAAACATTAAAAGTTTTGCTTTTCAAGTTATAACATAACTACATTTTACCAGGCGGTGATTCAGTAGCATATTACAGACTGCAAATAAAAGCTTAAATATATGTTATTTAAATACAACTTTCCCGAGCGCTCTCACGTAAGAAAACAGTAAGCATGGTGCTTTGGGAAAAATTGCACCTGAATATTAAAAAGACTACCAAAAACAATAAATAGGCTGTCTCTCTGTGAAGAAAAGGCCAAAACATGAAATAAAATGGCATATCGACTTTCGACAAACAAAATTGTACTTCAATTTTGAACATCTTGAAATACAGTTTTCCCCCCTAGTTTCGAAAACAGGGTTGAGTGATTTGTTTTGTCTATTTTTTGTTGCTTTAATTTCCAAAACAAATGTGGTGTACTGGTTCAATTGTGGTGATGGGCACACCTTACTCACTCGGTTTGAAGCTGACATATTCTCACACAGGGACATTTAGCTTTGCAATCATATTTTTTTCCTCCTAATTCCCACTGTGTTACCACCTTGCAGTGCTTCACCGGTGTCACAGCACTGTGTGTGCGTAAGCTAGCGGTTCCACCTCCATCCACAGAGACAAAGAGAGTGGATGACTGGAAAAAGGGTTCACTTTATTAAATTAATTCTGGTATTGAACAAATGTGCCCAGGTGCTTAAACTGATGCAGAGTGAACCGTCTTGCAGCCCGTTTGGAGAGACGGTGAAAACCAACACGCACGGACATGGCAATTTATCGATATTGGCAAAAGAGTTTATTTTATTATATCGTTTGATTTATTGATTATCGGCCCAGCACGATCTGACTGTCAAAAACAATGCAGTACAACTTCTCAATTTGCGGCACTTGTGAAAAATAATGGAAATGTTTGATTGTCCCGCACATCTGGTCACCCTAGTAAGCATACAAAAGGTGCAACGACAGCTTTGGGTTTGAGATAGGCCCCATTAAAAGACATGTGGTACAATGCTATGCTCCAAACTTTGCGGTAAACATTTATCAAAAGACAATCTCTATATTCCAACATGACTCTGCCCTAGTGTACAAATCAAGGATATGAACTCCAAAATCTCATGGAAAGCCCTCCAAGAAGAGTGACTACAACAGCATTATCATTGGTGGCCAAATACTTTTGCCTATATATTGGATATTCTGTTTGGAGAGGGAAAAAAAACTATATATGACCTTTTAGTCTTTGTATGTTATTAATCATGTTTTGTATTGGTTATTTTACATGTAAGCCTTAACTGTTTTATCATGACATCTCCATTACTCTGTATTGTGTTCTGCAGTATTCAATCCGGTTTTATTTTTTCCATTTTCCCTCCCGCATGGAGCTGTAATCTGTATAACCGTTTAACCGGAGTTTTTTTTATGGGAAAAAAATATTGCGTAGATTTATTAAACCTTTTCCTGTCTTGCATTGTGGCTTCATATACGGTTTGTAGACAACGTAATATGCACAACCAAGACTGAGAAGTTAACCCATGGGTTAGCAATGTTTAAAAAGAAAAAGCTTTGTATCTTTACCTTGTTTAATAAAGAGACTGTTATAAATCCAACACCGTCTGCTCGTTTTTCCTGAAAGTGACACACTTCATTGGCATGCAGAAGCAAAGAAATTATGCCTGTAATGTTTATTTATGAAAATAGTGGTTTTAAAACATATTTACAAGCGTACAAGTGGCACTGTTTCTTGTGAGTGTCATGCAAACTACAGTTTATCAAACTTTTTACTTAGCAGCAACACATAGTCACACTTTGTCATTTCAGGCACGTTTTTGATCATAAAAAAAAAAATCTTCTGTACCTACAATATATATATACACACAAATAAAAGTGGTAATAAATATTTTTGATCCGACTGTACGACACAAGAAAGTCCTCTTTAGTGTTACACTAAGTAGAATAACTCTCCCAGAAAAATAATGTTTGGGAGAATCAAAATAGCATACCCTGCTCTCTCGATTTTAACAAGTACAAAAATGAATACACTGAATACTGGAGTGGCATAAGCGGTGTCAATAAACCTGGTATTTATACTTTGTCATAGTTTACTATACAGGCTCGACATGATCACTTAGACCAGGGGTCCCCAAACTACGGATCTGGCCCGCCAGCGTCCAAAATCCGGCCCGCGGGAAGTCCCAAGTTAAATTATTTATTTATTTATTTTTTTTTTAAAAATTTGTCCTTTCTAATCTATTTTCTACCGCTTCCCATTGATAACGTGACATCGCGCTCGGAATATATATATATATATATACACACACACACACACACACAGCCAGGCCCCCGGCCAAATTTTTTTAACCCAATGCGGCCCCCGAGTCAAAAAGTTTAGGGACCCCTGACTTAGATGATACAGCTCTAAAAATGTACCGGTAATACTGCACTGTTGGCAATGTTTAATGCAATATGATTAAAAATGCAACATCCCACTGCTACACTATCAGAACCGTAAACATGCTGAAACAATGTATAAAGTGCTCAGTTTTAAATATAGTCAGTCAGATATTATCAAAGGCTTCAACATTCACTGGCCTGAACTACTTTGTCCTATCATACGTTATTACTCTGAAAATAACCACGCATCTATTATTTTAATAACCCATTGCACCGGAAGTTCTCTACCATTGTCACTGAGAGTCTTTTTCAATCCAAATAGATTTTACTTTTTGTGTCCACGTTTCCCTCCTCACTGGCTCACCTCTCATGCATCATCACTGCTATTTGGACTCCCCAAGGTGGTGCCAGGAGGAAACAACGGGGAGATGAGGTTCAGGTAGCTTTGCTCTGACAGCTGCTGCGTGGAGGAAGATGCTCGCGTGCCGTCCAACACATGCTCAAACTGAGTTTGGCAGATTGCGTCCAACAGTTCCCGAGGGTCATACGAACCAGACGTTAGGCTGGTGAACACAATTGTGAAAAATGGCAATGACAAAAGTGCAACAATCACAACTATGACTCCCTTACTAAAAAAACACAAAGCTTGTTCAACATTTGTACCTTATTGTAGATGTTTGCAGGATGCTGTCACAGAGCACTTTCTTGGAATTCTGGATGTTAAAGTACATTTGTAAAACACAATAGAAACATGTCACCAACACTTTAAATAACTATTTCAGGAGGGGGTATGAACAGTGTGTGTGGCTAGATATGAATATGTGGGTGAGTATTTTACCTCATTGCTGTTGAAGGACTGCACGTTCCTCAGGGCACGCTCCAAGGAACTGACCTGATTGGACAGCCTGAGGGTTTGATCCTGTAGTCGCCTGTTTTCTGCTTCTAAGACACAGACCCTTGGCGATACACAAACACACACGATTTATTTTCCAAAAGAGTGAAATCAATTAAAATAAAATTCAATAAAAGGCTAAAATAATTGTTAATTTCTTGGCTGAGATAAATGAAGCTGTTTCAATATACAGTAGGTACCTGTGCTGAACGGTGGATGCAGCTCTCATGCCATTGCTGCCCATTTCCTCCGCCTCGCTTATCTTAAGCAACAGCACCCTCCTCTCCTCCAGAAGCTTCTCATTTTCCTCCATTACATTATGAATGCTCTCTTTTGCCTGCAGGGTAAGGATATTTTCAAAAAACATTTAATTGGTGACACAAGCATCCAAGTTTGCAACGAGAGTTTGGCATCTGGCAGGCATTATGTCTGACCTTGTGTGAGAAGCTGGCAGCCAGAGTCAACTCGTTCTCTAGTTTCTGGATGGTGTTGTCCCTCTGTGCAGTGGCTTTCAGGAAGACCTGCCTGGCCTGATGTAGCTTGGTTTTGTGCCGACTCTGTTTTTCATTGTACTTTCTGATGGGAATTGCAGAGAAGCTCTTAAAAAGGTTGCACCGCCATCCATTTATTTATTCTTACACTGATCTTTTGCCGCAGAGCAAAATTGTATTTTGTTGTAATGAGAACATAATACAGTGGTACCTCAACATAATGTTTTGAGCTAAGAGCTCTCTCCCAGCTAATTGTTGTGCTTTACAAACATAAATTTGAGTTACAAGCATCCCCAGCATTAGTTGGCGTAGCAAATATCACAGTGAACCCCGAAGATCCAACCAAAACGTCTTGTCCTATTTGCTAGCATTAACTTACAGCTAGAGATTGACATAACTTAGTTTTTCCCACGATGGAAAGAAAGAAAGCATGTGTGAATCAAGACAGAGCTGTGAAGAAGAAGTGGATGATATTCATTCAACTGAACAAATTAATCATCAAAAACATGTCAGAGCTTTTTTGGAGCGTATCACTGCTAATCTGCACTATACTGATGCAGAATGAGTAACGTCAGCCAAGAATGTCTTAACTGCGGACATTTATCCATGAAAAATATGGAAAAGCTTCTGATGGTGTGTTTAACGGAGAAGCAGCTGGAAGGAGATACTGTAGAAATCCGCTCTCCAAGTTAAATGCTGTACAATATTGTTACATTACTTCCTAAAACTACTGTAGTTTTTGGTAGTACATTGATTGTATTATTTTATGCAATATTGCTTATCTAAAAGTTAGATTTTTTATTTAAACAGTAATGTTACAAGTGAGAGGCGGGCTGGGGTTGTTTTTTTTTTTTTTTTGGGGGGGGGGGCGGCGTCAAGCACCAATGGGAGACGTTGATTTGAGATACAAGTTTTTTGAGTTAAGTAGGCTCTCTGTCACAGAACCAATTAATTTGTAAGTTGATGTACTACTATGTACGTTAAGTGTGTCTCACCTGATGTTAATGTTCAGTTGTAGAAAAACCTGCTTAAGCTCTCCTTGCATTCTGTCACACTCAAGCTGAGAGGCCATCAGATCGTCCTTCAGTCTACGGCAAGAGGCTTGGCTATCTTTTACCTTGAGGACAAATTTACATTCTGCGTGAACATAAGTTAATGTTGCTTTAATTTGTGTAAATTCTGAATACAATTATTTTAAAATAGTAATGTTTTAAGAACACATACAGGAAATACTTAAATACAGACTGGGAGGCTGGAAGTTTAGGACAAAATCTAAGTTGCTCAACAGCAGAACCACTTAAGTTCAGAGGCTCTTTACAAAGTAGGGTAATGAAATATGATATATACCTCCTCTCGAGCCTTGTTTAGTTCGGACTCTAGCTGCTGTGCTCGGTGGCTGAGCTCAGCATTGGTCCTGTTGAGCGTCACCTCCTTCAACCTCAGGGAACGTACTTGGTGCTGGAGCTCCTCCTCGCGCTGCTCTAAGAGCTTCCTGGATTTATGGTTAAGGCAAGACAGGATGTGTTAAAACTGAGCAGTGGTAGGTTAATTACAGCACTTTGTTACCTGTTGATGTGGTCCTCCTGCTGTTGCGCTCTGAGGGATGACAAGGTGTCAGATAGATCCCTGCTGTCCCGCTCCAGGCGGCTGCTCTCGCTGGCCCGGGCTTCCTCCATGCGCAGCTGGTGCTGGATCGTCTTGAGCTGTTGCTGCAGTTCTACCACCTGTGGTCATAGTCACACCCAAATTAAAACCAACTTGCATAACTCCTATTCTACCTGGCAGTATTAACACCACCACACAAAAACAGCTTATTGGTTGATAACTTCTTCTGGGTGAAAGGCACCAAAATGTTAGAAAATCTTACGAGCACAATTACCAACAAGATTTTATTTGTTGATTTAATGCAATGCCAATGCTTGACATCTTCCACACTGACCTTCTTGTCAGCCGCAATGACCCGTGCTCTCTCAACCTGCAGCTCCTCTTGCAAACTAGAGGTGGCGTTGCGGCTGGCAGAGTTGCGTGCCAGTTCCAGCTCCAGTTCCCTGATTCTTTGCTGTAGGCGTTCCAAATCAGCCGTCTGAGTGTGAAAACTCTTTTCCATTTGGGCAAGCTTGGCCTGGACCTGGTTCAGCTCTGCAGAAAGCTAAAGGAAACCCGTGGGAATATATTTAAATTATTTTTTTTGTTACAACAATGTGCCTCTCGTAACATTAAAAAGAAAACAACCTTGAGTTTTTCATTGTCTAGCAGGGTGTTGTGCCTCTTCAGGTCCATGTTTTTCTCCTTTTCGTAGCGTAGCTCTCGCTCTGCCGAGGTAAACAGACTCTGCACCCTCTGCAAGTCCTGCTTCATCTGTTTAGCCTCCTCTGCCTTCTGACTCAGCACTAAGTCCAGGGACTAAGAAGAGAATCAAGACACTTTTGGACTGAATAGGAATATTTTAGTGTATAAATGTCATCAGTTATTGTCTTGTAATTCTACTGTTAATTATCAGCCAATTTTACCTTGATGTGTGCCTGTGCTTCATTGATCTGGGCCTGCCAAGCCACTTGGTGCTGAGAGGCCAGTTGCTGCATCTCCACTTGTTTGGTCTGTAAGTGATTCTCCTGCTTTACAAAAAACAACAACAAGTAAGGCCACCCCCATTAGAACACCTGCACAATGTAGTAGAGCCAAAACTTCTGTCTTCATTATACTGTAGCTATAGGAATTAATACCAATATGTTAATTATTTAAGTCTACACATCAAATTAAAATTAATTGGTTGGGCATAACTCCACCGGACGAAATTCAATACAGTTACCTGATCTTTGGTCTTCTCCACTGGACCAAAAGTTAACTCCAAGTGTGCAGACTTCAAGTTTCTGCTAAGTGCTTCATCATTCAAAGAGAGTTGATCCTGCTGCTGCTGAAGTTGCTCCTTAAGGTGTTGCAATTCAAGCTCCAGTTTCTCTTTTTCCCCTTCGGCTGCCAGTTTCTTCTGGACGTTGTCACTCAGCTTGGCCTGCAGCTCAGCCGTCAGCAGCCGCTCAGAGACCATCTCATCCCTGGAAAAGCAAATATGTGGAAGCCAGACAAGAAAACTTGTTCGCATCATTCTACCTGGTGGTCAATCATTTCTTTCCCATTGCCATTGCTCCAAATATGGGGAAAATATTGCATATTTTGTATATTTGCCATAAAAAAGCTTTTTATTTCTTCTGAAATAAAGAGGCATAGAATTTTTTTTTATGGCAATGGATATTTCTGAAGTTGATATATAAATTTAAACTTGAAAAGTAAAAAAAAAAAATCCATGACTTTAATAACTGAGATCCTTAAAGGACCTGGGGACCCTAAACAGTCAACGAAATGTAGCCAAGCCCTAAGCTTTACAATATATATTGTATTTGCAAATATCCAAATGGCTGCCGAATCCTTAGATTTGTCATTATACGTCATTATACTGAAGTGTTGACCTCACATATTTGTATGAGAAAACTGGAGAACAGTGGTGTCCAAAGTGCAGCCCGCAGCTGATTTTTAAAACATTTTTAAAAATACTACCCAAATAAAAAGTGGAATACAAGGGCAAACAACTGAAATGTAATGAGAAAATGTTGCAATATTGACGGTCATTGCTAAAAAAAGAATACAAACTAATTATCGACAGATAGATCTGAATTTGATATAGAGAGTAAGCGTTGAAAGTCAAAATAATATACATTTAAAAATGACTTATTTGAACACTTTTGACCTTTTTGTGTGATTTTTTTTTATTGTTCATAAATAATAAGCAATGTTGTAATTAATTATTTGCCTATTTAAGGCTCCAATGACTTGAAGTGAAATGTTATGGGGAATATATTGCATATTTTGTGTTTTTGCCCTAAAAAACAGGGTTTTCTTTAGAAATAAAAGACAAAAAACATTTTTTACTTTTTTTTTTATGGCATCGGATATTTCTGAATTTCATCTCATTTAAATTTGAAAAGTAAAAAAAAAAAATCCATGACTTATTTTTATCACTTTAATAACTGAGACCCTTTAGGGTCCCCGGGACCTTTAACAGTCACCAACATTTAGCCAAGCCCTAAGGGTTACAATATATATTGAAAAATATCAAAATGGCCACCGAATCCTTGGATTTGTCATTATACGACCCTGAAGTGTTGACGTCACACATTTTTATGAGAAAACTCGAGAATAATGGTGTCCAAAGTGCGGCCCGCAGCTGATTTTTAAAACATTTTAAAAATACTACCCAAATAAAAAGTGGAATAAAAGGGCAAATAACTGAAATTTCACAAAATGTGAACCACACCTAAAAAAGTTATATACCTGAATTTTTTGTGTTCTGTTTGAAGGCTGTTAAGTTCTTTGGTTCGTCGGTCAGTCTGCTCCTGAAGTTGGTCAACCTGTACTCGGTATTCCTGCAGGTCATTTTGGGTTTGGTTACTGTCCTTGTGGCGTTCCATCTCACTCTGGTGTCGCCGGTGGGCACGCTCCATCTGGGCTAACTGAAATATATTTGTATGCAAAGCTGTGAATCAACATGGTCTAATTTGAAATACTTTCCTTTCTTACATTTATTATCAGTTTTGATAATTTACATACTTTGGGAATTTTGGCAGTTTAATAAATAAGTTCATAAAATGAAAACTCAAAAATATATAGTGCTGTGTTTCTTGTCCCTTCTAAAAAAGACCAGTAATCAAGTTAGGCGGGTGGTTTTGTTTGGCAATGTTGAAAATGTTCCACTCCAGTTCACGGTTAAAAATAACAATACTAGGACATCTCTAGTGTACGCAGACTTGAAGCTTGCAAACCTTCTCCTCCAGAAATGCCTTTTCCCCCTTGACTTGGCTAAGACTTTTGATGAGGGTTTTCCCTTGCTGGCATTCAGTCTGGAGACTGTTGACCTCAAGTCTCAGCTTCTTCAGCTCTCTCTCACCAATCTGTAAAGCCTTGGGTGAAATAGTAAAGAACATTTCAATAAGCTTACTAATAGCTCACTGTTGTAGATGTTTTAAATGCTTCCAAAGCATTAATGTTCTGTATAATACCTCCTTGTCTTTTTTTAGGGCAGCCTGTGCAGAACTCAAGTCCAACTCTAGCTGTTTTCTCCAGTTCCTCTCCTCAGTCAGATGAGCTTCCAGCAGAGCCAGTCTCTCCGGGCCATTTTCTCGTATGTGCTTGATACATTGACAGAGGAGAACGATGCATTTAACTTCATGATATTAATTTTTCTACTCTGAATTATATAATAATCCAATGTCATATTGTTGCATCAAATTTGCATCACGTTTTTTTTTTTTTACCATTTTCTTAGTTTATTCAGTAGGCAATTTGATGACAAACCGCAGCACCATTAAAACGTTTGTGAAACTGCATGTTTGCAAAAAAATCTGTATTACAGCAAAAAACAATCTTTAAAATATTTTAAGTTCAACAAGCAAATAATTAACACCATTTTTGGGACGATAAACTTCCAAAGGCATAAGGGGTATTACACAATAATAATAATGCCTGTGTCCCTCAGATTAGGTAGGGACCTGTGGAATACATACTAAGAATGAGGTTGATTCTTTCCTACTGTCCTCAATCTAATAAATATTCAACACACTAAACATAAAACATGAAGTGTTTCTTACCAGCTGTAAGAAGGGCTCTGTGGTTTTGACCTCATCTCCATTCTTTAACAGCTTCAATTGTGTTTCCTGCTTCTTCAGCTCTCCCTCAAGGTTTTTGATCTGCATGACCAAATGATCATGATGATGATCATGAACTTGAACTCCAACCTAAACTATGTCTTTGAATCAAAAGCTGTTGGACTAACTATCTTCTACTTCTCTGACAAAATATCAACCATCACTCCTACTGTATATTACAGAGAGGGCTACATATTACCCGCCGATGTAGTCCCTCCAGTTCTCCCTCATGGCGATGCCTATTCTCCTTGCTGGCATTCTGGGTTTCCCCGAGCAGAGACTCCAGCTCCTCGTTTCTCTCCTCCAGCTCCTCCTGCTCCTTGCGTAGCCGCTGAAGTTGGCGCTCCAATTCTCTCACCTGAACAAGCCTGTCCTCAATCACCGCATGACAGCTGGCATACAATGATGACAGGATGAGTCAGTATTATGCAATGAACAGGGATTGCTAAAGACTTCACATTTACCGTTTGTGAGTCGGATCATTTTCTTTAGTTAAAAAGTCAGCCAGGTTGTTCTGTGGTTCAACGTTCTTTTGACTTCTGTCCTCTTTTAGGGCTTGGTTGTCATTGCTTGTTTCCAGCTGGACAAACACAACATGTTGCTGTATAGTTTGGACTTAAATTAGACTTAGAATGTACAACAACACCAACCCGCTGAAGCAGATTTTTCTTCTCCGACTCTAAAGAATGCACTCTCTCCCTCAGACTTATGTTGTCTGCATCCAATCTGTCACTTTGCTCTTTGGCCCTCTGCAGCTTCATCATATCTGGAAAAAAGTCAAAGAAAACATGTATATATGAGAAAATGAATGTTATCTGGGCTGTGCTGCAGTATAAAACCATTTTTCACCATCTAGCGGGAATAAAATGTAAACACAAAACCTTTTTTGGGGTTTGTTAGTTGAACTTATTCACCACCAAAATTCTTAAAATTCATTAAATGGAATTATCGTTAACCTTTTCGAATCAACGTGAAAGACCCTAATGAAATATAAAGTGTCGTAGACTTGTGGTAATGTTTAATACATCTGCATATTTAGGCTTGTACTATAATGAATGTCAGTTCCAAATATTACCGCATTGTTTCAGTTTGTCCACTTCTTTCCTGAGAATCTCTAGTTCTTGCAGCGTTTCCTGAAGCTCCGACTCTAAAATCATCAAAATATATTATATTAAGTTGCTTAAGTACCAAACGGTTCATCATTCATTGGGGCACACAAGCAAAGTATTTGTAACATACCACACACGTCTAGACTGTTGCTTTTGGCCACATCCAGCTCATTGTTGAGCCTTCGGATTTCCTGATGAGCCATCTCCAACCTGCTTGACGCCTCGTCCAAGTCGCGCTCCAGCCCCTGGCGCTCATTACGCTCATGGGAGAGCTCCTCGCTGTGAGCCTGTCGTTGAAGGAAACTTGTGTTAATGGCTGCTGAGATTATTAGGAGAGAAAACAGACACTGTCAAAAGTCATGCATTTTGAAAAGGGAGGTTTATCATCGCCGCAGGTCTGCAAAGGAGTGAGGGGATAGACCAACATTTTGTGTGAAGGATTCCCTGCACCAGAAACCAGTGCAACAATGGCTCTCATGCTACGTGCCCCTGCAGCCTATCAACTGCCATTAAATATTGTATTTAAAACCAGGTACTTCCCAATGACAAGTTATTGAAAAAGCAATCGCAGTGGTCATGCAGGTATCAGTAAAAACAAGCAGTGCCACACCGAGACAAGCCAGAGTTATCACTTTTTCAATGGCTTTTTCAATCACATATATGTTAGTCATGTTAGTTCAGTCGTGGGAGGGAACCTACAGGGGCAATATTGTTTTTGCTCTGACCAGACTTGCGCAGCCCAAAGAGCTTCTTCCAAGGAGTCTGGGACGAACCCTGCTGGGAGCAAAGACCACGTGTGTGCAGCATCACACCAAACAAGTTAATTTAGAATGGGGGGTCCTGGTTTCTTCAACCAGCAGAGAACAGGAAATGTTCAGATTCAACGCTGATGTAGTGTCTGCACCTATCCACATTGGTCAATGATGGACAATGTAATCCCAAAATAGACATTGTAGGATAACATCAATTCGTAAGTAATATTTTGTTGTAAAACATTGATGCTATTATGCACCATTACAACCGGCTGGGAATAATAACATTTGTTGGTACAGAACAGCATCGGAAATAGTACATGCAAATACTATACGGTTTGTATATTCATACAAACACCACAGTGGTTGTATAGTCATACCAACACTATACTGTTTGTATTAATTCACCTTTTGCAGAGTTCATTTTAAAATGTGTTTCAAAGACAAAAAACATGCTTGGAATAGCTTTTTGCATCAAATAATATTGAGTAAAGAAGAAATGCAGTTTCAAACACGGTACACTTTTTCGTCTTCTTGGCTTGTGACTAATGTAGTAAAGAACGGCGTATTGGTCGGCCACGGAGATTCGCGTACAGATAACTCACCACGTGCCAGAGAGAACTGGTTTCCAATCGCAGAATCTAGATCAGGGGTCCACAACCCACAACTCTGGAGCTTCATGTGGCTCTTTCATACCTCTGCCCACGCTCCCTTTGGCTTGCTTTTGAAACAAAATGTCAATAAATAATAGCTATTTAATTAAATTTTACTTAGTTTATGTTAATGTAACATTTGCTATTTAGAGAGTTGGGTGATCTTGTAATATATAAATAAAACTTATTTTAATATTTTGTTAATAAAAAGGTACATAACATTCCCTATGCGTCATCTTTTGTTGCCAAGCAATTGCATTGTTTTTAGGTAAGCTAGCAATGGACCTATCAAAAAAGGTAAACATTTCTGATGAAAATTTAACATTTAATGCTTCAACAACAGATTAATTTGCTTTTACTGTGGCTGGTTCATATGTGTGCTTAATATGTGGGGAGAAAATAGCAAACAACAAAAAAAGTCAAATGTTGAAAGACATTTCCAAAACAAACACACATCATTTGTGGAAAAATGATGGAGATGTCTTAGAAAGAGCAATTTCAGAACTGGTGTGGAAAGCTGACCATGAGCAAAAATACCTGGTGAGTCGTCTGTGTTTGATTTCATAAATGTTATAGCATAAGTGTAATGAAACGATACGTGATGCAATCGCCATTTTAGGGCTCAGAGTTTACAGCTCTAGGTGGGTTTTATTAGGTGGGAAATGGGCTCAAATGGCTCTTTGTATGCTGAAGGTTGCCAACCCCTGATCTAGATCATTTAATCTGAAAATCTGTAAAGCCAAACACGATCGGATCCAGCTGTTTCCAAGTGTTGTAAATATTTTATTTCGAGCTGAATCATTTGAGAAATCACGCTAATTGAGTGCATGGAGACATACCGACCGTGATTCTAGTCATACTGTATATTAGCCACGAAACAGGACAACTAACTCAGATGTGTGTCAGTTCTTCACCTGGAGTGGGACATTCATAGTGTTGCCAGATAAATTGTGGGTCTCAAGCCTCCTTTCAGCAGCCTCTAGTCTTTCAAGCAGTGTTGCCCGCTCCACCAGTAAGTAAGCCACCTGTTCACTGGGGCTGCTCAGGCCTATCTCCCCCAGGTCTTCCTGGGCTAACATCTCCGCCAGCTCCTTGCTCTGAATCTCTGGAGGAACATTTTTCATTAGACTTTCACAGGACAACAGGTGTTATTTAGTCTAGTTTTTTTTTAAATGCCAATAATGTACAGAAACGTTATGGTGGGCTCACCTTGTTGCTGACTGATGTGGTGCAGCTCTTGTCGCAGTTGTTCATTGTCTCTTTCATAGCCAGCAGTCACACACTCGCGCTGTTGCAGAAGCCCACGGATATGCCCAACATAGCTGTCCACCTGACATAACAGTTTAAGGACACATTGCAAAACAAGCAACATCACTCAGAGAGACACAAACCTCTTACCAACACCTAAACACTTGGCAACTGTGAAATCAGTACAGTATGTGTATTTTAAAGGCCTACTGAAATGAAATGTTCTTATTTAAACGGGGATAGCAGGTCCATTCTATGTGTCATACTTGATCATTTTGCGATATTGCCATATTTTTGCTGAAAGGATTTAGTAGAGAACATCGACGATAAAGTTCGCAACTTTGTCGCTAATAAAAAAGCCTTGCCTGTACCGGAAGTAGCGTGACGTCACAGGTTGTGGAGCTCCTCACATCTGCACATCGTTTACAATCATGGCCAGCAGCAGCGAGAGCGATTCGAAACGAGAAAGCGACGATTACGCCATTAATTTGAGCGAGGATGAAAGATTTGTGGATGAGGAAAGTGAGAGTGAAGGATTAGAGGGCAGTGGAAGCGATTCAGATAGGGAAGATGCTGTGAGAGGCGGATGGGACCTGATATTCAGCTGGGAATGACTAAAACAGTAAATAAACACAAAACATGTATATACTCTATTAGCCGCAACACAACCAGGCTTGTATTTAATATGCCACAAATTAATCCGCATAGCAAACACCTCCCCCCTCCCGTCCATATAACCCACCAATACAAATCAAACACCCGCACAACACACTCAATCCCACAGCCCAAAGTACCGTTCACCTCCGTAAAGTTCATACAGCACATATAATTCCCCAAAGTTACGTACGTGACATGCACATAGCGGCACGCACGTACGGGCAAGCGATCAAATGTTTGGAAGCCAAAGCTGCGTACTCACGGTAGCGCATCTGCTATCCAACTCAAAGTCCTCCTGGTTGTGTTGCTGCAGCCAGCCGCTAATACACCGATCCCACCTACAGCTTTCTTCTTTGCTGTCTTCACTGTTCATTAAACAAATTGCAAAAGATTCACCAACACAGATGTCCAGAATACTGTGGAATTTTGCAATGAAAAGAAACGACTTAATAGCTGGCCACAATGGTGTCCCAATATGTCCGCACAATCCGTGACGTCACGCGCAAACGTCATCATACCGAGACGTTTTCAGGAGGATATTTCGCGGGAAATTTAAAATTGCACTTTACTAATCTAACCCGGCCGTATTGGCATGTGTTGCAATGTTAAGATTTCATCATTGATATATAAACTATCAGACTGCGTGGTCGGTAGTAGTGGGTTTCAGTAGGCCTTTAAGTAAAATATGTTTGTTTTTACATTTTTGGCCGATAAACTGATTTTTTTTTTAATTTTGTAGATGATGAAAAATAGGTACCAACGATGAATGAAAAATTTAAAATGTCTTGACAACCTTCCATCATTTATGTAGAATTCTTTGGCTCACCTCCTTCATTTCGTTGGCCTGCTGTGAACGTAAAGTATGCAGCTCCTGTGTGGACTGCTGCAGCTCAGCCTCGGTGTCGAGGAGCCGCTGCCAAAGGTGGCGCTGTCGCTCGTCTGGACTGGCCCCCGAGGGCAAACCATCATCCTGGAGCCGCACGGAAATCTGGTCCTGCTCTGACCGCACCTGAAGAAAAGGAGGATAAAGTGGATGCTCTAGAGCTGACTTCATCGGAGTACAAGCAGGATTACATAAAAACTACATAACTGATCTGAAAAAAATGGAACAGGATTAGGCCATGCAGAGGGCTGGATTAATGAATAGGCATATTTTCGGTGATCAATACAAACTATACAGCAGGGCTATTCAACTGGGGAGCCAAATCGGCCTGGGAGTGACACCATTCCGGTCCCCAGGTTCAGTTCATAACTTGGAAGACAAACAATTATGCGGCAAATTCCTTAATGCACAAGAGTTCTCCTGTTGTATAGAGGATCTTGGACCACTGTTAACACAATAGCAGATCCTTGCATTGACATTTTAATCTAGCTAGGAAACATAGAATGCTGGGTCCAAACTTGTGATTTACATATAACTGAAGTGTTCCACAAGGCACCCCTTTAAATTTACTGCTTTTTGGAAGTTAATTTTTCATAATGTGACTTATGTGACTAAGGGTTTATTGTAGATTGTTTACTTTGGATGCAGTCAGTAGTCATTTGTTCAACTTCTTTAGTTTTACTAGTGGTGTTCCTGAAGGTTCCATTTTAGGTCCTCTCTTTTTCATCATTTGGGCTGTATTTATTAACTGGTTGCCCGCAAGTTCAGTTCAAATAACTTGTGAGAGACGGACATTTTTGCAGAAGGTTTTTAAAAACAGCAGAGCGCTTCTGTAAGAAACTCTGACAAAATAAATGGATCAAAATCAAATGTCACTGTAAAGACGCTGAAGGTAGGAGTCTGGCCCCTTTCTGGAAATGTGGCCACAAAACTATTTAGATGACTATCCCTGCTGGCCTGATGGTCAGTTAAAAACATTTAATTCATATGTAGTCCTGCAGACTTTACTATGGACTGGACTCTCACATTATTAACTGTGTCCACTCTGGTTTTTTTGCCCTGATGTGGGATCTGAGCCGAGGATGTCGTTGTGGCTTGTGCAGCCCTTTGAGACACTTTTGATTAAGGAATGAACTTTGATTGATGCTTTGTTGGATAGTACATTCATCATGAAATAATTTCATATATGTCTTTTGTTTTGTTTTATTTTAAATTTTCGACGCCACATTGACAAATTTAACTTCCACCCGAATGCAGCTGAGATAGGCTCCAGCACCCCCTGCGGTAGAAAATGGATGGATGAATGGAACTTCAATACTCACTCATGAACCATTAGATTCCAACATCAGATAAAGTCAGAGCCTTTAATGTTTTATGGTTGTCATGATTATCAGCTGATTTGTGCTGCTGTTGTGTCACACAGGCAATATATTGGCACGCTATATGTATAAAATAAATCTATATTAGTTTAGAAAAACGTTCAGTGTCTAGTGAGAAAGCCAATGCCTTCAGGGAGCATATAGAAGGCTGCAAGCCTAGAATGGCATGCCAACACTAAACACATGTCGCTGAACTCTATACTGTATTTTACAGGCTGTGTAACTTGAGTGGGCCCCACCCGAGGCCCAAAACATGCAGCGTATTGTCACAAGCCCTGTATCAGGTCTCCCAGGGACTTGTTGGAGTTAAATGCTACACACGGCTCTATAATATGGCAAGAAAGAACTAAACGGCAAGATAACATTTACAACGGCAGGCAAAAGATAATAACTATGATGACTAGTCATCTGGATGGTTATTGAAGATGTTTACCTCTTCGTGGTCCATGGTGCCACATTAAGTTGGATGAAGCTGCCTGGTAGGGATGGAACTTGGTTTCCGCGGTGGGGAAAAAAAACAAGATTCCAGACGACGGTTTATCCTTCAGTTGCACACAAAGTGCCAACAGAATTCCACTTCAGGTACATTTTTGCTGTTGGATATTAAAACATAATGCAGTCAGTTCAGGTCACAGCAAAGTTAGATCCTAGTTAGACTAGTTGACATGATCCAATGCAAATCTTAAAGCAGTTTACATGTAAGATTTGCACAAATGGTATGACAAAGCACTATACAGCTTCTCTATGTATCTCTTCTAAGGCGATAGCATTAAACAATACATAACCTAAACTAGTGTTTGTCAACCTTTTTTGAGCCAAGGCACATTTTTTTCCAAAAAAAAAAAAAAGACAGAGGCACACCACCAGCAGAAAAGGTTAAAAAAATGAAACTCCACCAGGTTGTCGTGCCTTATTTTGTGTTGTTGTTGTTTCCTGTGTGTAGCGCTTTAGTTCCTGTCTGGCGCTGTTATTTTGGTGACCTTTCTTGTTTTATTGGTGTTCTCCTGTAGCAGCTTCACGCCTTCCTTTGAGTGCTATGTGCCCGCACCTGCTTTGTTTTCGCAATCAAGACTATTTAAGTTGTGCGTACGCTATCCTTCTTTGTGGGGACTTTGTTGATTGTCATGTACGAATGTATTTTGTGGACGCCGTCTCCACTCCACACGCTGTAAGTTTTTGCTGTCGTCCAGCATTCTGTTTTTGTTTACTTTGTAGCCAGTTCAGTTTTACTTTTGTTTTGCATAGCCATCCCTATGCTTCAGTGCCTTTTCCTAGCGGGACTTGCCTTTTGTTCATTTTTGGTTTAAGCGTTACATACCTTTTTACCTGCACGCTGTCTCCCGCTGTGCTCTGCATACTGGGATCACGGCAAACCATCCTCGACACGTTCAGACTTCTACAAAGCAATTAACTACCTGCTGCCACCTACTGATATGGAGTATTACATGGCTACCCCTGCCAAGCTCGACACAGCACAGGCACTAAACGACGGCACATTATTATAATTATTGATTTGCACGGTGGAACAGGGGTTAGTGCATGTGCCTCACAATACGAAGGTCCCGAGTAGTCCCGAGTTCAATCCCGGGCTCGGGATCTTTCTGTGTGGAGTTGACATGTTCTCCCTGTGACTGCGTGGGTTCCCTCCGGGTACTCCGGCTTCCTCCCACCTCCAAAGACATGCACCTGGGGATAGGTTGATTGGCAACACTAAAATTGGCCCTAGAGTGTGAATGTGAGTGTGAATGTTGTCTGTCTATCTGTGTTGGCCCTGCAATGAGGTGGCGACTGATTGATTGATTGGATTGATTGATTGAAACTTTTATTAGTAGATTGTACAATTGACCACTAAATGGTAACACCCAAATAGGTTTTTCAACTTGTTTAAGTCGGGGTCCACGTAAATCAGTTCATGGTAATTCATGTCCAGGGTGTACCCCGCCTTCCGCCCGAATGCAGCTGAGATAGGCTCCAGCACCCCCCGCGACCCCAAAGGCGACAAGCTGTAGAAAATGGATGGATGGATGGATTTGCAAACATTTGTTTTTGGACCAATTAGGCGAAGTTGCATAATTTCCCACGGCACACAAGACAATATCTCACGGCGGTTGAAAAACCCTGCCCTAAACTACTATATGCATCTAAATGGGGTTAAAATCTGTACTTTAGAGCGAACCATTGTCTTCAAAATGTCTGACGTAGAGCAATGAGTTTTTTCATATAACACACCACGTACATTCCTTTTGCCCACGCAAGCTTGACAATGCAATGAAGGCATAAAGCATGATTAAACCAACATATTTAAACGCTCAGTATAATCTACGAAAAACATTCAGTCTTCAGCCGCGTGCTAGCAAGGCGGCAAAGTTAGCCCCAAAGTTGGAATGTGCGGCTAAAAGCTAACGCTAGTCCGGGCTAACCCTTTAGACGCTCGGCTGGGGACTAAAAGTGAGCGTCCACCGGAACGAAGTACTCCACACAACGTCGCCGTGCGGAAGTTAATGTTGCTACTCGTTGTTAAAACGTAGAAAGACTCACCGTATAGCGACGAGTGCTACAAGTTTGGCTAACTGTTGACGACAGGCGTGGTTAAGTGGACTGGCTTCCACTAGCACCTTGGCAACGGAGCGTACCATTATTACGACCATGCGGGGGGGAGATCAGTCTTAAAATACCGTTATATCTTTAACCAGGCAACAATTAAATCACCTGACACCCCTGCTGCCCCCAAACATATACCACAGTATTTTATTATATTTATTTTCCTTTTAAGATATATGCTACTTAGTATGGAGAGCCAAATGGGATAAGTAACATAACACACATTTTTCAATAATGAGTTAATGTGTCATTAATTAAATAATTGAATAATGAAATAATAAAATCAATATTTAAATAAATTGTAAAATAAAACATTAAATTATGAAATTATGAAATAAATAATTAATTCCATCCATCCATTTTCTATTTTAGATTAAATATTGGCCCTCGTGTGTGAATGTGAGTGTGAATGTTTTTCTGTCTATCTGTGTTGGCCCTGCAATGAGGTGGCGACTTGTCCAGGGTGTACGCCGCCTTCCCCCCGCAACCCCAAGAGGGACAAGCGGTAAAAAATGGATGGATGGATGGATCTATAAATAATTACTGAAACATGTAGTTAATTAAATGATTAAATCATGGAATGATGAAATCAATATTTAATAATTTTTTTAATTACTTAATTCAATTAAGAAATACATTATAAATTAAATTATTAAATAATTGAATGGAATTTGACATTAAAAATATTAATGACACATTTAGTAACACATTTATGTATTAAATGCCAATTATAGTTAATCAATGACACATTTAAGTAATTATTTAAATATGTGTTTATTTATCACATTTTGTTCCCTCAAAATGACCATAAAATATACGATAATATTTTATTATAATAATTTGCACTTCAAACTATATCCCATTGAGTATGGCAAGGCCAAATAGGACAAAATACAATGAATATACAAATCTTTAAATAATTACTTAAATGTGTCATCAATTAATTAAATCATTAAATACTCAATAAATAATTAAATCAATAAGTAATTAAATGTGAAATAATACATTTAATAATGAAATTGATAATTAATTGAATAATTAAATGCAATTAGACATTACATATATTAATGACACATTTAATAACACATTTATGAATTAAATAAAAATGTTAATTAATTAATTACACATTTAGTAATAATTCAAAGATGTATTTATTTATTGTATTTAATTCCGTTTGGACCTCCATAACCAAGAATCAGATTTATTTTGTCATTATTATTGAAAAATGTGTGTTAATTGTTATGACAACGTCAGGTTTCATACCATTCTTTTTTGTAGGATGATACCATATTCATCATTTACAATGACAAAGTAGTAGTAAGTAGTCATGTCCACCAGACAGAACTTTGTTGTGTTCCGTATCTTAAAAATACTGTTTGTTTTTTCTTGAACGGCAGGGATCGCGGCTTGCTAATTTTTGGTTGTCTCAAAGCACGTTGTAAAAATAAAAATAAACACACAAAAAACATAACAAATTAGAACATCAGAGCAAAAGGCACAATATAAGGATAAACAAGCTAAAATGTTGATACACAAATCTACATGTTTTTTTTGTTTTAATATCAAAATGGCCTCCCACATTCCAGTGAGAGCTATGCGTTTGAATGATGTGTTTTTACATTAAAGACTATTAATATATTTTTTTCTTGAATTATAAAACATGTATTTCCAAGTGACTAACTGCAAAAATAGAATACCTGTTTTTTTGTCGCCACTCCAATCATGTGTAAATATAACCACTAGAGGGTGACAAATCCGCGTTGTTTCACTTTAGAGAAACCGTTTTTAAATATTGATGATGTAGTGATAGTATTGCTGCATTATTGCCCCTTTTTAAACATAATTTATGATGATCATGTATATATTTATTTTTGGATGTTGAGTGCAAGATTCTGAAGCTATCAATCCATTTTCTACACCACTTATCCCAGTCAGGATCACAACAGGGCTTGAAGTCTTTTGGAGGTGAATAGGGTGAAATCTGGACTACTGTGGCCTGGGCTCCAGTTAGTCATAGGCTGCACATTAAGGGGCAATTGAGCCCATGCCAGCTGCATGAAAGTCTGCTTTGTGCATTGACACATACCAATGGCATAAAAGCATGCTGTTTTTTGTTATATAAGGTTAACCCTGCTATAAAGGGACATATTTACATAGTTCCTCCTTCCTAAATGTTTTTAGTGTGACCAGTGTTCTCAAATGCCATGCAGACATGTGAGTAATGTTACAACCATGTGCTAATCTTTCCACACAATCCACTAATTAACACATATATGGTATAATGTAAATCCATACCGAAGACTATGACATGTCATCTCTGTCTTGTGTTGTTTTTGTGTTGCCATTTTAATGTGGTGCCACTGCCAAAGGGTGTGTCCAATTGGAGTCTCTTTTTTTTTGGGGGGGGGGGGGGGGGTGGTGGAGTTGAAGGAGGCAGAGAAAAAGGGAGCACTGTTAGGCTCGGAGGAAATGGGCGGTTTCTTTGGAAAATTTGGATGGTGTGAGTAGGAAAAGAAAAGGGGTGTGGTATGCCCAGAAAGGAGAGGGGACCACCTACATGACACAACATTGCAGTAGTTGGTATAGTAAGGCTGCTCCTGGGGTCTGATTGAGAGCAAGCGCAAAATCCGGGTAAGAAGATCTTTTTTAAAGACTTTTTGTGGGATGTTTGTGGATTTTTGGTATATGTGGTACAGTGTTTGATTGTGACTGCAAAAGACCTGCATCTAAGTTATTAATGTGTTCACAGAATCGATTTCAATAATCAGTTTTTTTAGAAAGTGTTTTTTGGGTCATCCGCACATACACATTATACATCAGCAGCCCACATAGGAGCTTTTGCAACCTGCTACCTGAAAAGGTCTTATTAATGTATATACTAATTAATATGTTGCGAGAATCAGTTTGATTCGGGAATTGTGTTGAATGACAATTGATTCTAAATCAAATTGTCACTTCGAGAAGTTGTTGTAAGATTCACATCCCTATAAAGTTGAACCTGAACTTAAGACTGCCCCAACTTAAGAGTGTTTTGAGATAAGTGCAGTCTCTCAGTAATTGTTAATAATTATTACAATTTTGAGTTATAAGCATCCCTGCTATTAGTTGGCATAGCAAATGTCACAATGACATCTGACATCTGGTCCTACTCGCTAGCATTAGTTTACAGCTAGAAATTCACATCCCTTTTTTTTTTCCAACCAGGAAGGAGGAAAGTGAGAGTGACAGTGCTGTAGAGAATAAGTGGATGATATTCATTGAATTAAAGAAATAAATCATCAAAAACATGACAGTGCCAACTTGGCGAAGCAATTTGAGCGCATCACTGCTGGTCTGCACCATACCGAAGCAGAATGAGTCTATCGCCAGCCAAGGATGTTAAAATTATATCCAAACAGTGGCCACCTTACCAATGAAAATATGGAAAAACTGCTGCTGATGTGTTTGATGGTAAATGAGCTCGAAGTCCACTCTCCAAGGAAAACACTGTACATTATTATTACAATACTTCAAAAAATATATTGCAGTTTGTATTGTTTTTATACAAGACTGTATATCTTATCTGAAATGTTGTTTTCTTTTTAAAAAACATGCTGCATTTTTTAAATTATGCTGATTTGGGGGAGCCAAGCGCCAATTGAATTGATTTCAATTCATTTCAATGTGAGACGTTGATCTGAGATACAAGTGTTTTGAGTGAAGAGCCAATTTAGCTTGTGGGTTGAGGTACGACTGTATAAGTTATATTGTTACTATTGCAATCATTTATGTGCCATATTAAAAAAAAAAAAAATCTAACGCACAGCCCGGAAGATGTCATACGCTTTCATTTCTTGCACATGTTTTCTTTCCAGGTCATTCTTTTGTTTACGTCAATTTTGACCAAATTATTACCTCCCATGCCCCTTCCTTTGATGGATGAAATTAGTGTAATGACATAATTTCACCCACCACCCACTCAGATGGGCCTCTCCTACAGATAATGATCCAGACAAACAATTGCATCCAGTCTGAGAGTCTTTTTTTATAGTTTTATGCAGGTTTTCAGCATATAAATCTCACTCACAGAAGGTGTAAGTAGAATTACAGGCAGTTTGCCCTATAACGTAAAGGAGGAGTCAACTAGGTAAATATTTTGGCCTTGTGTAGATTTCCTCAGTGGCACAGGTTGTCTTTGTAAGGGCAACTCACATTGGGGTCAGCAATGACTGATTGCACTGTTTTCCAGCGTCGCCTCTCACAGCCACTTCACTATATCCACCTACTTTGACTTTTCCATAACAGGAAAATGCCCTAACACTGATACTTATTGTACAACAAACTAACATGGCGTGCTAACTTGGTCACACGCTATTCCAATGCTGAGTGGCGTGCTGAATGCATTTCTCAGGGTGTCCTCATTTAAACTGAGTTGTCTTCTCCCGTAGATTAAAGAATATGGCATACCTCCTCATGTTTGTGACTCTGCTGCATCTGGTGACTTTGGCCATGCTGTTCATCTCGACCATGGAGAAGGTAATCGTGTTGATCATCAGCGTTGATAAAACAAGTTAATGTTAACTGTTCTTTCCATGAAGTCCTGGTGGGTGTGGGAGGGGATGGAGAACTCAGACCTATGGTACAACTGTAGATATGACAACTTCTCAGGAACGTGGTTGTGCGCCTCCTCCAAAGAAAGTGGTAACCGCTTTATTCCTTCGACTTCTTCATTAGAATGTGCTTTACTTCCAATAAACCTTTGTTATCTCTATTTCTCAGAGTGGCTCCACGCAGTTCAGGTCTTAATGGTCCTCTCCGTGGTTTTCTCCTCCGTCTCTTTCCTGGTCTTTCTGGGTCAACTGTTCACCATGTCCAAAGGCGGACTCTTCTACTTCACTGGGCTGTGTCAAGTCTTTGCAGGTAAATACATATTTTATTGGTAAGTCCATTTTGAAGACTTCTGTGGCACAGCGCAGGTTGAGGTCAGAACAGGCCTGTTCGACTAACTTGTTTTGGGGTCCACATTTCAGGAAAGCTAAGGACAGGGGCGACGGACTTCTCCCTTCACTATAAGTCGTATTTTGTATGTTGCAGAGAACCAGTGTTCTCTACAGTAGACATTTGATTTTGGTTTATTTATTTCGTCAGAGTATTAGGAGCGCTCTGCCGTTTTTAAGGACCTTCTGCAAAAAACCAAGTCAAAGATCATCTCCCTGACAGCACTCTCGTGCTGCAAAAATGTGAGTCTGTCACAAGTTTTTAGAACTGAACTCGCAACCCACCAGTTGAATAGGCCAAATGATGAAAAAGAGAGGATCTAAAATGGAACCTTGAGAAACAACACTAGTATAACTAAAGAAGTTGAACAAACGACTACTGACAGCATCTGAAATAAACAAGCTACAGCAACACCTTAGTTACATAAATCAAATTATGGAAAAAAAAACGTTATTGCTAAAAAGTAAAAGACCTAAGGGAGAACTGCAGTTTTTTTTTTTTAAATGTTGCCCATTATTTACAATCGTTATGCGAGACAAGAACACACGTCTTTTGTTTTTTTTAAGGATTTTAAAGATGATAAAAAACTCTCAGAAAATTTGGATGATGGGAGTCACCTTTGTAGCATTTGAAGCCTTCCAAAACAACTGCAAAACACCTCCATCAACGTCTTATATACACACGTAGCAAGTCTATAGAAAATGTAGTAACAGACACGTTCATAACAATATGTAACATGTTCAATATTTACCATATTTTGATCATTTTAATCGATTTAATCAATGACAGATTCCTTCAGTGCATAGCAGCACACGTCCGACTTCCAGCAACAAATTAATGTGGAACCATCCAAGCTATTTTGACATAAATGGACTGCTTACCCAAATAAACCAGAAAAAGCAGTTCTGCCAGCTGGACAAAACGCACAACTGTCCATCAAGTGAATCACACTTTAAATATTGATCATGATACATACAGCACACCAGTCTTGTTATTACAACTACAGTACATACGCTGTCGAACTAGCTGTGTACAAACAAAAAAATAAATGTAAGCCAATACTATACAGATATTGCAATATGATTGTTCATGTTTTTCAGTCAGTACAGATTGGTGTCCTATTGCATTGTGTTGTGCATTACAAACTCAAACGTGTTTCGTGTTGTCATAAAGCTAGCTTTTACAGCTAATACCGAAGAATGCCGATGTGTTACTACCAGGGGCGCCGAAAAGGGGGGTAAAGGAGACGGATTCTAGGGGCCCATGATGGAGGGGGGCCCAGAGAGGCCCCTAATGATGATGAAATTATAATACAGGGGGCCCTGTAAAGATTCTTTTCATGGGGCCCAAAATCCCTAGCGGCGCCCCTGGTTACTACAATAGAAAAAGAGTTCCTCAGTGTTCGCTCCTACAATAACAATGTCGCTACAGCTTGGTTATTATACAGGTTACGGGCCGTAAATAAAGTATTTTTGATGTTTTTTGAATAATTTAGAGGCAGAATTGATTGTTCCCATTAGCCCTGGTTTAGAATATATAACACTTCCTATAGATTGGTTTGCATTAGGGGCAAATGGTGTGGTTTTTTTTTATTAGGATACTGAAATATTAATTTATATATATGTATATGTAATAATGATGGCGTTGTTTTAGGAGAAATTTCCTTGACCATTTTTTTACTGACCTTAAAGCTCAGTCATAAACATAATCACATGAAATCTGCTTAGCAACAGATAACCAGGGAAATACATGATATGGCAGTAAAATTAATCCATGCATAAGCCTTATCTATGAATATTAGCTATGAAGCATTCAGGATGTATTACTGCATGTTGCTTTTGGAGGTGAAACTGAAAGATAACATACAGTAAGTTCAGAAGCAGTACTATATCATGGTATATACTATGTAGACTATTAAGGAACCTGTGCAACAATCAGGGCCGGCCCGTGGCATAGGCCGTATAGGCAAATGCTAAGGGCGCCGTCCATCAGGGGGCGCCAAGCCAGTGCCACAAATGTTGGAGAAAAAAACCAAAAAAAAGTTGGTACTATTATTTCTAAATACAAAAAATAATCCCACGTTAATTAAAATGCAAAGTAAAGCCTATTTAATAAAAATATTATTTGTTACAACATTACGCCCCCCCCATCCCCCCGCACGGTGCGCCCCCTCCCTTCCCGTATCATGACTCTTACATCAAAAAATCAACACAAGATGTCAAAACGGCCAAAACTGTCAGGTGCCCAGGGAAGAAAAAAGAGAAAAGAAGAGGAGGAGAAACAAGAAAAAGACAGAGGTAGCAGGTAGGTAACGTTAGCCTACATTAAATTAATTGTCCCCACCTTCTACCATCCTAGTCACATCCGTTGTGTCCTTGGGCAAGACACTTCACCCTTGCTCCTGATGGCTGCTGGTTAGCGCCTTGCATGGCAGCTCCCTCCATCAGTGTGTGAATGTGTGTGTGAATGGGTGAATGTGGAAATACTGTCAAAGCGCTTTGAGTACCTTGAAGGTAGAAAAGCGCTATACAAGTATAACCCATTTATCATTTATCATTGTCTGTTACAGAATGTGATAGTAACCTGGCTTTTTAGCATTAAGCTAATGTTACATGATTCGGCAATTGCTAATGGTTCTGCTTTAACGTCGGGTTAATATTGTGGAGGGGGCTAAATTGTTATGGAAAATAATAATGTAACGTTAGGTAATTACAGTACTCCCACCTTACATTCCTCAGGGACATTTGTATTAGATCTTTTAAGCAGGTGTTTTTTGTTTACATTGTTATTGCCTTCTGGTTAGCTAATGTTTGCCCTGCAGGTAATAGTCACTTTTCCACCCCTTTATATATTAGGTATAGTTGTAAGCCTAGTTGTTAAAGTGCACATCATTAATGTTAATTAAGCAATATCACATGAGAGGGAATGCTGTTTTTTAATTTGAGCACTGCTATGATTCGGTTAAAGATAATCATAACATAACATTCTCATATAATATGTTAATTTGCTTTCTTGAAGTAAAAAATAAGGTCAAAGACAAAGCTATTCGGTTTCTTGTGAGTATATACACTTCACTGCCGATGTGGGGGGCGGGGGGGGGGGGGGGGGGGGGGGGGCGCCACCTAAAATCTTGCCTAGGGCGCCAGATTGGTTAGGGCCAGGCCTGGCAACAATCTTTGACAAACAAAACATTATGGTTGTCCTACAAGACCTTGGAAAAGTACTGACCCAGCAGGCACAAGACATTGATACAATGTTGATTATACATGCATGTCTTTTAAAACGAACTTAAAAACAACATTGCAAAATAAATGTTTTTGTAAATTGAGACATCGTTGGTGTTTAACTTTGGATCCATGTTGTTTGTTGGGAAATTATTAAATTTCAACGGTCAAATCAACTTGAAATTGAACAAACGTCGTCATAAAGCATCTTGTTTCAACGTTGTATTTGTGTTGTAGAACATAAGTTGGGAAATGACCAAAAATTAAAAGGTCAAATCAACGTCAAAACCCAACATTGATTAAACGTTGTCAAAACGCATGTCATTTCAACATTATGTTTGAGTTGATCAACATCAGGACCTAAAATAACAAGTTCTCAATGTTGTTGCTGGGGAGTACAATTACTCTAATTTAAACTTACTAGGGATGGGTACCTGATTCAGTTCTTTTATAGGCACCGACCGAATTCCGTCGGCGCTACCGTGTATCGATTCACGTAAAATCAAACTGTGTCATATTTCGATAGATTTTTTTGCCCGTGACTACAAGTTTGGTGGCAGACTATGTGCTTGCCCAAAAACTTGGTGGGGAAACAAGCATCACTCAGCCAGACTGCATCTCGGTAATGTTGTAATTTCCCATGCCAACAAAGCAAGTATGCCTGATAGAAAACACTTTAATGTACAGTTAGGCTCCATTTTTCAAAATGCGCGAGCTCAATGTCAATTTACATTGGATTTGCCATACACATGCTGCTGATTAGCATTAGCGGTTTTACATGGCGATTTCAACACCTCAAAATTTGGTAATGAAAACTACACCTAAGATGCATGTTACAATCAAATCGCTGGTATGTAATAGGTACAATACTTACAGTATATACACGTTTTAGGGCGAATCATAAGACTGAATTTGGCTTAATGGCAAAGATTACTTCCTGACTCGGCAACAACCGTAGTCTATACCAGTGGTTCTTAACCTGGGTTCGATCGAACCCTAAGGGTTCGGTGAGTCGGGCTCAGGGGTTCGGCGGAGGTCGACTCATCGTGGAAATAAAAACATCCCCCTATCGGCGTATTACGGATACGGCACCAGCAGAAGTCACACTGATTTGCAGGTGTGTATTTTGTTGTGAGTTTATGCACTGTGTTGGTTTTGTTCTTTGAACAAGGTGATGTTTATGCACGGTTCATTTTGTGCACCAGTAATAAAACATGGCAACACTTTAGTATGGGGAACATATTCACCATTAATTAGTTGCTTATTAACATGCAAATTAGTAACATATTGGCTCTTAACTAGTCATTATTAAGTACTTATTAATGCCTTATTCGGCATGGCCTTATTATAACCCTAACCCTCTAACCATGGCCCTAACCCTCTAACACCAACCCTAACCAAATAACTGTAAATTAAGTCTTTGTTACTTAGAATATGTTCCCCTAGTGTCCAAAAAACTCTAAATTAAGTCTTTGTTACTTAGAATATGTTCCCCATACTAAAGTGTTACCAAAAACATATAACTTTGTCTGGAATTTGAAAAAAACCCAACATTTAATTTTTCACTAAAGAAGGGTTCGGTGGATGCGCATATGAAACTGGTGGGGTTTGGTACCTCCAACAAGGTTAAGAACCACTGGTCTATACACTACTGCCATTTAACGTGTTAGAATTGCAACTGCATGCTAAATCTAATACTTGCAAATGAGACTCAGAAGTGTAAGAAATCAAGCTATAACAACTGGACAGCGCAGTTATCATCTCACTGCTAAATTTAAATAAATAAATAAATACATATTTTTTTAAACTAATCAACAATTTTTAATATGAACACACATAAGTACCGGAAATTGGTACCCTGAGTACTGTTATTGATTCCTACGTACCAGGAATTGGTACCGTAACGATTCAAAAGGTCCTCATCCCTAAGCCTGACACTCCAACATTTTTCATGTATAACTTAATCTGAGGAAGAGTAGATAGAAACTGGTTGGAAAGCTGCATAACAGCATCACTTTCTCTTCGGTGTCACCGTGTCAGTCAGATCAAGAAGTACTGTACTGGATCGACTTAGCTCATTGAATAAGCCAGTAGACCTCGCCTTATTAATGATCTGAAATGGTTATAAACACACAACATACTGTGCGTGTCTTCATTCAGGCCTGGCCACCTTGTCTGCAGCCCTCATCTACACATTACACAACAAGGAAATCCTCCAAGACGCCAGAGAAACGACTTCAGGACACTTCGGCTACTGCTTCATCCTAGCCTGGGTGTGTGTGCCTCTCCTGCTGTGTAGTGGCGTCATTTATGTCCACTTGCGCAAAAAAGAGTGACTTATGCAACACAATGGCAATTATTGATAAGCTAGCAATCCTAAAGACACCTTTTTCATCAGGAATGCCAAATATTCAGACTTACTTTCTAAATGTATTTTTTTCACGCCAAGGTTGCTTTTGCAATGTAAATACTCAGTTAAAAACTTTAGACATTTAGACACCTTGTTAACAGATTAAATCCTCACTGTGAATTTATCATATAGCACGCCCTTTGCAGAAATTATACCAATGGGAAATTTACATATATATTTTGTAGCGAGGACACACCTTAGGGAGATGCATGCAAATACATATATATTTTTGTACGTGTTGAATTTGTATTGCAGTAATAAATGTCACTCAAAGAAACAAAATGTGCACACAAGAGTCACGATTCAATGTAAGTATATTCATATATTTTAATTGTTTTAATTATTACATTTTTTCACAAAACCAGATTTAATAGACGGATGTACTTTTGCGCTAAATCAATGTAAAAATACATTTAAAAGTTCAGTTCAGTTCAATTCAGTTTCAGTTTATTTCGAACATGCATACGATACAATATAATACATCACATATTTCCAGGTGTTTCATTACAGCACGTCCGAAAAGGAGTAGGAAGAAGCAGAGCTTATTTAATCCTATACCCCTTTTCATACCATAGCAATTTTATCCAATTTCCTTGTTCTCTGTAACAGAACAGTGAACAAATAAATAATAAATAAATAATATACCACAGTAAGCAAACAAATGTTGAATACATAAATAATCTTTGTCGCCATTAAAAAAAAAAAAAAAAAAAAAAGGGTTCAAGATGTTCATCATAATTCTTGTTCTGTGTACTTTGTGAACACTTGTAGTTTGAACAGTCTCTTTGGTTAATCCATTCCATAATTGAATTCCACATACTGATATGCTAAAGGTTTTAAGTGTTGTACGAGCATACAAATGTTTTACATTAGATTTTCCTCTAAGGTTATATTTTTTATCTTTTGTTGAGAATAATTGTTGTACATTCTTGGGTAGCAGGTTATAGTTTGTTTTGTACATAACTTTAGCTGTTTGCAAAAGCACCAAATCGTTGAATTTCAATAATTGTGATTTAATAAATAAATAAATAAATAAAGTAGTAATTTAAACGTGAAGAAAATTTAAATATTTTATTAATAAAATATTGTATTGCATTTTTGTATTATATTTATTATTGTGTGTATATATATACACATATGTATGTATATATATATATATATATATATATATATATATATATATATATATATATATATATATATATATATATATATATATATATATATATATATATACACACACATGTATATGTATATATACACACATGTATATGTATATATATATATATACACACACAAATGACTATTCTAGCTGCAAATGTCTGGTTTTTTGTGCAATATCTACATAGGTGTATAGAGGCCCATTTCCAGCAACTATCACTCCAGTGTTCTAAAGGTACAATGTGTTTGCTCATTGGCTCAGAAGGCTAATTGATGATTAGAAAACCCTTGTGCAATCATGTTCACACATCTGAAAACAGTTTAGCTCGTTACAGAAGCTACAAAACTGACCTTCCTTTGAGCAGATTGAGTTTCTGGAGCATCACATTTGTGGGGTCAATTAAACGCTCAAAATGTGAAATGTATATGTATATATATATATATATACACATGTATATGTATATCTATATATACACATGTATATGTATATATATATATATATATATATATATATATATATATATATATATATATATATATATATATATATATATATATATATATATATATATATATATATATATATACATACATGTGTATGTGTATATATAGATATACATATACATGTGTGTATATATATATATACATATACATGTGTGTATATGTATATATATATATATATATACATATACATGTGTGTGTGTATACATGTATGTATATGTATGTATGTATATATATATATATATATATATATATATATATATATATATATATATATATATATATATATATATATATATATATATACGTATATATATATATATATATATATATATATATATATATATATATATATATATATATATACGTATATATATATATATATATATATATATATTATATATATATACATACATGTATATATATATATATACATGTGTATATATATATATATATATATATATATATATATATATATATATATATATATATATATATATATATATATATACACAATTATATGTAAATGTGTGTATATAATATACACACATTTACATATATTTTTATTTATTTAATTATGTAATAGTTTAATGTATTTAATGGTGTCTTTACATTTCAGTATATTTAATGCCTTTTTATTTTATGATAATTAATGCAATAGGTATATTCAATGAATGATACATACTAGCAATATATGATATAAAGAAAAAGAAAAGAAAAGAAAAGGAGAACGTACACAACAACAGTAGTACGAGAAGACAAAAGTTAAGAAAAAGGCTCCTTACTTTGTGTAATATTTTGATGGTTTAGTCAGCAATTGCTGACTAAACCATCAAAATATTACACAAAATAAATACACCTGATAAATCAGACAGACAGCGTGACAAAAGTGTGGAGTTGAGCGTTACTATGACGACCATGAAACCATGGTGCGTTCAAATACACAACAAAGAATTCAAGGACTATTGACGTCACGAACGTGAACGTGTTCTAACAGGATTTACTAAAGAAGAAGAAAGGTAATACTACTAATCAGCTTCTTACTAAAAACAATTCTAAATAATATTGTATTCACCAATTCTTTCTACAGTTTTACCATCTGAAAAGATCATTCTCCCAGCTTCTTCTTAGAATTCCACATCCTCCAACTTCCTTAGCCTGAGTAAATGCTGAATAAAAAATGGAGTCCAAACAACAGGAGGACCTCCCAGCGTCTGAAGTTATCCCTCTCGCCTTGCCCAAAGGAACAGAAAAGTTGTGTGAGCTGTGTCAAAAACGAGCTTACTTACAGTGCGCCAGGTGCCGGGTGACCTTTTACTGGTAAGACTGGGATATTACTCCATTTCTAAAAATATTCACTGTAATTGATGGAAATAGTCATACTAATGTTTGAACACTAGATGTCAGTGTTGTCCATGTGTAAACCTACGGGTCATGTGCCAGAGAGAGAGCAACTGGAAATGAAATTACCACATGTTTGTGTTATTCATGTGACTGGCTGCCTTAAACCGCACTGTCTCTCTCGATTTAAGGATGGGCAACAACAGACTATCATTTTGGGACTTATTTGCAAAGTATAGATAATGCAGAAATATGATGCAACACATAAATGTGAGCTTGGTTTGACTTATGAAGTGACACTGATTAAAATAAAGGATTTACAGAAGGTTTGCATATTTTTTTAATGCAGTGGGTCTGGTAATTACACTGCAAACATGACAAAGTGTGGAGCCCACATTCACTTCTACTGCCTGAAAAAAGAAGATAGTCATCCATTAGTTGTTGCCTGTTGTTGGAATGGCATCCAGTGTTTCCTTAACCCTTTAATGTAGGGAGGTTTTTTGTAAGCAGTGTTTTTATATGCTTCAGTTAGAAACATTAATAACGCTGTTAATTGGTTCAGGACATGACTGCAACAAACACATTAGTAGTATAAGTATCAATCAATAATTTTAATTCAAGCAATTTCATAGCTTGAGCAAAAAGGTTAGGTTTTTTTTTTAACATTAGGAAAGCCCCTGAGACATGAAATACCACCCTCTAGTCCAGACGTGTCAAACTCATTTTAGATCGGGGGCCACATGGAGAAAAATCTACTCCCAAGTGGGCCGGACTGGTAAAATCAAAATAAAGACAACTTCAGATTGTTTTCTTTGTACAAACATAGAACAGGCACATTCTGAAATTTTTCAAATCATAATGTTGTTGTTGTTTTTTACACTTACATGTTGCAGTTAATAGTATTCTATCTTTATTTGTCGTTATTTATATTTTATGAATAAATGATGTTCATCAGTCAACTCATTGGTGTTCATTTTAAATCTATGAAGATAAGAAAAATTATATCAAAATCAAATTACAGTATGTTATTTATGTAGTTTAATCATTTTCCTCGACTGGTGCACTAAAACATCAAGTGTTTTTTTTTGTTTTTTTACAGGCATCATCTACAAAGATACAAATAATTGCTATTGGGACATCAAGTGGATTTATTGAGAACAGCAGTTTTTTTCATTCAAAAATGTCGGCTCATTTTTATACTTAGCAAACTCATCTCGCGGGCCGTATGTTTGACACTTGTTTAATCCAATACAAAGTTAAAGTACCACTGATAGTCACACACACACACAGTGTGGTGAAGTTACTCTCTGCATTTGACCCATCCCCTTGTTTAACCCCCAATTCCAACCTTTGATGGTGAGTGCCAAGCAGGGAGGTAATGGGTCCCATTTTTATAGTCTTTGGTATGATTCGGCCAGGGTTTGAACTCACCGATCTCAGGGCGGACACTCTAACCCAGGGGTGTCCAAAGTGCGGCCCGGGGGCCATTTGCGGCCCACAGCTAATTGTTTAGCGGCCCGTCACACATTCTGGAAATGCCATTGCAAAAATCAAAAAAACATTAAAAAAGTGGAATGAGGTGAAATCTAACTAGACAACGTTGCAATGTTGACACAAAGCTGCCATGCAGGCTGTTTTTTTTTTTGTCCATCTTTATTTTCCTTTTTTTGCCATTGCTCAAAAAAAAAAAAAAGACAAAAAATCAATAATAATGAATTATTTAAATCTTCACGGCTCCAATTACTTCAAATATTTCACATTAAAATGTTTTATGTGGAAAAATATTGCATATATTGTGTGGTTGCCATATAGAAACATCCAAGTTTTCTTTGACAAAAGAGCATAAAACAAACAATATAATAGTTCAAACGTAAAATCGACAGATATATCTGAAGTTGATCTCGTAACTTAAGTGTTGAAAGTAAAACAAATAATAATAAAAATATATCACTTTATGAGTGGGGTACCTTTTGGATCCCAAAGATATTTAGTGGGGATTTTATTTATCTTTTCACTGTGATTAATCAAAAATAATAATGAAAATAAAATCAATGGTGTCATGCATTATTGATCTTTTCAGGGCTCCAATTACTTCACATCAAACATTGCTTTCTGAATGTTTTGGGCGGTGGGGGAAATACTGCATATTTCAGTTTTACTATAAAAAACAAAGTTGTCTTTGACAGAAAAGGCATATATAATAATAAGCAATAATAATTTGACTTGTTTTTAACATTTTAATGACTGAGACCCTTTACGGGCCCCAGGATCCCTAATTGTTGAAAAAAAAAAATCTATATATTTTGTCATGGTTTGAAAATGAAAAATATCAAAATGGTCCGTGAGCGGCCCTCAGTGGAAAAAGTTTGGACACCCCTGCTCTAACCACAAGGCCGCTGAGCAGGCTAAAATATGGTAATGCTGCCTGAGGCTGAGCCAATCAGTGGCCACGATACTGAACAGCATATTGGTTTGGTCTTGTCTAGTGGCTATGGTATTGGTAATTGTCAGTGTATTTGGCCATTTTTATACTTGAAAATGCTTAATTTAAGACCAACATATTGCAGTATATGCTTTAAGAAAATAAAAACAAATATTAAAAGAAAAATCTGTGCAATGTATATTGATACACTCAATTAGACAGTATAATATAAAAGTAAAATATTTATCCTTTCCAAAAAGTGACCTCTATTGAGTTAAACATTGCTTCTTCCTACTCCTTTTCGGGCATGATGTAAATGAAATGATATGAAATTGTGTGATGTATTATGATGTAAATGTGTTCATGTTCGAAATAAACTAAAAGAAAGAAAGAAAAGAAAGAAAACATAAGAATGTTGTTTGTTTTTGTATGGATTGTATGTGTGAAATATTTCTGTGAAATATTTTGGTGTGGTGCCGTAAAGGAAACTAACTAGAGGTCAAACAAGGTAATCAAACGTAATAAGAGGCTGCTGTCGGCATCTCTTTGAACACTTGCATGCATGCAATCCACAACAGGCACCAACCGTGTTTGGTGTGTGTTGGCAGTTTTGTTCTTGTGCTGGTTCCTGGCTCCGCCCATACAAACAGCAGCAGCTGTATTTACTTCTCTATGTTGGATTTGCTTCAGGCGAGTGGATGGCAAGCTTTTATTAACTGAAATCACATAGACTTTTTCTTAATAAAGGCTCGGACGTCTTTAAATGTCCGTTTTTAAGCACGTACGTTGCAAATAAATACAACCACCACAACAGTAAACATGTTGTTAATCAAACCCGCTCTTTGTATTGTCAGTCAGCACTATGACTTGCCTTTGTAAAAGCAGATGTTTTTGATACAGCTCTTGTATCGATATAACAGATGTGTACCAGTCATGTTACTTTTTGGATTTGACGTGGCGAAAATATTTCGCCTGCTGGCTTCTTCTGTCTCCGGTCCAAAGTCCGCAGCCCACGTGCTCCTCAGTGGAAAAAAAACACAAGAGAATGCCAAGACACTTTTCGGCAGCATGAAGAAAATTACTGCAGCACTTTTGTAAAGGCATACAATTTAGTATGACAATACATTCGAAATGACCCCGTGACTCTTGATGTTCGGAAAGAAAACATCTCCTATGCGATTTGGAACTCCAAGCCAGAAGAGAGTCTTTGTTAATAAAAGCAGGGGAAATGGGTCCATCTGTTCTTTGAGAGAATTAGTTTCCCCTTGATATCAAATTTTTTGAGTGAATGGAAACCAAGATTCGATCTGTTTTCTACCTCCTGAATCTCCTCTCTCTTGTTTTTAATTATTCCTTTTAGTGATACAGAACACCAGCAATTTGACTGGAAAGGAATCCATGAGAGGATTTGCCAGTTGCTCATTCCCATTCGCACCCCATCGCTCTTTAGTATGCAGCGGGCCGGCCGCATCGAAAACATACTGAAAACGGTGAGCCTATACATTCACTTTTGCAATGATCTTATACCAAATCAAAGTATAACACACCCGAGCTTTGCAAGATTATTATTTTTTTTTTGTCCAGTCCAGCTACTCAGGCAAATCATATGGTTGATGTAGATCAGGGGTCACCAACGCGGTGCCCGCGGGCACCAGGTAGCCCGTAAGGACCAGATGAGTAGCCCGCTGGCCTGTTCTAAAAATAGCTCAAATAGCAGCACTTACCAGTGAGCTGCCTCTATTTTTTTAAATTTTATTTATTTACTAGCAAGCTGGTCTCACTTTGCCTGACATTTTTAATTCTAAGAGAGACAAAACTCAAATAAAATTTGAAAATCCAAGAAAATATTTTAAAGTCTTAAGGTCTTCACTTGTTTAAATAAATTCATTAATTTTTTTACTTGGCTTCTTATAACTTTCAGAAAGACAATTTTAGAGAAAAAATACAACCTTAAAAATGATTTTAGGATTTTTAAACACATATACCTTTTAAATTCCTTCCTCTTCTTTCCTGACAATTTAAATCAATGTTCAAGTAAATTTATTTTTTTTATTGTAAAGAATAATAAATACATTTTAATTTAATTCTTCATTTTAGCTTCTGTTTTTTCGACAAAGAATATTTGTGAAATATTTCTTCAAACTTATTATGATTAAAATTCAAAACAATTATTCTGGCAAATCTAGAAAATCTGTAGAATCAAATTTAAATCTTATTTCAAAGTCTTTTGAATTTCTTTTGAAATTTTTGTTCTGGAAAATCTAGGAAGAAATAATGATTTGTCTTTGTTAGAAATATAGCTTGGTCCAATTTGTTATATATTCTAACAAAGTGCAGATTGTATTTTAACCTATTTAAAACATGTCATCAAAATTCTATAATTAATCTTAATCAGGAAAAATTACTAATGATGTTCCATAAATTCTTTTTTTAATTTTTTCAAAAAGATTTGAATTAGCTAGTTTTTCTCTTCTTTTTTTCGGTTAAATTTTGAATTTTAAAGAGTCGAAATTGAAGATAAACTATGTTTCAAAATTTAATTGTAATTTTTTTTGTGTATTCTCCTCTTTTAAACCGTTCAATTAAGTGTAAATATCATTAATTATTAATAATAACATAGAGTTAAAGGTAAATTGAGCAAATTGGCTATTTCTGGCAATTTATTTAAGTGTGTATCAAACTGGTAGCCCTTCGCATTAATCAGTACCCAAGAAGTAGCTCTTGGTTTCAAAAAGGTTGGTGACCCCTGATGTAGATGGTAAGTGGTAAATGAATCGTACTTATATAGCGCTTTTCTACCTTTTTAAGGAGCTCAAAGTGCTTTGACACTATTTTCCACATTCACCCATTCACACACACCCATTCACACACTGATGGCGGGAGCTGCCATGCACGGCGCTAACCAGGCCCATCAGGAGCAAGGGTGAAGTGTCTTGCTCAAGGACACAACGGACGTGACTAGGATGGTAGAAGGTGGGGATTGAACCAGTAACCCTCAGATTGCTGGCACGGCCACTCTCCCAACTTCGCCACGCCGTCCCCATAGATGCCCATATTTGCTGTACATACAGTATATACTTTGCAAAAGAAAAGTGTGTGATACTTCTCTTGTTGCCTTATTTGTATTCAACTTTATTAAATGGATTTATATTAAAGTTTGGCGCAGCCGGACCGGAGCAGGAGGGGATGGAAAGAGAAACAAAGGAACACAAAGGGGGAAATTGAAGGGACAAGAGAGGGATAAGACAGAGCGACAACAACAACAACAACACAGCATCAACGAATACGATATGTACAAATATGATACAAAAAGTGATAGCAAAAAAGCAGTTAGTGAAGTAAATATTATTAACATAGAAATTAGGATGAAAATGATTGCACTACAACTGGGTCAATACGAATACCAATAGAAATAGCACTATTGATAATGAATAACAACAATAATTACCTCTTTTATCAACAGTACAATTGTTTGAAATTCAACAATACATATAAGTAATGATAACTTGAATTACAAAAGAAAGTAGATAAATGGAGGGGAAGAAAGAGAAGCGAATTGTATTAACCTTGTAGATTGTTATAGTAACACTAGCTTAAGCTTTGTCAGTGTGCCAAGTTTTACCCAGTTTTTCCTTAGGGGTACAACTGTAACGAATCGGTGAGGTGGATCCCAAGGATGCAGAGACGTATTGTGTGTGGACGATAGTTCTTCCTTTTATTTTGGAGGAAGCAGGAAGTAGCAAAACAAAGGCGATGGTGGTAAACACAAAAACACACCATGTAAAAAAACTACTAAGAGAAATAACCTACACAAAACCAAAAGCGCTAGACAAGGCTAGGAAAAATACTTCATGAAAGAAGTAAAAGAGAAAAACAAAGTACAAAATAAAAGCGCTAGACAAGGCTAGGAAAAATACAGGCAAACCTGAGAAGACGGGCACAAGACGAACTATAGGGAGTCCTCTGGCAAGACCAACAACATATGCGTCTGTTTGCAAGCAGTAGATAAAGTTCCGGCGCTCACATGTTGTCAGCAGCCAGGTTAAATAGGTTGCCACTTAATCTACCTCAGGTGTGTGCTGCTGCCTCGCGCCAGCTGCACTCCATACTGTGGACGAGAGAGAGAGAGAGAGAGAGAGAGAGAGAGAGAGAGAGAGAGAGAGTGAACAGTTGTGCAGACAAAACAGAATTGAGCTAGGAATTTCAGATTACCACAACAACGTTAATATATGTTTGATAAAATGTGATTATGTGCATGAGTGTATGTATGCATATGTGCTTGTATATGTACAGTATGTGTATGTTTGTACAGTGAATGTGTGTGTGGATGTATTTACCGTGAGTGTGTATGTATGTGGGAGCGTAGGTACCCATGTATGTGGGTAAGTACCAACATGTGTATGAAAACTTGTGTGTACAGTATGTGAGTACCGTATTTTCCGCACCATAAGGCGCCCCGTGTTGTAAGCCGCACCTTCAATGAATGGCATATTTCAAAACTTTGTTTACCTATTAGCCGCCCCGTGTTATTAGCCGCACCTACGCTACGCTAAAGGGAATGTCAAAAAAACAGTCGGATAGGTCAGTCAAACTTTAATAATATATTACAAACCAGCGTTCTAACAACTCTGTTCACTCCCAAAATGTAATGTGCAATTGTGCAATCACAAAAATAGTAACACTCAAAATAGTGCAGAGCAATAGCAACATCAATAACTCCACGTTGCTCATACGTTAGTGTCACACAACACACAAAATAAACATTTAAAGCTCACTTTCTGAAGTTATTACTCATCCACAAATCCCTCAAATGATTCTTCTTCGGTGTGCTTCACTTGTTTTTTGACACCATCTGTGATGTGGACGCGCATGCAGTCGTAGATCAACAGGGACGGAGCTGCGTGAAAAAAGTCACCCGGTCTCTCCGCTCATCTTTTCTTCATCCATCCATCCCTTCGAGTTAGCTTTTATGATGACGCCGGCTGGAAAGTTCTCTTTTGGCAAGGTCTTCCTTTTGAATATCACCGTGGGTGGAAGTTTCTGGCCGTTAGCATGGCAAGCTAGAACCCCGGTGAAGGACGACTTCTCATTCCCTGTGGTGCGAATATTCACCGTACGTGTTCCCGTTGTATCCACAGTGCGGTTCACATCAATATCAAAAGTCAGTGGACCCTTGTATGCGTGTCTCTTAGTAGGAGCCATTTTGTGGTCTTTACAGAAACACACAAATGAAATGAAACGTAATATCCGCGCGCTTCTTCTTCTACGGGGGCGGGTGCTCACCTTGGCGGTTGCTTACAGTAGAAGAAGAAGCGCTTCCTCTTCTATGGGGGCGGTTGCTTACCGTAGAAGAAGAAGCGCTTCCTTTTCTACGGGGAAAAAAGATGGCGGCTGTTTACCGTAGTTGCAAGACCTAAACTTTATGAAAATAAATATTAATATTAATCCATATATAAGGCGCACAGGGTTATTAGCCGCGCTGTCAGCTTTTGAGAAAAATTGTGGTTTTTAGGTGCGGCTTATGGTGCGGAAGATACGGTATGTATCTCGCATCTGAATGCTGTTAATCATTGTCACGTTGTCAAGAGGGCAGCCCCAAAAAGCCAATCAATGAGCCTGTGGGTGATCTAAAAGGACAAATTTTAGCCTGAGCGGATGTTTTCCGCCTGGCGCCAGTGTTTGACTTGTCTTCACTCAATACCGCAACTTTACCTTTGGACGTTAAAAAATGGCAGGGTACCAAAACTGCTTTTTGAAAAAGTGCATGGGATACGTCCAGCCCTCCAATTATGTCTGTGATTAAAAGTATAACACATTATCCCAGCTAAGATTCAACAGATGTTCCAGAAAAAAAACTTTTAGCATACTTGTACACAACTTTTATAATTTTTTTCTACAAAACGTTGCATATCTCTGCATGGTCATGATACGCCTATCTGACTTGGCAAGTTATCTTCACCACATCCCCTGTTGGTCGGCCCGTCTCATGGTTCCATCCATAAAAATCCAACTATTATCCTTTATTGTTATTTTCCTTCCCCTGTTGTTGGGCAACCGTTGTTATTTTGAGTCTGTGTATTTTTTAATCAGAGTCTTAAGTGAAAAATTGTAATCAATTGTTACTTCAATTGATTTGTCACACATCCTTTTGGCAGTCCGCGTTCTCGTAGTTCTACACTTAAGGCCTGTGTAATGCTTGCGTGCTGTATATGCTGCTTTTCTTATTCTTAGCAAACACAATGTATTAGCAATCGTAAGTCAAACAGTTACTTAGTCATGAATCATAATCTAAACAGTTCATTATTTCGAAATGATCCTTACAATCAGTAAACATCCACACGGCCAATTTGACTGTGCTCCAAATCTTGCAATACCCTAAAGCAGGGGTTTTCAAAGTGTGACAAAGTGAGCCTCCCTTCAAAGAATAACAACACTGTTAGGACCTACCAAAAACTGATTTTCTGGGTCTATATTTTAGGAAGTTTTCTGCTCAACCTAGATTCTGTTGACTTCGGAAAAACATGAGCAACTGCTCAGATTCTGGCTGCACGGCATTTTACCCCTTGACTTAAGTCTGTCAGTGCGTGCCTTCATCCAAGATGCGCACTTCCGGTGGAGCAACCCCTTGATGTGGGCGTTCCCTGCCTTTCACATACTATCCCGTTGTCTTACACAGCAGGAACACGACATTAAAACAAAGTTGAGAACTTGTTCAATTAGGCCCTGACGTTGAGCAACTCAAACCTAACGTTGACAACAACTTTTTGACGACGTTTATCCAATGTGGGCTCTGTACCGAGGATGTCGTTGTGGCTTGTACAGCCCTTTGAGACACTTGTGATTTAGGGCTATATAAATAAACATTGATTGATTGATTGATTGAATGTTGGGTTCAGGCGTTGATTTGACCATTGAAATTTGGTCATTTTCCAATCAATATTTTACAACACAAATACAACGTTGAAACAACATGCTCTTTGACGACGTTTATTCAATGTCAGGTTGTCACATTGATTTGGCCTTTGAAATTTGGTAATCCCCCAACCAACAACGTGGATCCATTGTTAGACACCAACGTTGTCTCAATTTACAAATAGAACTATTTTGCAACGTTGTTTAAAGTCAGTTTTAAAAGACATGTATGTATAATCAACGTTGTATCAATATCTTGTGCCTGCTGGCTAAGTACTTTTGTTCCTACTGAGGCAGCAATAAGTCCACTGCACTTGAGGTTTGGATGCAGTGTACACCACACATAATAAAATGATAAAAGAGACACCCAGAAAACGATCAAAACTATTCTGATCACTTCAACTGAGACACCTGGAAATATCCATTGAGATGAGGGTAAAAGGACCATCATGCCACTCTGAATTAACCATCAAAAATCAAAATGCACATCGTTGTCTTGCGGGTGCGACCACAGCAGAAGGGGGCTGCGCGTATATGCATCCTGATCATTAAACTATGTGTTTTACTGAATAGAAAATATTTACATATATGATGTAATGTCTATCAAATATTTTTAGACATTTAATATTAAACAGTCATGCTCCCCCATGCAAGCACAAACACACAAAAACACACAAACAGCTCTCAAGCCCCTCTGGTACATCTTGACTTCACAAACATTTGCACTAAACAGAACTCTTAACACCACAAATAATATCAGGGTGGTTATAACAACAAGTGAAACTAAGTTTAAACTACAGATTATTATTAACATTCAGCCAGGAAGAAGAAGCCGTTTTAGCGTGCATACACACACTACATCACCATGGCGATACACGTTCGCGTGCCAAGCACTGCCTGGATTGATGCGTCTTTTTCCAATTTAAATTGTCATCTTTTTCATGGATTGCAATGACATTCAAAATTTCCACACAACCAGGAAAAAAAGACGTCCGCCTTCATTCCAGACTCAAGCAATTTTACCAAACTGGACAAAAGTGAGTAACTTAAAGCGCATAAAAAAACACTAACGTGCAAACGGGAGAATATGGCACTAAGTGTGTTTGACATAATTCAAGTTAGCTGAGCAGGCTTGAAATATGTTTTCTTTATTTTGCTCAACCTGCCTCCCCTCGTGTCTCCCACTGCGTCCCAGGAAAACATTTGCTCTAAATACTCTCTAAATGTGATGAGCCAAAGTATACAAGCCCCTTAGAAGTCCCTGTCGTATTAACCTAAAGTCAGTAAGGTGATGATTTAGAGCAGGGGTGTCAAACTCAAATACAGAGTGGGCCAAAATTTAAAACTGAACAAAACCGTGGGCCAAGGTTGAACAAATTAACCTTTTAATAGGGACCCAAACAAGTTTTGCATTGAATATTGAACAAGCAAGGCTTATATAACTTTATAGTGACATGCAAAATCGAGTTTCAAATAATAATAATAATAATTCAGAAATATCAATGGCATATCAAATACAATTTAAATACAAATTGAATGCTTCTTTTCTATTTGCAGCCTTCTGAGGTAAATATCAAAATAAACTTTTTCCACAAGCTAATAATACATTTGAAAATAAAATAACAATAATGAATGAATCAAACATTCAAGCCTTGAAGTAGCAAGAGAAAGTATTTGTTCTGTTGTGTTTATGTTGTGTTACGGTGCGGATGTTCTCCCGAAATGTGTTTGTCATTCCTGTTTGGTGTGGTTTCACAGTGTGGCGCATATTTGTAACAGTGTTAAAGTTGTTTATGCGGTCACCCTCAGTGTGAGCTGTACGGCTGTTGATCAAGTATGCCTTGCATTCACTTATGTGCGTGTAGAAGCCGCATATGTCATGTGACAGGGGCCGGCACGCTGTTTGTATGGAGGAAAAGCAGACGTGACGACAGGTGGTAGAGGACGCTAAAGGCATTGCCTTTAAGGCACGCCCCCAATATTGTTGTCCGGGTGGAAATGGGGAGAAATTCGGGAGAATGGTTGCCCCGGGAGACTTTCGAGAGGGGCACTGAAAATCGGGAGGGTTGGCAAGTATGAGTATTAGCGGTGAATGCGGCTCTAATGTTAATTTGATATTGCCTCAAGGGCCAAATGAAATAACACGGCGGGCCAAATTTGGCCTGCGGGCCAGAGTTTGACACCCATGATTTAGAGTTTCACTGAACAGGAAAAAGCCCTATTGATGATGGATGGCTTTAAAGCTTTTCATCACTCCGTTATATGTCACCCGGGGACGCGGTAAAATGTTGGTCCACTCACCTGCTGATTACACAGCAAGTTTTGCAACGAGGGATAATGAATGGATGTTGTTGTAATATTTATAGCAGGTTTGTATTAGCTGTCTGCCCTATGCTTGCTCATGCACATGACTGTACTGTAATGTGTTGGATCTCCTGTGCAGAAAGAGCTGATTGAAATCTGCAGGTTGGTCGCAGAGAGCAAACTCTCTGAGGGCAAGCATCAGGAGGCCGTGCCCGCCGCCCAGGCCTGTCTCCGCTGTTCCGTAGACGTGTACGGACCCAACACGGTCCAACTGGTGCCCGCTTATGTGTTGCTGGCTGATGCCAACATGGGTGAGAAGGAGCTCTCGAACGTTTGGTTGTACCATGCACTCATTTACCTACGTGTGTACATTTATGTCTAGGCATGGGTAATGTGGCTCTGGTGGTGGAGCTCCTGTCACAAGCAGAGTGGGCGGTGCTGAAGAGTCCTGAATGTGGAAATGATGTCCACCACCGGCTGCACAGGAGCATGGGCTGCCTCCACACTGCGACTGAAAATTTTCAAACAGCTCTTTTTCACTTTGCGAACGATGTAAGTATGCATGTGTTATCAGTAGTAAACTCAGAGTGTGTAGTTATATTTTTAAAACCTATTATAGTCAAATCTATTGTTGCATCATAAAGATACATTACTGAGAAACGAATGGTTTTACTTCACTACACAAAGTATATATTCACAATGAAATATAAATCAACAGACTTCAAGAGCAAGATGAGATCATTTTATGTGATTTGTATCCAGTACAGTTAGGGTTATTTAGCTGTAAATAAAGGAATAAAAGTGGCAGTCGAGCAATGGTAATTTCATTAAGCGACTAGTCGACAAAAACAAATCATTGTCTTATTGTTAATAAACAGTGCTGACAAAATATATTTCTAATCAGACCAATCACACTTTTGAATTTGCATTAATCATGATTTATCACAGGTTATTACTTGCTTGTATAATTTAAATTCCCTCGAAGAGACCCCAATACTTGGACATAAATGCAATTTTTTAAAATCAGAATGTCTTACAGGAACATTTTTAAAATGTTTTACTTGATTGCATGTCATTTATTTGCTCAAAAATTGGTGACAGTTTTATCCCACCGGTAGGGATGATGTTCGAAACCGCTTCTCCCGATTGTTCGATAAGAAAAGAACCGATTCGATGTATTCGAATCCCTTTTTGAGAACTGGTTCCCGTTATCGAAGCCACTATACCGTATTTTCGCGACCATAGGGCGCACTGTATTAAAAGGCGCCGGCCGTGTCAGTTACGGGTGTTATTTCTGTATTTAACGCATAAATAAGGCGCAGCGTATTTTTGGGCGCATGCATGGTTAAACATACGCTATCTTAAAACATAAACTAGCATGCATGGACGCTGTTTTAAAAAGGCAGCAGGAGCAAAGCTGAGTTGGGTTGTACATTATTGAAGTATTTATCAACGTACTCACATTATTTTTTGATCAATCCTCATCCACAAATCCATCAAAGTCCTCATCTTCTCAAAACCCCTCACAGAGAACTGACAATCCACCATTAATTCACTCCACATTCACACTATAATGGTGGTAAGCAACATTTGTGACCACAACTGCCTGAGATAGACTGACAGAAGTGTGGCAGCCAATTGCCGCTTACGGCCTCGCTGACTACCACCAAACATTCATTCACATTCATACACCAGTGTGAGTGGCACTGGGAGAAAGGTGGGTGAAGTGTCTTGCCCAAGGACACAACAGCCGTGGCTAGATTGGCGGAAGCTGGAATCGAACCTGGAACCCTCAAGTTGCTGGCATGGCCACTCTATCATCTGGGCCACGTCGTCCCCTGATACATAATAAATGCAATAATCTTTTATGATGAGTTAACTCGCCATTTTTGACAGTCATAATATTTGTATATATATATACAGTATATATATATATATATATATATATATATTTGTGAAGTGAAGTGAATTATATTTATATAGAGCTTTTCTCTAGTGACTCAAAGCGCTTTTACATAGTGAAACCCAATATCTAATTTACATTTAAACCAGTGTGGCTGGCACTGGGAGCAGGTGGGTAAAGTGTCTTGCCCAAAGACACAACGGCAGTGACTAGGATGGCGGAAGCGGGGATCGAACCTGGAACCCTCAAGTTGCTGGCACGGCCACTCTACGGTTGCGTGAGTGTGTATGGGGGCGTGCCAAGTTGACTTGGAGCGTGATAACCAGTAAACGTTGTGCAGAAAAGGACAAGCTTGTGTTTTGCTTTACTGTAGGGACAGGACAGAAAAGCAAGCCCAAATAAGCAACCGCACGTTCAAAACCAATCTTAAATTAAAGCTGCGAGCAGCGTCGAACGGACCCTCGCCCCCGTTGCACCGCGGGATCCGCGCGAGTCGGCTGGCATGCATCACGCTTGCGGTCATGTCCTTTCCGATTCCTAAACCACCACCAAAAATGTCCTGACCACTAGATTATAATATTTTTCACCATACCTGACGCACTTGCAAAATATGGGGAATTTTTGTGCATTTTCAGGGCCTCAAAGAGGCGCCCAAACAGAAGAAAAAAACGCAACAAATCCAATAAGGCCCTTGCGGTGCTCTGAATTGCCTCTGTGGGGCCTAATAAAATAATATAAAGTTGAATAAAATTAAATTAAATTAAATTAAAAGGAAATAAAGCCACTTCAGACTGTCATCATCATTTGTAGCAATTAGAATCAAGATCTGAACTTGGGAAACCGAGTTATTAACGTTTCGTGTTCTGTGGCGAACCATCAGATCAACGTTTGGCGCCATGTCACACCCACATCCTGTCCTTTGCAAAACATTTTTTTGCAATTTGTCCTCACTTATCAGTTTAGTGTCCGTCTCTTACCAACTAAAGTGCAGAAATGACAGTTAGATTGGTGATGGTGTGGGGCAATTTCCACCGCCAGGCTCCACCCACTACAAGTAAGTAGGAACAGGTACTGACCCATCGGGCACTTCAGGGAGTCAACATCATCATTTCTACCAAATACAATCAAGATCTAAATTTGTGGAGCAATGTTTGGCGCCATGCCACGCCCACATCTTATGGTGTAGGCATAATGTGTTTGCAATTTATCATCACATTTATGTCTAGCATCTGTAATTTGAACCCCGACTCATTTGGCCAACGTCCCAAGGAGTAGTTCGACCCCTTTTTTCACCCAAAAAATGGCCAAAAATCATCACAGCAAAGTTTGGCGCCATACCACGCCCACATCTTATGGCGTAGGAACATGTTGTTCGCAATCTATCATCACCTTTATGTGTAGTATCTGTAATTTAACCTTGACTCGAGTCATTTGGTCAAAGTCCGTGGGAGGAGTTCGTAAAAGTAGGACCCCTTTTTTTCGCCGAAAAGTAGATGACAAAAACCAAGACGGCCGACTTCCTGTTCGTTTTCAAGTACCGTACTTTTCGGACTATAAGTCGCAGTTTTTTTCATAGTTTGGCGACTTATACTGAGGAGCGACTTATGTGTGAAATTATTATCACATTACCGTAAAATATCAAATAATATTATTTAGCTCATTCACGTAAGAGACTAGACGTATAAGATTTCATGGGATTTAGCGATTAGGAGTGACAGATTGTTTGGTAAACGTATAGCATGTTCTATATGTTATAGTTATTTGAATGACTCTTACCATAATATGTTACGTTAACATACCAGGCACGTTCTCAGTTGGTTATTTATGCCTCGTACACTTATTCAGCCTGTTGTTCACTATTCTTTATTTATTTTAAATTGCCTTTCAAACGTCTATTCTTGGTGTTGGGTTTTATCAAATAAATTTCTCCAAAAATTGCGACTTATACTCCAGTGCGACTTATATATGTTTTTTTCCTTCTTTATTATGCATTTTCGGCCGGTGCGACTTATACTCCGGAGCGACTTAAAGTCCGAAAAATACGGTATGTGTTCCTGAGACTTTTATGTGCGTCCCGTCATAATAGACGTCTCCTGCGCTTTTCATGTCGATTTGTGAAACACGTAGGAGGGGCTAATTTTAAAAAATTTTAAAGGTGGTGCAAGAGCAAAGTCATTTTAGCTCAGGGGCCGCATGGAGGAAAATCTGTGCACACAGGGATCGGACTATTAAAATCATGGCATTCCATATAAAAAATTCAAACGACTTCAGATTGTTTTCTTTGTCTTACTTTGGCCAAAAATAGAACAAACACATTCTGAAAATATTACAATAAAAATATAGAAAAAAATACCGGCAGCGGTAAAGTTTAGATCCATGAAGGAAAGAAGAAAGTGAATGAATGTTTATAACTAAATACATTTGCATATTTGCATATATTCTTTTGTAATTTTATTTTTTAAACAAATTAAGTAACGTTTATGACAACCGTTTTCCAAAACACAATGTAGAAAGTGAGATTTAACAGGATAATGCATAAATGTGTCATTTGTTTTCAAAACGGTTGCAAAAAAGTGGGAAATTTACTGTGTGACCCCATTTTTATGGCTTGATGGGGTCCCTGGGACGCCATTCTGAAAATCCCTAGCGCCAAAACTGATGGAGTATTTGTGTGTGTGCAAAACAGCAGCAGGCGGCCGGTTCTAATACTAATCAAATATCATCCTGGGGGCCATAGATCATTCATTCATTACTTGACTTTGACACAGGTGCTAGGGCAGTGGTTCTTAACCTTGTTGGAGGTACCAAACCCCACCAGTTTCATATGCGCATTCACCGAACCCTTCTTTGGTGAAAAATACAAATAAAACATTTTTCAAATTCAAAACGAAGTTATTATATGTGTTTGGTAACACTTTAGTATGGGGAACATATTCTAAGTAACAAAGACTTAATTTAGAGTTATTTGGTTAGGGTTAGGGTTAGAGGGTTAGGGTCAGGGTTAGAGGGTTAGGCTTATAATAAGGCCATGCCGAATAAGGCATTAATAAGTACTTAATTATGATTAGTTAAGAGCCAATATGTTACTAATTTGCATGTTAATAAGCAACTAATTAATAGTGAATATGTTCCCCATACTAAAGTGTTACCATGTTTTATTACTGGTGCACAAAATGAACCGTGCATGAACATCACCTCCGCCGAACCCCTGAGCCCGACTCACCGAACCCCTAGGGTTCGAACGAACCCAGGTTAAGAACCACTGTGCTAGAGAGACAATTTTGAAATTTCATTTTCAGGACCATACCTGACGAGCCTGCAAAATATGAAGACTTATCGTGCATGTTGACGGCCTCAAAAAGGCATCCAAAAGTATAAAAGAAAACACACAGCAAAATCAATAGGGCCCTTGCGGTGTTACAGGGTTTACTCCGCTGCTCGGGCCCTAAAAACCGCAACTAGTGACTCACAAAATCTGCAAGTGCCTTTAGAAACAAAATAAGGCCAACGTTGTCTATAATATGCAGACTTTTACCACACTTCCCACAATGGCACGGGGTAGGATATGGAAACAACAAAAAACTTTTTTTTGAAATCCTGCCATAACATTGTGAGTTATGTTGCTACTCACTCACTGATCAACCAATGGCAACGATTACATAACGTCCTGGCAGAGACAAATACACCGTGTAATAATACATGTGAGGAAGAGCTTTACGAAAAACAACTTTGCCACTTGTAGTGTACAAATAGACAGGAGAATTTACTATTTGCATTCAACACATTCCTGAAGGACAGACAGTTGGACAGTTGTTGGATGGAAATAGACATGTTTTGTGGGTGCAGAGTAGGGGTGTGGGAAAAAATCGATTCGAATTCAAATCTCGATTCTCACGTTGTGCGATTCAGTATCGATTCTCATTTTTCAAAAATCAATTTATATTTTATTTTATTTATTTATTTTTATTTTTTGTTTTTAATTAATCAATCTCACGTTGTACGATTCAGTATCGATTCTCATTTTTCAAAAATCTATTTTTATTTATATATATATATATATATATATATATATATATATATATATATATATATATATATATATATATATATATATATATATATATATATATATATATGTTTTTTTTTTTTTTAATATTTTTTTTATTAATCAATCCAACAAAATAATACAAAGCAATACCAGAACAATGCAATCCAATTCCAAAACCAAACCCGACCCAGCAACACTCAGAACAGCAATAAACAGAGCAATTGAGAGGGGACACAAACACGACACAGAACAATCCAATAGTAGTGAAACAAAAATGAATATTATCAACAACAGTATAAATATTAGTAACAATTTCAACATAGCAGTGATTAAAAATCCCTCATTGACATTATCATTAGACATTTATAAATAAATAAAAAAGAACAATAGTGTCACAGTGGCTTACACTTGCATCCCATCTCATAAGCTTGACAACACACTGTGTCCAATATTTTCACAAATATAAAATAAGTCATATTTTTGGTTCATTTAATAGTTAAAAAAAATTTACATTATTGCAATCAGTTGATAAAACATTGTCCTTTACAATTATAAAAGCTTTTTACAAAAATCTACTACTCTGCTTGCATGTCAGCAGACTGGGGTAGATCCTGCTGAAATCCTATGTATTGAATGAATAGAGAATTGTTTTGATTCGGAAAAATATCGTTTTTGAATCGAGAATCGCGTTTAATCGAAAAAAATCGATTTATAATCTAATCGTGACCCCAAGAATCGATATTGAATCGAATCGTGGGACACCCAAAGATTCGCAGCCCTAGTGCAGAGTAAACCAGAGGACCTGGGGAAATCAATGTGCTGGGTTAAAGATAGAAACTCCACACCGAAAGACTCGGAAGTTGGCTGTTCAGAGTAGAATATTTTGGTCCGTTTCTTTAAGATATTTACACCTGAATGCTGATTTATTGTTAAGGTTTATAAAGTTAAATGCTCCAGGTGAGGCTCGAACTCACAACCTCGGCATCGCTCTGCAGGTTACTGTCTTATAAGTACCGCGCGCTAACCCATTGCGCCACTGGAGCTGATATAAGGGCACCAAATGAGAGCTTCCATCAGACTGAGTTCAACTGTTCTTTGGTCCGTGATTGTTAAGATGCATCTTATGTTTTTAGATATATTTTGCCAGCGAGGAGTATGGCCTGGAAAGCACCGTGACATGTGGAGGTTACTTCCACATGGCGAAAGTATTTGCCAAACAGGGAAAGCCCTCTGTCGTTCGTTCCCTGTACAAAGAGGTAATCAATAAACTGGAAGCTAAGTGTTTTATGTCTTTGATTCATCTGTACTATTTACAAAATCCTTAGGTGGCAGAGACCTGGCACACTCATCTCGGCAAACTACTCGGGGAGCACATCCAAAACAAAAGAAAGGACCAGAGCAAGTTGGAGCCTTCCTTTGGTATGTCTTGTTATGTACAATAGTGTTTAGAATAGAATAGAATGGACTTTATTGTCATTATATTTGCATATAACGAGATTAAGGACTCCAATTTAAGGTGCGGTAGTGGGAACACATATGGGGTAAAAATAACTTACACAAGAGGTAATAAAAAAAAAGAAGTAACAATTGAAATAAACAGACTACTATCCAATAAAAATAATAAGCAGTCCTGTACAATATACAAAACACTGTAGAAATACAAAATACTGTACAATATACAGAACAAGACAAGAGTACTGGAGTGATAAATAACAATCAGTGTCGGACGTATTGCACTCGAAGTGTAATATTGCACAGTAGGGTACTAGGATAGGATATTGTATAGGGGTGAATTATTATGATAAGTTAGAGTTAAGTTACATATACGTACAAATGGTGGTGCTACAGTTCCTACATGAATCTTTTTTTTTTTTTGTGGATTTCTCTTACCATGGCATCATCGTTCAAAAAGTACCCAGCGGAATTCTGTTACCTCACACGGAAATGTCGATGAACAAAATTGGATCAGATTATTTTCCTGGTAGCGCCACACCCGTAAGTAGGCATAGTTTATAGGGCTGAGTCGTCAAACTGCACCAAACGGCGATGAAAAATGCAAGCCACGCCCACTAGACTAGACCTCAATCGTTGATCTTAATTGGATCTCTGACAGCGCTTTTAACTCAAAACAATTGTATCTCAAATCAATTCAATCAATGCTTACCCCCCTGCAAAACAGCGCCATTTTATCATGTCACATGCTTTTTAAAAGGAGGAACACTTTTTTAAATACAAACTATTGCATAAAACAATACAATAGAATGTATTCCTAACAAGCACAGTAGATTGATGGAAGTAATATTAACAATGTACAGTATTTATCTTGGAGAGTGGACTTCTAAGGTATCTCCTTCCAGCTGCTTCTCCATCAAATACACCATCAGCAGCTTCTCCATATTTTATTGGATAAATGTCCGCCGTTTCGGTATTATTTAATCATTCTTGGCTGGTATTAGACCCATCCTGCTTCAGTAATTGCTTTGCCAAGTTGTTCTTGATTATGTCTTTTTTTTAATTGAATGAATATCATTCATTTCATTTTCTCAGCACTGTCCTTCACACTCTCTTTCTTTCTTCCCGCGCAAAGTTATGTTGATCCATGTTTTGGTCGGATCTTACAGGATTCAATGTAGGATTGTATGGTATACCGGTATTAGTATAGTACCGTGATACTAATGAATCATATTTGGTACTATACCGCCTCTAAAAAATACACACAACATCTTCTTTCATTTTTTAAAAATTTATATTATGTTTATAAACTCAGGAAATATGTCCCTGGACACATGAGGACATTGAATATGACCAATGCATGATCCTGTAACTACTTGGTATCGGATTGATATCTAAGTTTGTGGTATAATCCAAAACTATTGTAAAGCCTCCAAACAACAGAACAATAAGTGATTACTAAATTTTAACAGAAGTGTAGATAGAACATGGTAAAAGAGAAAGTAAGCAAATATTAACAGTAAATGAACAAGTACATTAATAATGCCTTTTCTACCACTTGTTCCTCATAATGTTGACAAAATAAGACAATGAGAAATGACACAATATGTTACTGCATATGTCAGCAGACTAAATTAGGAGCCTTGTTTGCTTATTACTAATAAAAGACAAGTTGTCTTGTATGTTCACTATTTTATTTAAGGACAGACTTGCTATAAGAAACATATGTTTAATGTACCGTACGTTTTTTTGTTAAAATAAAGCCAATAATGCAATTTTTTTGTGGTCCCCTTTATTTAGAAAGGTATCGAAAAGTACCGAAAAGTATCGGAATACATTTTGGAACCGGTAATAGTACCAAAATATTGGTATCGGGACAACACTATAGTATGAAATATGAAATACGTATTGTTTACATCTTACATCTAATACAGTGGTTCTTAACCTGGGTTCTATCGAACCCTAGAGGTTCGGTGAGTCGGCCTCAGGGGTTCGGCGGAGGTCAAAACACACCCGACTCATCGTGTAAATACAAACTACGGATACGGCAACAGCTGACTGATTTGCAGGTGTGTAATTTGTTGTGAGTTCATGCACTGTGTTGGTTTTGTTCTTTGAACAAGGTGATGTTCATGCACCGTTCATTATATGCACCAGTAAAAAAAACATGGTAACACTTTAGTATGGGGAACATATTCACCATTAATTAGTTGCTTATTAGCATGCAAATTAGGCTCTTAACTAGTCATTATTAAGTACTTAGTAATGCCTTATTCGGCATGGCCTTATTATAACCCTAACCCTCTAACCCTGACCCTAACCCTAACTAAATAACTCTAAATTAAGTCTTTATTACTTAGAATATGTTCCCTTAGTGTCCAAATAACTGTAAATTAAGTCTTTGTTACTTAGAATATGTTCCCCATACTAAAGTGTTACCAAACACATATAACTTTGTCTTGAATTTGAAAAAAATAATAATTTATTTTTTACTAAAGAAGGGTTCGGTGAATGCGCATATGAAACTGGTGGGGTTCGGTACCTCCAACAAGGTTAAGAAGTGCAATGTTGTGAATTGCACTTCAGACATGACTATTTCCTCACAATCGGCATATGACATCATCATAACAATAGTCCCGGTGCGTTAAGTGCTTCATTGACATATCACTAAAAAATAAGGTCAACGGCGGCTAAATGTAGCTGAGCGGTCTTTCTGTGCAACCGGAAGGCTAAAGCTTCAGATTTACGTCCCGCGTGCTCAGAGACCACTGCTGACGCATCTTTGGCTATGCAACGTCCGCAGTACTCGCCGCCATCGCAGCTGCTGCCCTACATTTGACGCTAAGCCTGTTAGCTGCCGTGCAATTTGCCCACGGATGCTTTACACTCGAGCAGGGATTCCCAAAAGTGTTGCGCTCAAACTCACCAAAACTAAAAGACACGTACACAAAAACGAATGACAAACACCACGACGGATGATATTAACGTGTGTATCTCTCCACCAGATAAAGGGCAGCGAGTGGAGGTGGACAAGATGCTGACAACCATTTTGGACTTCGAGCAAGACGACTCCAGAAGAGAACCGGCCCAGATCGCCCTGGTGGCTCACGCCCTGGCCATGCTCTCCTTCCTCGGAGGGGACGCCTCCAAGGTGAGTCACCTGCCAAGGTTGCTGGGTATTAACAGACTATGACCCGGTGACACAGTTCCCTATATGCATACTTCCTTCAGATGGCTGTCTCAGTGCGGGATTATCTGTGATTGTTAAAGCTTTAGAGATGAAGCAGGGATTTAGTTGGAGTCGATGCCAGCGTCTTAGCAGTAAGTTCTGTCTTTGAAAATAAGGAGACTTTTTGTGCTTATTTATAACCCCCTGGGCGTCAATTCTTGCGTTAACCATGCGTGGTATAGCTTGGTGTTATTTTGCAGGTTTAAAATGGAACGAATAAGGATGAGCCCTGTTTGTAATTCATTAGAGCAAGGGTTCTTAACCTTTCCCACTACAGAGGGGCCCGTGGCCCATTCATATATTAACATTGAATTAGTAAAATTACACTTGATTTTAATCGTATCAAATAATTATATCTAAACTACCTACAGTTTAACGGGATAAACCTTGTCAAATGATATTAAACAATGTGTTACTCACAAAGATTATTATCAAGACTTAGGTCAGCCTGGTTAAATACTAATCAAATACACTGCAAAAGAAACTGATGAAAAAATGATTAACGTAGATTTCCGAACTGCTAAAATAAATACATTCTAAATAAATAATAATATATAAAAAAAAAAAAAATATATATATATATATATATACACACTACCGTTCAAAAGTTTGGGGTCACATTAAAATGTCCTTATTTTTCAATGAAGATAACTTTAAACTAGTCTTAATTTTAAAGAAATACACTCTATACATTGCTAATGTGGTAAATGACTATTCTAGCTGCAAATGTCTGGTTTTTGGTGCAATATCTACATAGGTGTATAGAGGCCCATTTCCAGCAACTATCACTCCAGTGTTCTAATGGTACAATGTGTTTGCTCATTGGCTCAGAAGGCTAATTGATGATTAGAAAACCCTTGTGCAATCATGATCACACATCTGAAAACAGTTTAGCTCGTTACAGAAGCTACAAAACTGACCTTCCTTTGAGCAGATTGAGTTTCTGGAGCATCACATTTGTGGGGTCAATTAAACGCTCAAAATGGCCAGAAAAAGAGAACTTTCATCTGAAACTCGACAGTCTATTCTTGTTCTTAGAAATGAAGGCTATTCCACAAAACTGTTTGGGTGATCCCAAACTTTTGAACGGTAGTGTGTATATATATAAATATATATATATATATATATATATATATATATATATATATATATATATATATATATATATATATATATATATATATATATATATATATATATATATATATATATATATATATATATATATATATATATATATATATATATATATATATATATATATATATATATATATATATATATATATATATATATATATATATATATATATATATATATATATATATATATATATATATATATATTTATATATATTTATATATTTATATTAATTTAGAATGTATTTATTTTAGCAGTATATATATATATATATATATATATATATATATATATATATATATATATATATATATATATATATATATATATATATATATATATATTATTATTATTTATTTAGAATGTATTTATTTTAGCAGTTCGGAAATCTATGTTAATCATTTATTATTTATTTTATTTATTTTATATATATATATATATATATATATATATATATATATATATATACACACACATATATATATATATATATATATATATATATATATATATATATATATATATATATATATATATATATATATATATATATATATATATATATATATATATATATATATATATATATATATATATATATATATATATATATATATATATATATATATGTGTGTGTACAGCTCTGGTAATGGGTACATTTGCACCCACCTGCAGAAATGTACTTCATAATGTAACAATCAAAATAAATATGACTTTTTTTTTGTTTACTAGGGCATGCATATATAATATGCATTAGTTTGACCATTTAAAATCAACGATACTTGAAAATAGCATAAAAATGGCCCAAAAACTTGGAAAAACGCGATTCATAGCGTTACTTTTTGGTGTAACCATCATGAGCGTTCTGTTCAGGTATATTTCTTTTATATTTTGATAAATCATCATATTTATGTATTGCTAAATTTAAATAGGTATTGATCAATCTTTAAGCTGTGTGTATTTGATTTCAGTTTGCTTTTGACATCTTATTTAGATCTGTAGTTGAAACTTTTACAACCTTGTGTTGCGCTCATGATGGCGTAACCAAACTAGATTTAATTTAATGATCTTATTTTCAATATTTATTCCCTTTTTTACATTTAGTATATTTAAATATACTGTGTTTTATGCTTGTTTTTCTTTTTGGAACATGTACTATACATATAATACAATAAAGTCCCATATACAATTATGTTTCTAACAATACTTAAATTTTGCCTTCAACAAAATTAAAGTGCAAATTAAAACACAACAGCCCTTTGAGACACTTGTGATTTAGGGCTATATAAATAAACATTGATTGATTGATTGATTGAACTTCGCCCCTTAAGTCATACATTTTGCGTTTAAGAAACTTCTCTAAGACTTAAACCTCCATACTTCTTCTGTTTGTTTGATATTCTCATTACTGCCACAGGTGGTGGAAAAATGTATTACAACTGAGTACGGACCACTGCTGAGAAACTTGTTATATTGTGACGCCCCAGTTAAGAAACACTGCGTAGTATCATATTAAGGAAAGCAAAATCGCAGCCAGGAAAACAACAAACTAAGGGTACCAATAAATACAAGCACAGTATCACTGATACCGATACTAATACTTTTTAGTCGAACATTTTCCAAATCATTGAATGTTTTTTTTTTTTTACCTTTTAATTGGTTGATCATGATTATAATCACACTAAAACACAGGACAATTTAACACATATTATTGGATAATTTAATAACAATAAATATAACAATATAAGACAGTACACGTACAAAAGAAAACAATCGTTCCCTTTTAATACGAACCCCAAAACCAGTGAAGTTGGCACGTTGTGTAAATTGTAAATGAAAACAGAATGCAATGATTTGCAAATCCTTTTCAGCCTATATTCAATTGAATAGACTGCAAAGACAAGATACTTAATGTTTGTTTTTTGCAAATATTAGCTTATTTGGAATTTGATGCCTGCAACATGTTTAAAAAAAAGCTGGCACACGTGGCAAAAAAGACTGAGAAAGTTGAGGAATGCTCATCAAACACTTATTTGGAAAATCCCACAGGTGAACAGGCTAATTGGGAACAGGTGGGTGCCATGATTGGGTATAAAAGCAGCTTCCATGAAATGCTCAGTCATTCACAAACAAGGATAGGGCGAGGGTCACCACTTTGTGAACAAATGCGTGAGCAAATTGTCAAACAGTTTAACAACATTTCTCAACAAGCTATTGCAAGGAATTTAGGGATTTCCCTATCTAATGTCTGTAATATCATCAATCACTGCACGTAACATTGAATGCCCATGGATCCCTCAGGCGGTGCTGCATCAAAAACCGACATCAGAGTGTAAAGGATATCACCACATGGGCTCAGGAACACCTCAGAAAACCACTGTCAGTAACTAAAGTTTGTCGCTACATCTGTAAGTGCAAGTTAAAACTCTACTATGCAAAGCGAAAGCCATTTATCAACAACACCCAGAAACGCCACCGGCTTTGCTGGAATGATTATTTGCAACAAAAAAAAAAGAAGTTTCTCAGTTCAAACATTAAATATCTTGTATTTGCAGTCTATTCAATTGAATATAAGTTGAAAAGGATTTGCAAATAATTGTGTTCTGTTTTTATTTACGAATTACACAACGTGCCAACTTCACTGGTTTTGGGTTTTGTACATACAACTGCTTGGACAAAATACCTTACAGTGGTACCTCAACTTAAGAGTGCCCCAACTTAAGAGTGATTTGAGACAATGTTGAGACAGTGCCGAGTAGAAGGGGATAATATAAAAAAAAAAAATGATATAATGATATAAAAAAAATCACCAAAAACATGTTTCATCAACCTGGCGAAGCAATTTTAGTATTACTGAAGCACAACGAGTCTAACACCACCTAATAATGTTAAAGTAATGTCTCAACGGCAGACATTTATCCGTGAAAATATGCAAAAGCTGCAGATGGTGTCTTTGACATAGAAGCAGCGGAAAGGAAATATCGTACAGAGCCACTTCCCGAGGTGACAGCTAAATACTGTACGTTGCGATGACATTACTTCATAAAACTACTGTAGTTGTTAGTTGCACATTATATTGTCATGTTTTCATACAACGTTTCTTATCTGAAAGTCTGTTTTTATTTCTAAAAGGCATGTTACGTGTTAAAATTGTGCTGTTTTACGGGGGCAAAGCACCAATTAAATTGATTGACATTCATTTCAATGCGATACGTTAATTTGACATGCAAGTGTTTTGAGTTAAGAGCTCCGTCACAGAGCCACATAAGCTCGTAAATTGAGGTACGACCGTGTAACAATATAGGACAATACATTTAAAAGATCATTATTTATTCATCTTTTATTACATACAGTTGTTTGTCACACTTATTTTCATCGAGGGCCACATCGCAAGTATTGCTGCCCTCAGAGGGTCGCTTGTAACAGTGAATAATATGACTATTAGTGTGGAATCGCCTCATGATATCATTGCACAATTGCCTATCCATTAGATTTTTTTATGTACAAATTAATGGCTAACTTGCTATGAAATCATAAGTCAGGGTGACAAGCAGATATTTAAGCATTTATTTGTATTACAAAAAAAAATGTTAGTGACATCTGATCATATAATATAGTTTGCTGCATGCTCAGATAACATTATGATGATTAATGATGCACATTTTTCCAGGTTTTTGCGGGCCTCAAAAAACGGCCTTGAGGTTAACACCTGTGGTATAGATATTATTGATATACACCTCTCTCTAGGGCAAACCACATAATGCAACTACAGTGCAACACAAAATATTGTTGACCTTTTGTTGAGCAAAGGAACCTTATTTGTAATCCCATGAGTCAACATGGAGGAATCTCTCCCAGGTAATTAGGAAAATGAATAATAAATAACATGGCACAATGACTACACAGTATGCATAATGAAATATGTGTATTGAATATGACACTATATTTGATGGAATACATAATTTAATCGAATGATATAATAATGGTACGTTAAATAAATGTATATAAAAATTAATTATTATAATATCATATTATAATATATTATAATTAAAATTTTAATAATATTATTATATCATTACAATTATATATTATATACTATTATTATATTATTATTAAATCATAATTATTTATTAAAAATAAATTAATACATTCTCCATTGTGGGATAAATAAGAGTCTATCCTTCCTATCCTATCCTATCCTAAATATTGTGTCGAAATGCGATGCTCTGCAATAATGTCAAGGCAAGGTGGCATTATTCTTAGACATTATCAAATGTGCAAATAACGCCACAGAAAATATCAATTTGCATCATGTCATACATAATATAGAAGTTTGCTTAACTGCCAAAAGTCAGCATGCAGAACACGTTAAATTTTATTGTTGTGTTTATTTTTTAGCAATATATTTTAGACTTTAGTACAAATATTATTCACGATAAGCATATTGGTCTATGAAAAACATTTTTTTTTGTCATAATATGGACTTTTGACCTTGATTTTAGACACTTAATCTTGCTCCTTCCACACTTCGCAGTGCATAATGCTCTCCTGGTAATAGGAGAAGTTACCAACATCCTTGAGAATGACACACACAATGTAAACACTGACAATCTCTTAAGATAGGCTCTTGTGTCATTTCCAGCTTAAACAATAACTAGAACATAGTAAAAAAAAAATCATCTTAACTCATAATTTGGCCATCATTTTGGGCTTTTCAATACAGCCCTTTTTTTTTATTACACAAGTGCACATGTACCTAATGTTGTGTCCAGTAAGTGTGGTGAAGGAGTGAGTTAAACAAAGGTTGTCCACACATCACAGGTGACCTTTAACCTTTTAAAACCTTGGCTGTGTCCTTAATTTTATTGCGTCCAGAGGAGTCTAAGCTTAAGTCCATCTTGGCAAACCTGACGCACTAAAATAGACTCGGACGCCAATTGCACAAACACGACACTTCCATTTGTTAGTGTGGGTTAGCTCGCACATAATAAACACAATGACCCACATTTCACTAACAAGGTGTTTTTTTTTTGCTCCTGAAAATTAATCTGGAAGTAATTTTCTATAATATAAGTTAGTTTTTGACTAATCGATAGATAACTAACTCTACTTGGTGGGAGGTCACCTACAGAACTGGAGCCCATTCTCCTGCATAGAGGCATATAAAACTATCATTTTGATCAATTAATTGCATGTTTTTGTCTCCGTGGTCCAATGACAAGGTTAAAATTATGAGCAAAAAATAAATATAAATTAATAACCATTTATAGCAGAGGTCTCAGACACGCGGCCCGCATCTTAATATGAAAATGTTATGTTAGTGCGGCCCGCGAGTTTTCTATGAATGGCGCTTGACAGCGTCATACTTGCCAACTCTCCCGATTTTTCCGGGAGACTCCCGAATTTCAGGGCAACCATTCTCTCAAATGTCTGCCGATTTTCACCCAAACAACAATATTAAGGGCGTGCCGTGATGGCACTGCCTTTAGCGCCCTCTACAACCTGTACAAACGGCGTGCCAGCCCAGTCACATGTTGTATGAGGCTTCTGCAGACACACGTAAGTGACTGCAAGACATACAGTACTTGGTCAACAGCCATACAGGTCACACTGAGGGTAGCCGTATAAACAAGTTTAACACTGTTACAAATATGCGCCACACTGTGAATCCACACCAAACAAGAATGACAAACACATTTCGGGAGAACATCCGCACCGTAACACAACATAAACACAACAGAACAAATACCCATAATCCCATGCAGCCCTAACTCTTCCGGGCTGCAATATACACCCCCCGCTACCACCAAACTTTGCCAAATTCCTTGCAATAACGCTTAAACTGTTCGGCAATTATCTCACGCATTTGTTCACAAAGGGGTGACCCTCGCCCCATCCTTGTTTGTGAATGACCGAGCATTTCATGGAAGCTGCTTTTATACCCAATCATGGCACCCACCTGTTCCCAATGAGCCTGTTCACCTGTGGGATGTTCCAAATAAGTGCATTCCTCAACTTTCTCAGTCTTTTTTTCCCACTTGTGCCAGCTTTTTTTGAAACATGTTGCAGGCATCAAATTCCAAATGAGCTAAAATTTGCAAAAAAAAATCCAGTTTTCCAGTTCGAATGTTAAGTATCTTGTCTTAGCAGTCTATTCAATTGAACATACACTACCGTTCAAAAGTTTGGGGTCACCCAAAAAATTTTGTGGAATACCCTTCATTTCTAAGAACAAGAATAGACTGTCGAGTTTCAGATGAAAGTTCTCTTTTTCTGGCCATTTTGAGCGTTTAATTGACCCCACAAACGTGATGCTCCAGAAACTCAATCTGCTCAAAGGAAGGTCAGTTTTGTAGTTTCTGTAACGAGCTAAACTGTTTTCAGATGTGTGAACATGATTGCATAAGGGTTTTCTAATCATCAATTAGCCTTCTGAGCCAATGAGCAAACACATTGTACCATTAGAACACTGGAGTGATAGTTGCTGGAAATGGGCCTCTATACACCTATGTAGATATTGCACCAAAAAGCAGACATTTGCAGCTAGAATAGTCATTTACCACATTAGCAATGTATAGAGTGTATTTCTTTAAAGTTAAGACTAGTTTAAAGTTATCTTCATTGAAAAGTACAGTGCTTTTCCTTCAAAAATAAGGACATTTCAATGTGACCCCAAACTTTTGAACGGTAGTGTAGGTTGAAAAGGATTTGTAAATCATTGTATTTTGTTTTTATTTACCACTTACACAACGTGCCAACTTCACCGGTTTGGGGTTTTCTCATTTTTAGGTCCAGAACTACAAAACAAGTGCCACTGTTGTCAGCAATAGAGGGACATTTTAAATTGAAAGTTGAAGCCTCCTTTATAGGACAAGGAGTTCCTTGTCCTATAAAAGGAGGCTAAGCGGTATAACCATAAACACACAACAGACACTGGTTTCTCATGCAGGGTAATGTTTGCCAGGCACCAAAATACTCGCTTTACTTCAATGAGACGTGACAGTTTGAAATAAAACGTGTTTGTGTCGCTCCAAAAGAAAGAATCTGCCATCTCGTGGCTCCTCCTCTTTGATGCATGATGGTCATTTTGGTTTTGAATGGGATATTCTGACCACATTTGTCCATGTTTTGCCTTCATTTGTAGCTTGCAGTCATTTCAAAAAAGCACATTGCTGCAAGTTTCACTACGACAAGATTTAGAAGTGATTTTACAAGGCCGAGAAGGTCCCACAGCACATTTGTCAGGGTTAAAGAAGACAACTTTCAGCCATGTCAGCACGAGTGGTTTGTTTCCTGATGCACGGTTGTTTACGCAGCCACCAACTAGGGACTCTATCTTGGTCCTATTCAGTTAGAAAGAGCGTAAAAAGTGTGTCTTAATGCAAACAAACAAAAATATTTATAGTTCTGGTTGCAAATATTTTTTTGGGTTACGAGTAGAAATGTACACTACCGTTCAAAAGTTTGGGGTCACATTGAAATGTCCTTATTTTTGAAGGAAAAGCACTGTACTTTTCAATGAAGATAACTTTAAACTAGTCTTAACTTTAAAGAAATACACTCTATACATTGCTAATGTGGTAAATGACTATTCTAGCTGCAAATGTCTGGTTTTTGGTGCAATATCTACATAGGTGTATAGCGGCCCATTTCCAGCAACTATCACTCCAGTGTTCTAATGGTACAATGTGTTTGCTCATTGGCTCAGAAGGCTAATTGATGATTAGAAAACCCTTGTGCAATCATGTTCACACATCTGAAAACAGTTTAGCTCGTTACAGAAACTACAAAACTGACCTTCCTTTGAGCAGATTGAGTTTCTGGAGCATCACATTTGTGGGGTCAATTAAACGCTCAAAATGGCCAGAAAAAGAGAACTTTCATCTGAAACTCGACAGTCTATTCTTGTTCTTAGAAATGAAGGCTATTCCACAAAATTGTTTGGGTGACCCCAAACTTTTGAACGGTAGTGTATATAGATGCCGATAAATGCTTGAAAATTTAATATCGGAAATTATCGGTATGTTTTTTTTTAATTATCAGTATCGTTTTTTTTTTTTTTAAATCAACATAAAAAACACAAGATACACTTACAATTAGTGCACCAACCCAAAAAACCCCCCTCCCCCATTTACACTCATTCACACTCATTCACACAAAAGGCTTGTTTCTTTCTATTATTAATATTCTGGTTCCTACATTATATATCAATATATATCAATACAGTCTGCAAGGGATACAGTCCGTAAGCACACATGATTGTGCGTGCTGCTGGTCCACTAATAGTACTAACCTTTAACAGTTAAATTGACTCATTTTCATTAATTACTAGTTTCTATGTAACTGTTTTTATATTGTTTTACTTTCTTTTTTATTCAAGAAAATGTTTTTAATTTATTTATCTTATCTTATTTTATTTTTATTTTTTAAAAAAGGACCTTATCTTCACCATACCTGGTTGTCCAAATTAGGCATAATAATGTGTTAATTCCATGACTGTATATATCGGTATCTGTTGATATCGGTATCGGTAATTAAAGAGTTGGACAATATCGGAATATCAGATATCGGCAAAAAGCCATTATCGGACATCCTTGGTTACGAGACAACTTCAATCTTGTGGGCGTGGTCTCATATATGTTAGAAGCCTTTTTATCGGTCAGTATGGCCTAACCCTAGTCTTTGGTATTTTCCCCCCAGTCAGGCAAATAAAAAGTCTTGGGGGATGGCGTGACAAATGGATTTGAAATTTAAAAATATGTTTTCAAACTAACTTTTAGGGGTTGCACATTTTTTTTGGTTGCAAATCTTTTTCATTTCCAAAACCTTTTTTGGTTTCAAACTTGTGGACAATAGGTTTTTATTATTAGGACGGTGCGACCGTATTGGCGTGACAAATGGATTTTGAAATATAAAAATATGTTTTCAAACAAATATTATTTTTGTTTGAAAATCCCTTTTATAGATGCAAATCTATTTTTTGGATGACATTTTTCATTAATTTTTTACAAAGCGTTTTTTTGTGTGTGTCAAATCCTTTATTTTGGCAGCAATTTTTTTTTTACAAATGTTTTTTTTTGGTTACAAATCTATTTTAGTAGCAAGTCTTCGTTGTTACAAATCGTTTTTTGGTTGAAACATTTTTAGGGGTTGCAGATTTTTGGTTGCAAATCTTTATCATTTCCAAAACCTTTTTTGGTTTCAAGCTTGTGAACAATAGGTTTTTATTAGTCAGCCTTGGAGAATGGTGCGACCATATTGGCGTGACAAATGGATTTTGAAATAAAATAAAAATATTTTCAAACAAAAATGAGTTTTGTTAGAAAATCATTTTATGGTGCCAATTTTTTTTCCCTTTTTTTCACAATCTTTTTTTTGGTTGCAATATTTTTTGTATTATATTGTAATTCATTTATTTAATTGGGACAGTGCACATTAATCAACACTTGAATAAACAGTGTAAATGCTAATTTTCAGCCGTTGTCCCAATCGTTGCCAAATGATTTTTGTTAAGGTTTTTGGGAAGTGGGGGTTGCAATTTTTTTTTGTTAGAAATCTTTTTTTCTTTGCAAATATTTTCATTGTTTGCAAATCTTTTTTTATTTCCAACTAATTTTTTTAGTTACGACTTAATCTCATCTGATCCATAGGTTAGAAACATTTTTATTAGTCAGTGTCGGAGGATGGTGTTATCATATTGGCACCACAAATTGATTTGAAATGTAAAAAAAATATTTTCCAAAAAATTATATTTGTTTGAAAATAATTTTTCTGGATAAAAAAAATTGTTTGGGATGCAAATCTGTTATTTTTAATCGTTTTTCCTTGCAATGTTTTTTTAGGTTGCATTTGTTTTGGAGGAGGGAAGTTACAAACTGTATTTGTTTTAGTAGCAAATCTTTTCTTTTGTTACAATTTTTTTTTAATCAAAAATGTTTTGGGATTGCACATTTTTTGTCACAAATTATTATTTTGTTGCAAATTTTATTTTTTTGTTTGCTATTTGTGGGGGCTTACAATCATATTTATTTTGCTATTTTTAGGTTAAAAAACCTAAATTTTTTGTTAAAAGCCTTTTTTTGGTTGCAAATATCTTTTCTTTTTTTTTTGGTTACGACTCAATTTCAATGTTTTGGCCTTTTTACGAGTCAGCCTCATAGGTAAGAAGCATTTTTATTAGTCAGTGTCGGAGGATGGTGTTATCATATTGGAGGAGGGAAGTTACAAACTGTATTTGTTTTAGTAGCAAATCTCTTCTTTTGTTACAATTTTTTTTAATCAAAAATGTTTCGGGATTGCACATTTTTTGTCACAAATTATTATTTTGTTGCAATTTTTTTTTGTTTTTGTTTGCTATTTGTGGGGGCTTACAATCATATTAATTTTGCTATTTTAGGTAAAAAAAAATTTTTTTTTTGTTACAAGCCTTTTTTTGGTTGCAAATATATATATATATATATATATATATATATATATATATATATATATATATATATATATATATATATATATATATATATATATATATATATATATATATATATATATATATATATAATTTTTTTTGGTTATGACTCAATTTCAATCTTTTGGCCTTTTTACGAGTCAGCCTCAGAGGATGGTGTGACCATAGCCACCATACATATTTCCGCCCTCAGCACTATTAGAGAGAGCTACTGACCAATAAAAGGGCTTTTAACATTTTGTTTAGAAGATCAAAGGTGAGTCGTAATAAAAAAAAAAGGATTTGTAGGTGTGGAGGGAGATGCTGTCAGCGCTGCCTGCAGGAGCAAAGGTCACCGCCTCTGTCCATGGTGCTGATGACAGAGCACCATCAGACGGGGGCGTGGCAGTGCTGACGGCGAGACACGGCTGGCAGGTGATTCGATTTCACAGGTGGTACGTGTTAATCTAATCATCTGTTGTCTTTAACAGTAAGCGGCCGGGAGCAGAGAGAAAGAGAGAGGATACGGACGAGACTGAAAGGTCATGTGCTGCTGGAGAAAACTTTTGTTAAAAACCTATGTTTATTAAAACCTTGTTAAAACCTGCACGCTTGGCTAGGTAGTGGAGCTGCTAGGAGGCAACTTCCACAGTAGGCAAAAAGAAAAAAGATTTGCAACCGAAAAAACGATATGCATCCCACCCAAAATGTTTTTTTTTCCAACAAAAAAAAGATTGGCAACCAAAAAGTACCGAATATTTTGCAACGATTTGCAACCAAAAAAAGTTTGTAAATATTTTTTCAAATTTCAAATCAATTTTTTTTTTTTGGTTCCATAAAATTACACTAATTCTAATAACAGAGCAGGTCAGCATGTCCGAACAGCTAAGTGGGCTAAAACAAACAGTCCAGTTGATATTACATAATCAGCTTTTCTCTCCATGGTGTGACAGCTGCAGCTGCTTGTCTTTGTTTCCGGTGTGTGTGTGTGTGTGTGTGTGTGTGTGTGTGTGTGTGGGTGTGTGTCAGGCACTGGGATTTGGACGCACGGCACTGCAAGCCAGCCAGATGATACCAAACCATGACCTGACGGAGCCCATCCGGGCCTTGTTACAGCTGGTCAGCACAGCTCCACAGTCCACTCCTGGATAGGCGCCACACCCAGCTCACACAAACCAACACAAGCTTCCTTCACTTCAGCCATTCAGCGACCACTGAGCTCAATATGATTTATATTTGTATGAAAGAAAAGTTATATCATAACATTACGGACTGGACTTTTTTGTCACAGTGCCTGCGTGAGCAAACCGAGCCATAAATTCCCCCCAAAATGCGAGCGTCCTCCACTAATATGGAGAAGCTGAATATTAAATATAAGGAAAATACTTCATCAAACTCACCATCGAAACCTTATTGAATATGTTTTTACTATTATTTGAGTGTAAAAATAAGTGAACCACTTCATATCATAAAAGTAGATGAGGACTGACAACATAAAAGGAAAACTGCTCCTTTCGGGGGGGATTTCGGTGCAAAAACGTGGTCTGCATTCCATGTAGATCGTAGTGGATACACTTTTTGTTAGTTATAACCAACATATGTAAAAATGAATAACTTTTTTTTGTTGTTTTTATTCAGTGACACTTCTCTGTAGGTTTGTGATTTTTGTTTTTTTTTTGTTACTTTTTTTTCTTTTAGTCAATTCGTGTGATTCTCTATCTGCTTGTGGTGAAGAGGAAGGCAGTACATAGCTACCCACTAGGGGGTGATTTTTGTATTTTTTAAAATTATTATGTTTTATTATTTATTTATTTTTTTGTTTTCTGTTTTCTCAGTACCTGTATTATGATTTCCGGTCAAATGAATAAACAAATATTATATATTTTAAAAAAATGTAACAATAAATTAATCATAGTTTAGCATTAATTAATCAAGGAAGTTATGTCAAATGTCCATTCTTGCTTAGCACATTTTTCCAGAGAATTGTGGTCAAATTCCAAATCATGCCTTTTTTTTTGTATTCTTTTTTTTTTGTGATTTGTATTTTATTAGTATTTTTTTGGGGGGGGGACCAAAAAAAGTGTCTGTTTTTTAGTACCTGTATTATGATTTCCCTATCAAATGAATAAATAAACATAATATTAAAAAAATTTTTTTAACAATAAATTAATCATAGTTTGTCATTAATTAATTGAGGAAGTTATGTCAAATGTCCATTCTTGCTTAGCACATTTTTACAGAGAATTGTGGTCAAATTTCAAATTATGACTTATTTATTTTTTTGTGATTTGTATTTTATTATTATTATACTTTTTTTTTTGGGGGGGGGGACAAAAAAAAGTGTCTGTTTTCTCAGTACCTGTATTATGATTACCCTATCAAATGAATAAATAAACATTATGTTTAAAAAAAAAAAAGTAACAATAAATCAATCATAGTTTCTCATTAATTAATTAAGGAAGTTATGTCAAATGTCCATTCTTGCTTAGCACATTTTTCCAGAGAATTGTGGTCAAATTCCAAATTATGACATTTATTTATTTTTGTGATTTGTATTTTATTATAATTTTTTTGTATTTTTTGGGGGGGGATGCGGGGGACCAAAAAAAAGTGTGTTTTCTCAGTACCTGTATTATGATTTCCCTATCAAATGAATAAATAAACATAATATTAAATTTTTTTTTTTAACAATAAATCAATCATAGTTTGTCATTAATTAATTGAGGAAGTTATGTCAAATGTCCATTCTTGCTTAGCACATTTTTACAGAGAATTGTGGTCAAATTTCAAATTATGACTTATTTATTTTTTTGTGATTTGTATTTTATTATTATTATACTTTTTTTGGGGGGGGGGGGGGGGGGGGACAAAAAAAGTGTCTGTTTTCTCAGTACCTGTATTATGATTACCCTATCAAATGAATAAATAAACATTATGTTTAAAAAACAAACAAACAATAAATCAATCATAGTTTCTCATTAATTAATTAAGGAAGTTATGTCAAATGTCCATTCTTGCTTAGCACATTTTTCCAGAGAATTGGGGTCAAATTCCAAATTATGACATCAGTGCCATTGATCTTTAAAGGTTTTATTGTATTTTGTCAACAAAAACTGTACATATATTTTTTTACCATCTTTAAAGTTTGTCTGAAATCAATCAATTATTACCAGCTTTATTTAAGGGAAAAAATTACAAACTTTATTTAGCAACTGTCCAAAAAAATATATACTTTAGGCTCCACTTTGTGCTAAATAATTCATAAATAAATAATCTAAACAACCCTTTATAATCCATGTTTTTATATAAAACCACAACTCTTAAAACAGAGAGAGGACACAGTTTAGTTGGGTTTTGAATAATCACTTGTCTTTATTTTAATCTAAAAAAAAAAATATATAATGAAAATGAAAGGGAATTATTTACACCATTTTGAACATTTTGTTGATAACACATTTTGGAGCATGTTTCTTAACACTTTCAGAATGATGACCAGTATAAGAACAATAAGGGCATGTGTGTAACAACCGCATCGTACTTTCCAAACCTCGCTAGCTACTCATAACTCAATATTAATATTGTCCTGCTTGAACTTTGCTACATCCTTCCTCCCAGACTATTTTGTCATCAACTGGATCGTCCAATGTATTTCTCCAAATATTTACACATAATCCTTAAAACAATCCTCTTACCACTACCCATATTAGTACTCGGTTACACAGCAGGTTTTTTGGCATTCTCATTCCTTTTTTCCAGAGGCAGTAAAACACGGAAATGCACTTATTTCCTTATATTCCCTTTTTTTCAGTTGTATTCGCGCACCAAATACACATTAGTCGCGTGAAGAATGTATTAGTTGTGCTTTGTGAGTCCAAATACATAAAATAACCTCAAAAGTAATTCCAACTTGTACATATTTTGAGTTGATTGACATGGTGAATGGGCAGGAAATGACACAAGTCTAAAAAAAAAGAAGACATTTTGACAGTAGATGAGGGGTGGTCAAACTTATTTTAGATCGGGGGCCACACGGAGAAAGATCTACTCCCAAGTGGGCCGGACTGGTAAAATCACGGCACGAGAACTTAAAAATAAAGACAACTTCAGATTGTTTTCTTTGTTTAAAAATAGAACAAGTACATTCTGAAAATGTACAATTCATAATGTTGCCGGTTTTTTTTTCTTTTTTTTCTTACACATGTTGCGGTTAATAATATTCTATCTTTATTTGTCGTTATTTATACTTTCTGAATAAATTATGTGATAATGTTCATCAGTCAACTCATTGGTGTTAATTTTCAATCCATCAAGATAATAAAAATAATATCAAAATCAAATTGCAGGATGTTATTTATAAAGTTTGCTCATTTTCCTCGACTGATGTTCTAACATGTGTTTATTTTTTTTTTACATATGTAGCATCATCTACAAAGATACAAAGAATTGCTATTGCGACATCTAGTGGACACATTTCGAACAGCAGTTTCTTTCATTCAAACATTTAGGCTCATTTTTATACTCAGCAAACTCATCCCGGGGGCCGGATAAAACCTTTTCCCGGGCCTGATCCGTACTTTTGACACCCCTGCAGTAGAGGCTCCCTCTTTTATCGCTGTTGATTCTGGATATGGCCGTGACAAATCCATTTCTGCAAAGTAGGAATCATTTATTATATATCAAATATTTTCATTGCTAAAACATTTAAAAAAAATAAAATGTTTTTCTAAATTTGTCAACATTAACACCCTTTAGTCACCCTTTGAATCCAATATAGTAATACTGGCTGAGTTTCAGCCAATCCGTGAACAGCATGCTCTGATTGGTTGTGTCTCCTCTAGTGGCTGACACTGCAGTAGTATCCATACTTTAGTTTATTTCATCATTTTTATGCTTGAAAATGCTTAATTTAGGACCAAAAAAAAATGTTTACATTTGCGATTTGGAGCACAATGTGGCAAAGGATAACTAAGTCATAAATTTGATAATTTTGTACAAAAAAAAAATACAAATACAAAAAAATTACGATATTGTGTTTATTTCATAATTTTAAAGGGTCCTATAATGCAGTGGTCCCCAACCTTTTGTAGCTGCGGACCAGTCAACGCTTGAAAATTTAAAAAAAAACAAAAAAAAAACATTTTTTTTTTTTTATAAGAAATACAATCACAGTGTGCTTACGGACTGTATCCCTGCAGACTGTATTGATCTATATTGATATATAATGTATATATTGTGTTTTTTATGTTGATTTAATAAAAGTAAAAAAAAATAAAAAAACATTTTTTTAATTTCTTGTGCGATTGTACCAATCGGTGGTTGGGGACCACTGCTATAATGTACAACCAACCTTTTCTTACCGATAAGTACCTTTTTTGTGTATTTGGGGTCTGCATACAACGTCAAAGATTTTTATAAATTACATTTATAAAACAATCTTGCTTCCTTCAGACGTCCTCCAAAAGAGCCGTTTGGAATTAAAAAAATTAATTTTGCCACAGTTACGGCAGCGGATATCTCCATATGTAGTAGAGGTTTACCCGAAGAGCTGTAGTCCAAAGTTGTAGTCAACAGGTTCTCTATCCTCTTGTCGTGGGGCAGACTGGCTCGTACATGCACATGCATACTCAACTCCTCCGCTGTTGCCATTGTTAACACAAAGTAGCGTACAGTTCTTACCGTCTGTAGACTCGCTAAAAACCCCGACATGGTTGGCATGGCAGTCGAAGCGGGCCTAGCCTGGAGGTGGGCTTCGGCACGTAAATAAAACGGTCTGTAAAACATCACCTAGGTAACATTTTGACCAAAGAACCACCATTACATGTTATGTAGACCACAAGGAAGTGTTTTTAAATGTTAAAAGAAATTCACAAAATGACCGCTTTAAGTTATGTAAAGTCAAAATCAACTTGATTTTTGGTTTCTTTAGCGAGAGAGAGGGCCAAATGATACATTTGAGAACATTGGATAAGTCCTATTTTTTAATAAATTGTGTCATTTCCAGAGAAAAACTAACTATTCACCAAATCAAGAGTTGAAATCATGTTGGGCTTCTAGTTTATCCAGGCTGTCCAAAGTCACTTGGGTATGATATTTTCCACCTTTCTCTTTGTCACACATGCTTAAACAAGTACAATGTGGGTCATGATATGCTATGGACAATTATATATTTTACATTTTAATTATAATTTTTTTGAATCCTTGATTTTGTTCTGTTTAGTTTTACTTCAAAAAACATAAACGGTACAGGCCAAAAGTTTGGACACACCTTCTCATTCAATGCATTTTCTTTATTTCCATGACTATTTACATTGTAGATTGTCACTGAAGCCATAAAAACTATGAATGAACACATGTGGAGTTATGTACTTAACAAAAAAAAGGTGACATAACTGAAAACATGTTTTATATTCTAGTTTCGTCAAAATAGCCACCCTTTGTTCTGATTACTGCTTTGCACACTATTGGCATTCTCTCGATGAGCTTCAAGAGGTACACTGCACTAAGTCAGTGTTCAAAAACAAGAAAAAAAAATTACAAAAATTAGGGGTATTTTATTTGAACTAAGCAAAATTATCTGCCAATAGAACAAGAAAATTTGGCTTGCCGAGACTTTCCAAAACAAGTAAAATTAGCTAACCTCAATGAACCCAAAAATACCTTAAAATAAGTATATTCTCACTAATAACAGGTGCACTTTTTGACCTTTTTGCTCAATATGTTGAAAAATATTCTTAAATTAAGTAAATGCTAGTGCCATTATCTTGACATAATGATATGCATACATCATGATTATTTTTTTCATAGCTTGAAGTAATAAATTATTACTTTAAAAAAGTAGTTTTATACTTGAGTGTTGATGACACAGCTTTGCATCAGTTGATATTCTAGTTTCAAGCATGTTTTACTCAATATAGTTCATAAAATCTCAGCTACAAGCTGTAACATCTTACTGAGATCATTTAGGACCAAAACCCTTAAAACAAGAAAAACACTCTATAACATAAAATCTGCTTAGTGAGAAGAATGATCTTATCAGACAGAAAATAAGCAAATATCACCCTTATTTGAGATATTTAATCTTACTTAGATTTCAGTTTTTGCAGTGTAGTCACCTGAAATGGTTTTCACTTCACAGGTGTCAGAGTTTTTGACGCCTTGACAATCTACAATGTAAAAGTCATGAAAATAAAGAAAACACATTGAAATGAGAAGGTGTGTCCAAACTTTTGGCCTGTACTGTATATATATATATATATATATATATATATATATATATATATATATATATATATATATATATATATATATATATATATATATATATGTATCCCACGGGCCGGATTTTGGACACCCGTGCTTGTCAGTGATAACAATGCATGTCGGTTGTACAGCTGGCCAAGCACACTTTCTAGATGACTTGTATGATATTTGCATCAAAAGTGTTGTTATTCCACACCATCCGTACGCCGTATACCACACACACACACACACGCCAGTCCCCGAATGAAATTCTTGCAAAAAAACTGGGGATAGAGGTGCTGTCTGCATACGCTTTTGTGCCTTGTCACTGGCTGATCTGGGACCATGTAAACAAAACGGTGGAATGATACAAACACTTGTTAACAAAGGACGACGACAACAACTGGGGATACGTGTGCTGATACCGGGACGTACGGTGCACCCGGAAAGTATTCAGCGCTGGACTTTTCCCACATTTTGTTAGATCACAGCCTTATTCCAAAATGGAATAAATCCATTTTTGTCCTCAAAATTCTACAGACAATACCCCATAATAACAATGCAAAAGTTTTTTTTGTTTTTTTTTTACATTTTGCAAATTTATTAAAACAAAAACAAAAAATCACATGGACATAAATATTCACAGCCTCTGCTTAATATTTTGTTGACGCATTTTTGGCAGCAATTACAGCCTCAAGTCTTTTTAAAAAAAAAAAGTTAAAGTAACTTACTTTAATCGTCACACACACACTAGGTGTGGTGAAATTACCTGTGCATTCGACCCATCCCCTTGTTCATCCCCTGGCCGCGCTCGGGAATTATTTTGGTGATTTAACCCCCAATTCCAACCCTTGATGGTGAGTGCCAAGCGGGGAGGTAATGGGTCCCATTTTTATAGTCTTTGGTATGACTCGGCCGGGGTTTGAACTCACGACCTACCGATCTCAGGGCGGACACTCTAACCATAAAGGCCACAGAGCAGGTTTTTGATTACAATGCCACAAGCCTGGCACACCTTTCGGGCAGTTTATTTTTTAGTAAGAACATGCAAACTCCACCTAGAAAGACCCCAGCCCAGGAACCGAACCCAGGACCTTCTCACTGTGAGGCACGAGCGTTAACCACTGCTTCGCCGTTCTGCCCTGTCACCGATAATAGTATCTGCAAAATGCCTGTGTTTCTGAGACATGTGAGCGGTATGTGAGGATTTTAAAATGAAAGTATTTGTACAACCATTCACTGGACAACTCACAACATGGCCTTCCGCAACATGTTCCTTTAAAGGCCTACTGAAAGCCACTACTACCGACCACGCAGTCTGATAGTTTATATATCAATGATGAAATCTTAACATTGCAACACATGCCAATACGGCCGGGTTAACTTATAAAGTGCAATTTTAAATTTCCCGCGAAACTTCCGGTTGAAAACGTGTAGGTATGATGACGTTTGCACGTGACGTCGATGGTTTAAACGGAAGTATTCGGACACCATTGAATCCAATACAAAAAAGCTCTGTTTTCATCACAAAATTCCACAGTATTCTGGACATCTGTGTTGGTGAATCTTTTGCAATTTGTTTAATGAACAATGAAGACTGCAAAGAAGAAAGTTGTAGGTGGGATCGGTGTATTAGCGGCTGCCTGCAGCAACACAACCAGGAGGACTTTGACTTGGATAGCAGACGTGCTATCCGACGCTAGCCGTCGACGCTAGCCGCCGACCGCACGGATGATCGGGTGAAGTCCTTCGTCCTTCCGTCGATCGCTGGAACGCAGGTGAGCACGGGTGTTGATGAGCAGATGAGGGCTGGCTGGCGTTGGTGGAGCGCTAATGTTTTTAGCATAGCTCAGTGAGGTCCTGTTGCTAAGTTAGCTTCAATGGCGTCGTTAGCAACAGCATTGTTAAGCTTCACCAAGCTGGAAAGCATTAACCGTGTATTTACAGGTCCATGGTTTAATAGTATTGTTGATTTTCTGTCTATCCTTCCAGTCAGGGGTTTATTTTTTCTGTTTCTATCTGCAGTTAAGCACGATGCTATCACGTTACGGTCAGAGCGAAAAAAGATGCGTCCTGCAATGCACTCCAGTCCTTCACTCTAACGTTCCTCATCCACGAATGTTTCATCCTGGCTCAAATTAATGGGGTAATCGTCGCTTTCTCGGTCCGAATCGTTCTAGCTGCTGGTGTAAACAATGGGGAAATGTGAGGAGCCTTTCAACTTGTGACGTCACGCTACTTCCGGTACAGGCAAGGCTTTTTTTATCAGCGACCAAAAGTTGCGAACTTTATCGTCGATGTTCTCTACTAAATCCTTTCAGCAAAAATATGGCAATATCGCAAAATGATCAAGTATGACACATAGAATGGATCTGCTATCCCCGTTTAAATAAAAAAAATTCATTTCAGTAGGACTTTAAGTGCGCTATTTAAAATTAGATAGAATAATACCCAAAATGTTTGAGTATTTGCAAATACATTGCACCATTTTTCATTACTTTTGGGCAGCTTATTTTCAGTAAAGTAGCAAAAAAAAGTTAAAATACGTTTTCACATTGTCATTACGGCGTGTTGTCCGTAGAATTTTGAGGACACAAATACATTTATTCCATTTTGGAATAAGGCTGTAACATAACAAAATGTGGAAAAAGTGAAGCGCTGTGAATACTTTTCGGATACACCGTATGGAGATGTGATGGCAGATTATTTCACAGTTTGTTTGTCACACTTGTCAATGGACGACATCACAGTAGTGTTTTGATCTGTGAAGCTACTGTGGCCGCAGCCTTTTTCTTCCCAGGGGGGAAAATGCTGCATTTCCTGGTGTCTTGTGGGTTTTTTTTTTCAGAAAACAAGCTTCCAAATATATATATTTTTTTTACACTATTAGTGCACACAAACCACTTTTTTGTCTTTAAAAAATATAAATTAGGAAGAAAACAATGAACAATAATAGAACAAGCAAAGGAGCAAGTGCATGTTATTTATGGTATTACACCACATTTTGATACTGTAACCTTTTTTCTCATTGCTGCTTGTGTTATGTCTTGTCTGGCTTGTTGGCGCGTTAATGTTTTTTTGGGGGGATATCTCCAGTGGATATGTCTGCTATTTGAAGGTTAGAGGGCGAGGCTTAGATCCAGGCTGCTTCCCTGAGTTGTCGACAAAAACAAAACAAAAAAAAACAACAAATGTCAACACCAAGGTCCTCAAAGTGGAACGACTTCGGAATTACATGGATGGCAGCAGTAAGTCCCTGAATCCTTCTAAAAAGGGAACATTCTCGTTAAAAATGACGGAAAAATATATTGTTATAATTCCCTCCGATGTTTTTTTTTTATGAATAATGACAGAGAAATCGCTTCTGTCCGAAAAAAAATATTAGCACCGAATTTCTCGATGTCAGTTCTGTACAATTTATGGCAGAAACCCGGCGTAACAGTTGCCACCAGAGCAAATTCAATACTGAAAATATTTACAAAACAGCTAGAAAAACGAGAAAAAAAATGAGAAAAGGGAAGGAAAACCAGGTGTAACATCCTGGCTGATATGTGTTGTATCTTTCAACGATTCTACGGCAGCGACGAGTCACTTTTTGAGGTATATTTTGCAAGTGTAGACACAGCATCTTGTGTCCTTAAACTATAATCTGAGTACGGACAAAGAAAATATGTTTATCATAAAGTGCTAGACATTGAGTTGAAGTTTTAAAACATGGCAGACTGTTGCTGCTGGTACGGCTCAACAAGGACACAACTTGATAATAATAAGAAGAGGGGGGGGGGGAGGGGGGGGAATACTAATGGCACTCAACTCTGTCCTCACATTGTCAAAAAGACCTCATGCAATCATAAATGCTTGTCTCTCAGTGCAGTGTATTGATATTTAGTTGCTTATGGTGTCTCAGGCTTTTCATACGATTGGGTGAATAGCCAACGGGCTAGCTCATTTCTACCTAATGTACAATAGAACATCCGAAGTCCAGAGCCTCACATGTGGTGCAATCTCAAGTTGAATTTACATTTTGTGGTAAAATAACTCCAATTATGTCTACAGTTAGAATATTGGATTTCAAACTATCTCCACAAATCTTGTGAGTGACCTAATGGTCAAAAAGGTCTTGCTTCTTTGTGTGCAGCCGACACATAAGCAACAATGTTGTTTGAGTAATAGAATTAATAAATACCAATAAAATACACATGCAGATACTAATGTAAATACTAGTCTTATACTAGGAAAAATGTCAAGTATCAATTACTTTAACAGTGAATTGCAACAATGCGACCACAAAGACTTGTAATGTCATGTTCCCTAATAACGGACAGACATAAACATAGTAATTTCAGCAATATCTATAGAGATGTATAAAGTGGTACCTCTGCTTACGGGTTTTTTGGGGATATGAGCTGTCTCTCGGCTAGTTGTTAGCAAACAATCAGGTCCAACCATCCCTACAGCTAGTTAGCACAGCGGATGTCAAAGTGAACCTTGTAAGATTTAACCAAACCCCCGGACTTCTCCAAGGGGAGGTGTTTAGGGCACATCAGGCCACGGGGAAGACCCAGAACACGTCGGGGGGACAATCTGCCCGGGAATGCCTCGGGATCCCACAAGAGGAGCTTGACGAAGTAGCTGAGGACAGGGAAGTCTGGGCTTCTCTGCTTAGGCTACTCCCCCCGCGACCCAACCTCGGATAAGCGGAAGAAGATGGATGGACGGACAGTATGATGATGTTAAATCCATAAATTTTTCAGTTGATAACTTTTTTTTGCTTACAGTAAATTACCATAAAAAACTGATATATTGTTAACCAGTTTACAAAAAAAAACTATAGAACTTAAGGTAAAATACTGGCAGCTGTGGTTGCCAGGAAATCACTGTAAAACAAATTAGGGCTAAATTTAGTGTTGCCAATCAGCTTATTCCCAGGTGCATGTCTTCTGGAGGTGGGAGTACCCGGAGAGAACCCACACAGTAACGGGGAGAACATGCAAACACCAGACAGAAAGACCCCAGCCCGTGAGAATTTTAAATTGAAAGTGTTTGTACAACCATTCACTGGACAACTCACAACATGGCCTTCCGCAACATGTTCCTTTAAGTGCGCTATTTAAAATTAGCCTTAAATGCTCCGTATCTGCAACCAGTTGGAACTCACTTAAACACACAGAGTGGTTCATTTCGGTGCACTTTTCAATGAAGGACATTAGGGCTGCGAATCTTTGGGTGTCCCACGATTCGATTCAATATCGATTCTTGGGGTCACGATTCGATTATAAATCGATTTTTTCGATTCAACGCGATTCTCGATTCTAAAACGATATTTTTCCGATTCAAAACGATTCTCTATTCATTCAATACATAGGATTTCAGCAGGATCTACCCCAGTATGCTGACATGCAAGCAGAGTAGTAGATTTTTGTAAAAAGCTTTTGTAATTGTAAAGGACAATGTTTTATCAACTGATTGCAATAATGTAAATTTGTTTTAACTATTAAGTGAACAAAAAATATGACTTATTTTATCTTTGTGAAAATATTGGACACAGTGTGTTGTCAAGCTTGTGAGATGCGATGCAAGTGTAAGCCACTGTGACACTATTGTTCTTTTTTATTTTTGTATTTTTTTTATAAATGTCTAATGATAATGTCAATGAGGGATTTTTAATCACTGCTATGTTGAAATTGTTACTAATATTGATACTGTTGTTGATAATATTCATTTTTGTTTCACTACTTTTGGATTGTTCTGTGTCGTGTTTGTGTCTCCTCTCAATTGCTCTGTTTATTGCAGTTCTGAGTGTTGTGGGTTGGGCTTGGTTTTGGAATTGGATTGCATTGTTATGGTATTGCTTTGTATTATTTTGTTGGATTGATTAATAAAAAATAAAAAAATAAAAATTAAAAAAATATATAAATAAAAATAGATTTTTGAAAAATGAGAATCGATACTGAATCGTACAACGTGAGAATCGCGATTTGAATTCGAATCGATTTTTCCCCACACCCCTAAAGGACCCCTCAAAAGTCTGAAACCGCTTGCCACAAAAAAACAAGAAAACATGTTTTTAGCCAAAAGTTACCTAGGCTAATGCTCTAACACAAACCCTTAAAACAATTAAGGTATGCTGTAAATTTAAATGTACAATCTGCAAAATCTTTAATTTAGACAAAATAATACCCAAAATGTTTGAGTATTTGCATGCGTGTGATATTACAGTATTTGCAAATACATTGTACAATTTTTCATTATTTTTACAAAAAAGTCATGTGTTTTCTACATATTATAACCAAAGTCATTTAGGTTATCTACTGTTTCTTGGTTTATTGGCAACATTCCAAAAAACTGCAGTCCCTCTTTAAGTTATGGCAATCTTAAATTGAGGTACCACCGTACAAGTGTTTGGGGTTACAAGCTCCGTCACACAAGCAATTAATAAACCCGTAAACCGAGGTACTACTGTATACCGAAACCTTGGTTCTTTCTATAAGGTGTCAGGCGTATTCGAAGGTGAGTAGTTTTACTTCATTTTAGTTCTACATTTTTGTGTTTTTCACAGGGGGTTTAAAGTCAGCTAGCGTGACAGAGCGACTTCGGATGTTCCACTGTAACCGGATAATAAGTGCTGCCAGACTAACCCTTTAACAAGCTAGTGTCTTCAATCCACCAACAGTCTAAGAGGGAACATCTTTGATGGAAACACACCATCTATTTCCTATAGCGTTTCACCTTCTCTTTAAAAATCCCTACGGGTTAGGATCAAATACAAACTCTACCCCCCGCCCCAAATGGTTAGGAGTATAAAGAACTTCAATTGTTTAAGTACTGAGGAGGTTTAGGAAGGAGAGTCAGGGGAGCAGCCTCAGATCTTTTGGAGGGAGTTAGTTTAAGGAAGAAATGTTTTATGTTTGTTTTTGCATTCATCGCTATGTGTTTGTAAGAAGGAATGTATGTATGTATGTATGTATGTATTTGTATAGCTATGCATACAGAAATGTGTGTTTGCTGGTGCATGATGGTGCCTCTCACTCAGTCAATAGCTTGATCTCGTTGGCGAGAAGTGTGTTGAAGTTGTAGGCCGGGTCGGGGAGTCCCGGGGCCGAGGGCTGACAGGGGGATGACTGCAAGGGCTCGGCCAGCTCGGGGTCGCTCTCGCTGGAAGTGGAGCCCACGCTCATGTTGCACACGGCCTCGGGCAGGGAGCCGCCGCCGGTAGGCACAGGACACACCTCAGGCTCGCTGCTGGTCTCGCTGGTGCTCGACACCACCGACAACAGAGACATCTTGCGGGTGAGGCGGTTGGGGAGCATAGACAGAGCGTAGTCGGCCACGATGCCAGCCACGTCCATGCCGCAGGCCTGGTCGAAGGCGATGAAGCCCACGTTGGCGTTGGCCTCACAGACTACAAAGGAGCCGTCGTTGAGCTGGAGGAGGTCGATGCCGCACACGTCCATGCCAAGGATGTTTGACACCTCGGTGGCCAGTTGCTTGCCCTGCTCGCTGAGTGGGCACATCATCCCCACGCCACCTTAGATCACAGCAAATACACAGAGTCAATATAACTGCTGTCAAAACATGCACCATTATGATAGCACTATTGTTTTTCTGACAAGCACCACATTATGACCCTGTAAGTCCTGGGACGTGAGCACCCTTTGAGAGAAAAAAGAGGAACATTTTTATCAAACCCCAAAATAAAATAACATTTTGAAATCAAGACTACATTTCCTGCAATTGGGTGCATTTCTACATTATATTTTACTTTTGGATTTCTTCTCATCTACCAACTTCTTTTCTCTGTCTTTTTGACACTTGCACTGTAGATCATTTACGAACATTATTGTCTGAATGCTCCAAAGAATTCACACATATGCTTTTCTACACCAAAATTAATCTACTTATTATTATTCAACAACTTCTTCTTCTTCTTCTCCAGATTTTGGCGCGCTCTGCTTTCCACATTTTTCATCAGATTCAAACCGTTCCAACTTTAAACTGTTCAGCCTATTCGGGAATTGCGGGCTTTCCCTTGACAAATTCCCAAAATTCCCAGATTTCCCAGAACTCCGGGGACATTTTTCCCATTCAAAATGAATTGGCCATTTTTCAAACTTCCACCATTTCTACATTTTTCAACCGTTTCAAATCATTCCACCTCAACACATTCCACCATTTTGGAAATTTAAAGTACCTTTTTTCCAAGTTAAACATTTTTTCAGGATTTTCCAGAATTCCTGGTTTTTCAAAGCACTATTTCCACCCTTTTTTCTGGCGATAACTCCTTCCACATTTTTCAACGCATTTCAACCGTTTTTCCCAAAATTTCAAGAATTCCGTAATACCCTTTCTCAATTCAACATGTTACTACTTCAACATTTCTCGACCGATTTGAAAAATTTCAACACCAACCATCTCAACTCATCCAGACCATTCAAGTTTTTTTTTACCATTTTCAAAAAAATTGCCGCTTTCCCCGAAATTCCCAGATTTTGGGGGAAATTCCCATTGAAATCAATGGGACATTCTTCAAAGTTCCACAACTCCCACATTTTTCATCTGATTCAAATGTTCCAACTTCAAAATATTAGGCCTGTTTGGGAATTGTGGGCTCTACTTCAACAATTCTAAAAAAATTCCAGGATTTCAGTTAAACTTCAGCATTGGAGCTTTCACACGCAATTCCTTCAGGTATCTAGCCATCATTGAAAATGTAATGTAAAATTCTATGACATGTATCCAAAGAACTCATCCTGTAGCCACACCCCCTAAGGTATACTTCCGGTGTTGTGACTTCTGTTTACAATCTGTCACGTCAAAAATATACCTTGTACTAATAAATACTCTAGAACTACAACTGGTTCGGAACTAACAGTGTTTGGATTGTAATTATCCAAATATTATTAGTAGCAAAAGTGGACAGCCGTCAACGTTGTGGCTCGGAGAGCAAACAGAGGCGGCAACAAGTAAGATAGCACTCGATGGTTCGCTAACAAGCTAGTTTCGGTGCTCCTGATCGTCTCCCCGTACTGCAACTCAGTGCAGCGTTTAAAGAAGAGGAACAGCGAGTACCTGCAGCTGAGGAGCGAGTGTTCAACAAATTTTGTTGAGATTATATTTTTTTCATTAAAAAATGCGGAAGTGATATTTTGTGGGCTCTGTACCGAGGATGTCGTTGTGGCTTGTGCAGCCCTTTGAGACACTTGTGATTTAAGGCTATATAAATAAACATTGATTGATTGATTGATATTTTGACGCGATAATGAATGTTTAAAAATGCGGATTTCCGTGGACATTTCACATGCCTGTAAGTCAGATTAAGCCACAGATCAATGTTCTCTACAAACACCTACAGTAAATTTCGGTGTTAAGCTGAATCACAACATAATTACCTTTGCCAGAAGGTCGTGTGATCGCTGGAATTTTCCTGTTTGTTAGTTTGCAACATACACTACCGTTCAAAAGTTTGGGGTCACATTAAAATGTCCTTATTTTTCAATGAAGATAACTTTAAACTAGTCTTAACTTTAAAGAAGTACACTCTATACATTGCTAATGTGGTAAATGACTATTCTAGCTGCAAATGTCTGGTTTTTGGTGCAATATCTACATAGGTGTATAGAGGCCCATTTCCAGCAACTATCACTCCAGTGTTCTAATGGTACAATGTGTTTGCTCATTGGCTCAGAAGGCTAATTGATGATTAGAAAACCCTTGTGCAATCATGTTCACACATCTGAAAACAGTTTAGCTCGTTACAGAAGCTACAAAACTGACCTTCCTTTGAGCAGATTGAGTTTCTGGAGCATCACATTTGTGGGGTCAATTAAACGCTCAAAATAGCCAGAAAAAGAGAACTTTCATCTGAAACTCGACAGTCTATTCTTGTTCTTAGAAATGAAGGTTATTCCACAAAACTGTTTGGGTGATCCCAAACTTTTGAACGGTAGTGTATCTCAAAAAGGTATTGGCTGATTTTCATCAAACTCTCAGAAAACCCCAGTAATGAAAAGGAATAATTGATTAGATTTTGCTAGCGGGCCAGCGGAGACAAAGATAGCTGAGGCTGACAAGAGGGTTCTTTGTTTCTTTCAGTCCGCTATAGATAGTTAAAATTTGGAAAAAACTTTCAGGAAATGTCCGAAATGGGATAAGGAGCAAGTCATTACATTTTGATAGTGACCCGGATCATTTCTGTTACATTATCTTACGTTTACATTATGGGCCTCAAATTCTGCAGGTGCGTTTATGCTTGTGGTCCCGCCTCCACCCACAAACATGAAGATAGTAGATGACTGACAATAGGCTTGCTCAAAAAGTTATGGGCAATTACTATTGGGATTTAGGGTCTTGCAGAGTTCTGTGTTCTCTTAATGCTTTTGTAGTTTGGTACATGCCTTGAGGAGCACATGTCTTTATAATATGAGCACGATAAATTGAAAACAAATGTCCGCCATTAGGCAAATCATCTTTGGAGGATTCGAGTGAGATTTAGCAACTCATTGACCATAAAGGCCCAAACATGCTCGGGTGGAACATACGTGGAACAGAGAGCCCAGAGGTCTGCATGTACTCAAAGCCTGTATGCACAAAGATCACATTTTACGTTGACTTTTCTCCACACACTTGTGTCAAACATTAAAACCCTGCTCAGCATGTATTTTTCCACATCAACCCGCATTAAGTGCGGTGTTTCCCATAAACTGCCAAGATACCTGTGGCGGTGGGGGCGTGGCTATGGGCGTGGTCACCATGACATCATCGAGTAATTTGCATAATTTACTACAATGATATGATTTTCTCTAAAAAGGCTAAAAAAATGTATACTTACTAATTAATAATAACAGTTTTGTTTTAAACGTCCATCCATCCATCCATCCATTTTACAATATAATTACAACACTTTATGTACATATTTATATACAGATTTGAACAATAACTTATTCACTGAAATATATTTATTAATTGTGGTTCTTACAAAAAATATATCTTATAAAATATAAAAGCTAAAATGTCTCTTAAAGCTCTGCCCCTTTAATTAGTGCATACTAAATCATTTAACTTTAGCCTACTACTACAACCATATTATTTACCAGCAACATAAAGTGAAACAGAGGCAGAGGTGTCCTGCCACAGTCAGTAACAAATAAACAGAAAACAGTAGTGGTCAAATACAAATAAGGCAACAAGAGAAGTATCTACACTTCTCTTTTGTAAAGTAAATCTGAACAGCCTATATGGGCATCTACATCAACTATATGATTTGCATGAGAAGCTGGACAGGACAAAAAAAATAAATAAATAAAAAAAATTGTATTTTTATTTGTGGCGGACGTAATTCTTTCGTGGCGGGCCGCCACAAATAAATGAATGTGTGGGAAACACTGAAGTGTGACACCAATCTGCATATTGCTACCACAGCATATCAAAATCAGACCAATGTATGAAATGTTTTCCACGACTCACCTCTGAGAAAATGCATGTGCCGAATCGATAATTGGCTACAACATTTTGCCGGTAGCAAGTACAACTTCACAACAATACTCCCCTTCCTTCTCTCCTGTTGCATTCAATGGCTGTACATACCATTTTTTAAAAAATTGTATTTATTGCTTTGCAAAGTCAGCACAGAGCAACTCTACTTACTCGTCGTCAGTGTAGGGATTGTGGGAAACGTCATGTTTTTATGGAAACTTTGATGTCTGCAGACATTTCGCTCTGACCCAAACATGGGGTGTCCAATTTTTTTCACACGACTGTAGCCCACACTTAGAGGCTGAGTGTAACAGTGGCCATCCACTAAGAGCAGCCTTGGGCTCAAACCAGCAACCACAAATTCCCACTAAATGAAAGTTAAGTGCAGCAATACTTGGTAATGAGCTAAAAGCCCTAATCCGTCAGCTCGTTGTGCTGCCTCTATCTGGCATCCGTTACACTCACCCACCTAAAAACCTCACGCACACCTGGGTTAGGACAACAGTGTAACAGTTTTTGAGTCTGGCTAATTAATTCAGTTTGGGGCTCAGTTAAGCAGTTTATAAATGCAGCAGTGCTAGAAAATTAGCTAAAAGTCCTGCACTACTGCACAGCATCACTTTCTGGCATCTGTTACAATCATAAACAGATCTTGAGTTATATTTCACATTAAGTAGCTTGTGTTTAAATTATATGGCAGACAAGAACAGTAAATGTTACCTAAAGGGGAACTGCAGCATTCACAATCCTTATGAAAGGCAAGAAGACAACAGTTTTGTTGCATTATAATTTGTTGTAGGTGGCTGACAATGCAGCTAATGGGATCAATCCATTCTGCCTCTAAATCCATCCATCCATCCATTTTTTACCGCTTGTCCCTTTTGGGGTTGCGGGGGGTGCTGGAGCCTATCTCAGCTGCATTCGAGCGGAAATCACTTGCAACAAATGCATCCAAAAACCGCCAACAATACCTAATTTATGTTCCGTAAGTTGTATACTAACCAAGCTGTAGCGACATTGTTATTATAAGAGCGAACACTGAGGAACTGTTTATTTAGCGTAGTAACACACTGCCTTGCACGGCATGCTAAGGCATTAGCCGTAAGCTAGCTACAGCAAGAGGTAAGCTCGCTTCTTGCGTCAGCCGCTGAATGGCCTTTGAGTTTGTAATGCACAACACAATGCGACAGTACAAAGCTAGCTCGACAGCGTATGTACTGTAGTTGTACCATGATCTATATTATAGTGACTTACTCGATGAACAGTTGTCTGCTTGGTCCAGCTGGCCGGGGACGTTTCCAGTTGGTTTTGGGTAAGCACAACATTTATGTTGGCATAGCTTGGCTCCATACTACACATTTGCACCGTAAAGTCATGCCGACCTCACTCTCTTTGCTTCCTTCTGCTCCAACGTTTCAGGCTCACTTTGTGCTGGCTTCAATAACCTTCTATAGTTTCAAAAAGATAAGGTTGTGAATTCTCATTTGTCCAAAAATAGTTGTTTTTGTCATCTATTACCAAATCGCCATGATTACAACACACTTTATTTCCGGAAGTAGGAACACACATTTGTTGCCGGAAGTCCCAAGTGCGCTGCAATGCAAACGAAAATAAATGCGCTGAGGAAATAAGTTTGCTTAAAACATGCACCAATTAAGTTGTAATGCTTCAAATGACCAAAATACGGTAACTATTGCACATATTACATATTGTTATGAATGTGTCTGTTGCTACATTATATATATACTTGCAGTGTGTATATAAAACGTTGGAGGGTTTTGAAATTGTTTTCGAGGGCTTTGAAGGCTACAACGGTGACTCCAATCAGCTGCATCTTGCAAGCATTTTTTATCACCTTTAAAATCTTAAAAAAAAGAAACACATTTGCATTGTTGTCTCTCGTGATGATTGAGAACGATAAGCAATTCCAAAAAAGTGCAGTTCCCCTTTAAAACATTGCCTAAAAAAAAATAATGAAAAAAATATCAAATTAGGCGATATTAATGGTATTGTGCTTTAGCTGGGTTAGGGTGAGCAAATCAAGCGCTCCTTTTTTCCTGCTTATGCAATAAACGGCCTGTTGTAAATTTCCCTTGACCTTATTGTCAACCAACATGGTGTCGATCATGTGGGACTTATTTACTGTTTCAGAGGAAGACATTTTGCGTGCTATTTACACCTAATGTTCTGCCAACATTCCGCGTGGGGGAGAACAAAAAAAAAAGAGAGCTTCAAATCTCATCAGCAAAATGAAATGCCAGTGTTGCTAAAATGGTGTTTCAAATACCCAGGAAGACGCCTGCTGCTACTAAGAAGCTGTGCAAAAGCCAGCTGCAAAGAAAGGTGCGCACAAACGAGTTAAATTAAAAAAATAATACTTATAAATAAGTTATCTGTCTCGGTATCAACTTGAAAAAAGTGCATCTCTATAAAAATGAATTTGATCTCATACCAGATCCTCCTGGAGTCAGCATAGTGTGTTACATAAATACTAATAATCTGATGACGAATGCCCCAAATATGTCACGGTGTATTACAGTACCAACTGGACTTGAATCTCCTCACACTCTGGCAGGAGAAACCAGTCTCCTCAGCTAAAAGAGAGTTACTCAAAGTCTCGATGGCCAGCCAAGTTGATCTGGACTTGTTTTCAAATAAACATATCATTGAACAAATGCCTCATCATGATTATAACCAGAATTGGAATGACGGTATGCCTGTTCATGGAAATGATTAGAGTAGTGTGGGTAACAATTAGATTATGACGTAGTCACTGAACAGAAAAAATAATAATAAACCTTGATAATAACATAGTTCTCCAAGTAGTTTTAAGCAGATATTGAGTTATGAGTTAGGATATAAACATCCGCCAGTGCCTTTTATGCACAACCCAGCAATGCGCTATATTACCAATGCTTGTTGGAAAGTGACCAGGTGGCCAAATAGCAGGATTTTGAAAGTTGGAGGATTGGAACCTTTGGGAGATTGCCTACCCAGGGAGCAGTTGCTCTGCATGCGCCCATCAGTGGAACAGCGTAGCATGGAGCCGATGACCCGGCCACCCACTAGGACCACCCGCACGTCGCGGCCGTGTGACTCCTTGACATACTCCTGAAACAAGTAGGGGGTGTCATGGCGGATCAAGTGGCACAGGTCTGTCAGGTGGGGTTTGTCTCGTGCCAAGAACACCGCTTTGCCTGGTGGGAAAGAAAAGACAAGGTGACATGACATACTTTAGCAGACCTCTTGGTCATTAAGACTTTTGAGGAACCTTAATTTAGGTTTGATATCTTCCTCAAAGTTTTGCTGACAAGTAACTAAATCTGTCGACCTGTCAGTTCCAATTCCTCGTACTCGAGTTTGAATGAGTTTCTGAGAGGGTAAACAACTGCTTCTCACAGAGGCAAGAAAGGCCTGCTTTAATTAGCACCACTTAGTTCTGTCTTGTTCTTGTCAAGCCCTATGACCCTCTGTCCTCAAGCAGGGACGAATCAAGTGAAAGATGTGTGTACACTTGGGGCCCGATTTTCCAAGATCCAAATACCACACGCTAAACAGCCTGTGTAAAATATAAAATAGCATGTACTATGAGTGGGCATGTTGCGTGTGATCTACTAAGACTACGTGTGAAATTGTAAAGTGGTGCAGACCGCCTTATTTTAATGAGAATTTTGCGTGCCTACGGGGCTTTTACCGTGGAAACACTCTCATTTACTGCTCATTAATATTATTATGCCTCTACCTGTGTGCGATGTGTTAAGCCAGCAGCACACATCTACAAACACTTTTTCTGAAAACAACAGAAATATATTCACACTGACACTTAATTCTGTGCACAAAGCTGTTGATGGCATCATATAAAATATATATTATGGTAATATATTTCCTAAATAAAAAAACATCAGCAGACATCAAAACGCATCAATTTAATTCTATTTAATCAGCCCCCAAGCAATACAATTTTAAAAGGAAATTGCTGAATAGATGCTATGACTAATATTTTTAATTTCTGATCTTCCAAAAACGTTGACAAACACACGTGGTACAGATGATTCCCGTCTGTCCATCCTCTGTATGTGCAGCACGAGCACTGAGCCCACAGCCATGTGTGGAACTGTTATTTTGTGCGTCCTTCTGACAAGTGGTTGATAAAACACAAAATATTGCTCACAAAACGGTGGTGAGTGTTGATAAATCACATTGCGTGTGCTAAACCATTACAATTGCATCTTCTCCTTCCAGTATTGTGGGTGTTTTGATGTTCCGCATATATTTAGCATATTTATGAAGACAAGAGATGCAAAATTGATTGCACGCCTTATACTGCTCACTTAACAGACACAATCCACTTTGCACACGTTTAATAGATCAGCTTTGTGTGCTATCAAGTTTGCATGTGTGTTAATACTTGCAAACTTTAAGTAAATCAGGCCCTTGGTGTCGAAGTAACAATCCAAAATGAGATAACTAGGAAGTACTTGGATAACACAACTTTCATTTAAAAGCATGATATCACACTTCAAGGTGACAAACGAAAAACAAGAAATATCACCTGCTGTTGCTTAGACTGAATGACAAAACTCAATAATGTGAGTTTTCTCTGTGCTGGTTTAAATCAATTTGGTATTTTATCCAGTGGAACCTCAATTTTACGACTTAATTAGTTCTTTAACGGGGTTTTTGAATAGAAAAATGTGTATATTGAAGCACATTTCTCCATAAGAAACAATGTAAACATGAATAATGGGCTCCAGCCTTGACAAAAGTCCATATTTTAGAAAGGTTCTGTACACTTTGGAAAACAATATAATGTGCTATATACAGTACGATATATCGAACAAACATAACATAAGGGAGATGGATCAACTTTTTATTTACTAAAAAAGTCAAAACTACAACACCTGGTTCAACTGTCCTCTTTGTATGCAACTGCCATACACACAGACACATTGTTACTAGCTTTGTGGTGCACTCACAGTTTAAAACCACAAAAGTCCTTAACTTTCACAGCCAGGTCGCTACAATTTTTATTTATTTATGTTTTATTCCACGGGCTTTTCCCACCACCACCACCATGTGGGGTCACCAATGCCAACTGCTGTGATTTGCTTCTTTATATACGGTATGATTGGCAGAGTTTTAATGGCCGGATGCCCTTCCTGCCGCCAACCCTTTTTAGTCGCCTCTTACGACACGCAGGAGATACGGAGCAAGGTGGATGAAGTGTCTTAATTACCCAAGGACACAACGGCAGTGACTCGGACTGCAGAAGCTGAATTCGTACCAGAAACCCTCTTGTTTCTGGACCGCCGCTGCGCCATTTGAGCCACGCTGCTAGCCACTACAACAATTAGGAATAAGAAATAAAATCCACTTTGCCTTGTCAGTAAACCTTCTTGCAGGAAGAGAGGGTGAGGGGGAGCTACTGTCAACAATGCTGAGGATACTTCCTGAATATTACAAACCACACATCGCTTGTAAATTGCTTGCTTTAAACTCATATTGAGCTAGCACACACTTAGCACAGTAGCTAACAGCAGCACTGCTTTAATGAGCAACGGTGATCGATCAGCTCGCCCACAAAAAAGCTGCGCTGCAGGCACACACTGAGTGACTGAAACGTTTGTACATGGAGATAAAGATCGTACAACAAAGCATATTATTATCCAGTCTTTGGTTCATAAATTTAAAAGTTTGTACAATGAGGGCTTCGTAAATCGAGGTTCCACTGTATTGAGGTATTTATACTTGATATTTCACATATTTTCAAAGTACGATTAAACTGCAGACCTCTTAAGTGGTCTTGAACACAATCAAACAAACTACAAAGTTTGTGTAACCCAAATCAAACCTGACAAGTGTGTGAGAGCCTTAAACATTTGAAGTAATTTCAAATTGAACTTTGTACTTATTGCTCAGCCTTTAAATTGTTATGGAAGTTAAGGCAGGGCTACTGAGAGCGGAGGAAATGCCATTGAAATGAAAAAGTTGGGGTCAGACTAACGGCTGTTTTCCCCAAGAATACGCAGCGATGGCAGCCTGGTCCAGGCAGTGCCCATTGTTGTTCCTTCAGACAATGGCAGAGCCAGTCAAGTGTCGATAACTATGAATGAGAAAGGGCAAATGGGTCAGCGGACACTGCGACTGTTCTGAACAAACGCAAAAACTATGCAACAAGTCTTGAACTTTCCCCCCCACTCATAACCTTTAAGTGAATTAAGAACAAATGTGTTAACCATGACCAATAATGGTTAACCCAGCAGCAATAAAGAGGCACACTAGTGTGCTGTCTAGAACACTCTTGAACATTGAATTTCCATTGGATTAATCTACAAACCCCGTTTCCATATGAGTTGGGAAATTGTGTTAGATGTAAATATAAACGGAAAACAATGATTTGCAAATCCTTTTCAACCCATATTCAACTGAATGCACTACAAAGACAAGATATTTGATGTTCAAACTCATAAACTTTATATTTTTTTTTGCAAATAATAATTAACTTAGAATATCATGATTGCAACACGTGCCAAAGTAGTTGGGAAAGGGCATGTTCACCACTGTGTTACATGGCCTTTCCTTTTAACAACACTCAGTAAACGTTTGGGAACTGAGGAGACACATTTTTTAAGCTTCTCAGGTGGAATTCTTTCCCATTCTTGCTTGATGTACAGCTTAAGTTGTTCAACAGTCCGGGGGTCTCCATTGTGGTATTTTAGGCTTCAAAATGCGCCACACATTTTCAATGGGAGACAGGTCTGGACTACAGGCAGGCCAGTCTAGTACCCGCACTCTTTTACTATGAAGCCACGTTGATGTAACACGTGGCTTGGCATTGTCTTGTTGAAATAAGCAGGGGCGTGCGTCCATGGTAACGTTGCTTGGATGGCAACATATGTTGCTCCAAAACCTGTATGTACCTTTCAGCATTAATGGCGCCTTCACAGATGTGTAAGTTACCCATGTCTTGGGCACTAATACACCCCCATACCATCACAGATACTGGCTTTTCAACTTTGCGCCTATAACAATCCAGATGGTTCTTTTCCTCTTTGGTCCGGAGGACATGACGTCCACAGTTTCCAAAAACAATTTGAGATGTTGACTTGTCAGATCACAGAACACTTTTCCACTTTGTATCAGTCCATCTTAGATGAGCTCAGGCCCAGCGAAGCCGACGGCGTTTCTGGGTGTTGTTGATAAACGGTTTTCGCCTTGCATAGGAGAGTTTTAACTTGCACTTACAGATGTAGCGACCAACTGTAGTTACTGACAGTGGGTTTCTGAAGTGTTCCTGAGCCCATGTGGTGATATCCTTTACACACTGATGTCGCTTGTCGATGCAGTACAGCCTAAAGGAACGAAGGTCACGGGCTTAGCTGCTTACGTGCAGTAATTTCTCCAGATTCTCTGAACCCTTTGATGATATTACGGACCGTAGATGGTGAAATCCCTAAATTCCTTGCAATAGCTGGTTGAGAAAGTTTTTTCTTAAACTGTTCAACACTTTGCTCACGCATTTGTTGACAAAGTGGTGACCCTCGCCCCATCCTTGTTTGTGAATGACTGAACATTTCATGGAATCTACTTTTATACCCAATCATGGCACCCACCTGTTCCCAATTTGCCTGTTCACCTGTGGGATGTTCCAAATAAGTGTTTGATGAGCGTTCCTCAACTTTATCAGTATTTATTGCCACCTTTTCCCAACTTCTTTGTCACGTGTTGCTGGCATCAAATTCTAAAGTTAATGATTATTTGCAAAAAAAATTGTTTTTATCAGTTTGAACATCAAATATGTTGTCTTTGTAGCATATTCAACTGAATATGGGTTGAAAATGATGTGCAAATCATTGTATTCCGTTTATATTTACATCTAACACAATTTCTCAACTCATTTGGAAACGGGTTTGTAAATGTGCCCTGCGTTGCACACACACATTTGCCGGCCGCTAAAGTGACTCAAGCAGGTTACACTGATCATATATCTTACCTCTGTGGCCACGTGCATTCTTCACCACCACCGGATAGCCCAGCGGCTCGGCCTCGTCAATCATCTTTCGGAAGTTGTCATGCCCCCCTGAGGAACACAAACACAAAACCACGCGGTAAGGCACCGTGTTAAAAGGGAGCATCCACACTTTGATAGCGCTGTTCACAAATTGCTACTGACTGTGCTGGCAGAGAGGAGGAGGAGGGAAGGAATCCTGACTGTCGCTATGGCAACAAAAGTGACTCAAAACAGCAATGTGGTCCTGCTGTTTATCGTACAGCAGTTACAAATGAGCAGTTTCTGAAGCCAGTACAATGATGTATAGATGTGTTAAGAATATCCACAACAAATAAGAATAATATTACACGTTGTAATGTCTGCAGATGTTCCATTCTCTCTGTTTTCACATGGCCGACGGTTTATAACTGGCAGGAACAGATGTGATCCGATGTGTCACATGGCTTTTTCCAGACACACTGATTTACATTTTTTCAGTTGTCAGTGACAAAGTGAGAGAGTGGGAGAATGAGGGGAGGGGAACGAACAAGCATGTTGGAAAGGGTGGGGCGAGGGACAGCATATTTTATTTTGAAAAGTCATGAGGGGGCACGGGGTCAGGCAGCGAGGCTGTTACATAAGCTCTGTATCCACTCTGCATGGATCGCCTGGACTACTGTGAAGGGAGGCGAATGGAATGTAGGCCAAACAACCCCCCTTGCACCCCCCCACCAACTGTGACTGCGTGCTCACAAATTCGCTGCAACAGGGATTACAAGTGAAGTGTGTGCCATATGCTGTCAACGCTTGTTTTGCCAAATAAATTAATGCAATTTAAAACCACTGCACGGTGGTAATACCACATATACAATGAATGTGCATTTCCAAAAGCTGAATCTCAGAATAAAAATGTTTTCAATATACTAATCCCCTTAGAAAGACATACACCAACAGACGAAGCGCAAGAACCTTTTTGGATGTCGCTCAACTAGCCGTAGCTGACATTATTACTACAGCGTAGCGTTTTAGCAATCCCCAGATACAATGCACATATGCCTCTGAAGAAATTACATCAGAGTGACTGGGCGCTTGTTCAGTACGATGAGGCAATGACACATTATAGTGTTTTATTACTATTTATCTCCTTGCAGGAAAAAAGTCAATGCCATGTGGGAATCTAGGAGTGTTTTGACTGAGAAGCCCAATTTTGCTGATTCTGAAAGAACCATGTTTTGAGTGTGTATCGATTAGCGATGCTGCTGCTTAAGTTAAAGTTAAAGTTAAAGTACCAATGATTGTCACACACACACTAGGTGTGGTGAAATTTGTCCTCTGCATTTGACCCATCCCCTTGATCACCCCCTGGGAGGTGAGGGGAGCAGTGGGCAGCAGCGTAGCCGCGCCCGGGAATCATTTTTGGTGATTTAACCCCCAATTCCAACCCTTGATGCTGAGTGCCAAGCAGGGAGGTAATGGGTCCCATTTTTATAGTCTTTGGTATGACCCGGCCGGGGTTTGAACTCACAACCTACCGATCTCAGGGCGGAGCGTGACACAAATGAACGAAGCGAGCTTACAAATTGCAGTTCACTCAGAATTTTAGTCTAACTTCTGAGCATTGACTATAATTATGTTTAATATATCACAGCATATCATAGCAATCCCAAAGTACCTTTTAAATACGGATCATACTGGCTCTGAGCTCACATGTCACTCAAGTTGGGATGTGTTCTTTTCACATTTGAACCGAGACGGTACTAATTACCGTACTCGGGAATCGATACTGGTACTAAATAGTACCAATTTTCTGTACTATTATGTGTGTTCATAAATGTTAATTTGTTCAATAATAAAATCAAAAATTGTATTTAACATCAGTGAGCTGATAATACCTGTGCTGTCCAGTTGTTATATCTTGTTTTTCTTACACTTCTGAGTCTCATTTGCAAGTATTATATAGTAGACTTTGAATGCAATGACTTTTTTGGTGTTAAAATACAGCTGTCTGATCATTTTCTACCAACCAATGTTTAATTTTGCCAGTCATAAACAAGTATGTTTTATTGTATAATATTGAGTTATTACAGCTTCTGCTTCTTTTTAATTGTCTTGTTTTTGTTTTCTCATAGTCTACATTCTTAAACAGGCATTTACATTATATCTGAATTAATGCACAAATACAATTGAAATCAGTCTAGCAATCCTTTTGTCTGCATGTGAATGTAGCAAACGATAAAAAAATACATTTCAAGGCTTACCATAGGAAAAGGTGTCGGGCAGAGGCACGCCATGTCCAGCTAGCTCCTGAAAGGTCCAGAACTTGTTGACACAGTTAAGTATAGCCTGAGGACGGTTAATGAGCCGACATCCCATCTTTTCCAGGTGCCGCAACACGGTGATGTCACTGTCTGACTGCACCCATGGCGTGGGCACTCGCACCACCACCACCTGTGGATATGATGTCACCGTTTCTTGATCTACTTGCAGGCCTGTAGGGGGAGAAGAAGATATAAAAACATTGACATTGGGTAAACTCATTTGTTTGTAGTCTGATTTGAGCCTATTGTGGAGAGTGCCTACTCCTTTAAGTCTCCATGGAAGCACAGCCAGTAACCAACATCTGGTTTGGTGTCTCTACTTGCCACGTGTAAGAGTCACAAACCTCTAAAAATGGCTGGTGATGTATTGTGGAGCCCATGGCCTGCTGCTGGAAAATGTGACCTTTTTCTGGCGGAAGGACTCTGTGAACACTCTCCAGTCATTGCCGCCGCTCAACTCTGTCTGCCAGTTGGCAGAGTTAAGTACGAGGAAGAGGCACTCAGTTACAAGGCTGGTAGTATTAAGCTGTTTGGAGACGGCTACGGCTGATGATATGATTATCTACATGCTGCTCTTCTCCATTGACTATCCAGTTGTGCTGCCAGATCCTCTGTGTGCTGGACACAACAAACCCTCTTTTTTGTAATGAAACATATCCTGACAGCAGATCAATGTTTGTTTTTGTTAGTTCGCAAGCGCGTAACCTCCAGAAACAACCCTTTGATGACATCATACAAGACTGTGGGGCCTCAGTACAGTTCAGTGAATGTGTTCACAGATTAAAATTGATGCCTGGCCTAACAAGAGGGCTGGTTGACTGTGACAGCGACACACTGGATGCAGACTCTATTGTGTTAAACATCACACGTCTGACTGTGAAAAAAAAAACATAGGCACGCACGGGAGTGCTGTTTGGGTCAGTGTCAACAAACAGCCCACGAAAAAAAGCCTTTTCAATGACAGTTTAGTGGAATTGTGGTCTCTATGCAGACAGATGTTACAGCACATGATATGACCCAACGGATGGAATGATGGCAAACCTTGTGTACACATGAGTGCATGACATAGAGAGGGTGAAAAGTGGCTACTGTCATTGGATAACAAAATAGTTACCATTTGGCATTGTCCTGAAACTTTTCAGAAAATGAAGCACATTTTTTTTTGTTTTTCTGTACCAGTTTTAATCTTCTCTGTTATCATGTAGTGGCTCGATTTGTCTCACTTTCTATGCTTGCTTTAATATGACCCCTGGCCTTCTAAGAAATATGACTGCGAGGTTGCACAAAATGTTAGCTCGGTGAGCACCGAAAGGATTAACTCCACATGTCCAACTTCTAGTTTTTAGTTTAGTTTTGAAAAGATTACTACTGATGGCCAAATAGCAAAGTGTGAGGATTATTACAGAAGCACAAGTGTAATAAAAAACAATTAGTAGTTTTAATGCTTTATTATATACAGGGTATTCGTTGGGTCTCAAACTGTCTTAAAGGGTACCTATTATCTTAACTTATCTAACCTATTCGTACCTGTTTGTGTGTAGTTGGGATCTGCATAAATCCTGAAAATTTTGAATTAAAACCATGGAGGAATGGCGGAGATATTTATAAAACAATATTGTCTTCCTTTCTGTGTCCTCCAAACGAGCTATTTGAAATTTGCCCAATTTGTGACGTTTTTCCCCAAGTGTGACGTTAGCAGATATCTCCATATATGGGCGAGGTTAACAACAAACAGATTAGCACGAGTCCGCCATTGTAGTCTTACGCTGTATTCAATAAGCGCCTTTTTTTCCAGCTCTTGTTGTGGGGCAGACTGGCTCGTACATGCACATGCATCCTCTGCTGTTGCCATTTCTATTACAAAGTAGCACATAGTTCAAACTTACATCTGTTAGTAGACTCCATATGGGAAGCGCTAAAATCTACAACATGGCTGGCGGGGCGAAGATGCAGTCGAAGTTGAGGCACGTAAAAAAGAGCGCACACCAACCTTTGCATCTTTAAAAAAAGACGGTCAGAAAACTGCTTGAAGATTGTCTGTTAAACATAATCCATGCCGGATTTTGACTAAAGAACCACCATTACATGTTATATAGACCACTAGGAAGTTTTAAATGGACTAAAGAACCACCATTACATGTTATGTAAACCCCTAGGAAGTTTTAAATGCAGAAAAAAATCGTAATATGACCCTTTTAAAACCAATCATTTGAGTTTAACACCTTAAAATGTCTTAGATGTCATCAAAATATCATACAAAGTGTTAAATACAACAATGAAAGGTCTTAAAACTGTATTAAAGTTATGTTTATTTTTAATTAAATGCAGAAACTTCAATCTCACTTTGAAATGTTTCGATTTTTTGGCAAATACTCCTTCAGTGATAATAATACCTGAAAGAAATGTAGTTTATTTGGAGGATAGTGAAATTGAGAAGCGGCTTTACATGGTGTATGGAGATGGACAGTTATCGGTTTGACCACCTTTGTGGCATCTAATTCTTCTAGTCGGCAGACTGAGCATCGAAAATAGGAATCGACATTTTAAAAGTTTAGCAGAAGAATCAGAATGCAAAACCTGGTTCCCATTATTTTTGATGCCCAAAGACATTGGAATTCAATGGATAATTAGAAAAATAGATGTTGTGATGTTAGATGTTAAAGGGGAACTGCACTTTTTTGGAATTTTGGCTATCATTCACAATAATTTTATTATTTTAAGCATATGTGGCGCATTCATTTTAAAACACATGACGACGTTCTTTTTTTTTTTTTTTTTATACAACATCACTGATAACTACTCACTGCAGACTTTATGAGAGCCAACAAACATAATAAAAATCACTTACTGTGCAAGTTCTGCTGTCATTAGGATTCCCACTGCTAGGATGTTCATATATTCCCATTTAGATAAAGAATGACTCATAATCTTTGCTAAGAAAAAGAGGGGGGAGGAATGTGGCGGTTGGACCAAGCGTCTTTTTGTGTCGTTCTAGTCTTTCCGCGTCTAAAGTGGCTGTCAAAGAGTACCAACTTGTCTGAATACTTCCTTATCCTTGTACTTTCCAGGTGAGAGGCATGATTTGTGATCTACAATAATGTTTTAACGAGCAAGGAAACAAGGAAGCAGCTCATCAGTAGTTCATGTCAACATTGGCACCTAAGCTCGTGCAGCTTCAAATTGTTTATTTGCGTTAGTGCTTATAATAACAATATCACTAAAACTTGGTTAATATTCAAGTCACAAAATGTAAATGGGAGTATTTTGGGCGGTTTTTGGATGTTCTTTAATTGGGTTTTATGGGCAGAATAGAGGACCTCCCATTGGCTCCGCTGTAAGCGGACTTTTATTTATGGATTACAATGCATTTAAAAAAAGATGCATCCGTTGTCATGTCTTTCATAATGATTGTGAACGTAAGGTAACAATTCCCCAAAAAGTGCAGTTCCCCTTTAAAAAGGCTTCTAGTGTTTTAGTTAGGGTAAGCATTTTGTTTTTCAATGTGAAAGAGCAGTACATTCATATTCATACAATTAATTGTGGGCCTCTGCTTTCCTTCATGTCTTGGTACTTATTGTCAGTACTCAGTATGGATGTGAAATGGTCTTAACTTTTATTCATTATGGTCTTCAAAAGTCTTAACTTTGACTTGTTAAAACCTGCAGAGAACCAGTTATTGTACTGTTAACTACACATTCACAATGCATTTTTTGTTACTTGCATTGAACAAAGAGAGCACAGTCTACCAAGTCAAATTCCTTGTGTGTTAAGCATACTTGGCCAATAAATCTGATTCTGATTCTAAAAATGTTAATGTGAATAATAATCTTATGATGACACTTTGATGCAGCAATGGATTAGTTTAATTTATATTATTTGTTTGGAAAAATATATATTTTAAAATTGGAACAAATCGGAGATTGACTACCACACCACTAAATTTTTTACTTCAACTTTTGACTTTCTAAGACGATTGCGTGCACAAACGAGGTGAGAAACAAGAAGGCAGCAGGCAGGATGCCTTTTGGTCTTCACACGGCGGAGGGGAACAGTGTTGCCATAAAAATACTACTCCCTTGTCCCCCCCTCTCTCCTCAAAATCTCTGTACACAAGCAAAGGGCTTCATGGTCACACCAAATCCATTCAACACTCACACACTGCTCCGATTGTACTAGCACACACAAAGCAATGCAAGTGATGCTACAGTGGGAAGTGTCAGAGAGTTGTATCTCGGTTTCTGAGACACACAACTATGTTTTTACTCTGCGTGTCTCCAATTACAAAGCAACTGTGTAGAAACCAGACAAGCAGTGGTCACCAAGAACACTGGTCTCGGCCATGAACCACAACAAGATAGCTCCTCCACCCTGTGTACTGGAACATCAAAGGATGGAGTGAGGGGCATTGTGATATTTTTATATTTAAAAATATGTATTTAAAAAGGCTAAAAAAGTTATTTTTAAGACAAAGCTTTGTGTTATTATTAGTCATTATGTTGTAGCCTGACTCGTAGCCTATTGAGTTAGTTATTAATATTAACATTTCAGATATGTTTGTTTTTTGCTCTGTTATTGCAGGTTGATTTTGTTTATATTTAATCTCAACAATATGGGTGGAGGATTGGGGGTGTTAGGACTAAAGCATTGTTGTTCCATTTGCAACATGAAACACATTATATGCATTCCATTTCAATGAGATACCAACAAACTTTCACTGGTGGGTCCCAGGCCCACATAGAAGCATGTCGCTCAAAATACAAACTTTACAGCGTATGTTGTAGGTCGATACACATCCAAAGCGCATTTTTTTAACCCGATCCTAAATGGATTCATACTTTTCAAGAATCTTTAAAAAAATATATATATACAGTACAGGCCAAAAGTTTGGACACACCTTCTCATTCAATTCGTTTTCTTTATTTTCATGACTATTTACATTGTAGATTGTCACTGAATGCATCAAAACTATGAATGAACACATGTGGAGTTATGTACTTAACAAAAAAAAAGTGAAATAACTTTAATGTTTTATATTCTAGTTTCTTCAAAATAACCACCCTTTCCTCTGATTACCTTTTCGCACACTCTTGGCATTCTCTCCATGAGCTTCAAGAGATAGTCACCTGAAATGGTTTTCACTTCACAGGTGTGCTTGAAGCTCATCGAGAGAATGCCAAGAATGTGCAAAGCTGTAATCAGAGCAGAGGGTGGCTATTTTGAAGAAACTAGAATATAAAACATGTTTTCAGTTATTTCACCTTTTTTTGTTAAGTACATAACTCCACATGTGTTCATTCATAGTGTTGATGCCTTCAGTGACAATCTACAATGTAAATAGTCATGGAAATAAAGAAAACACATTGAATGAGAAGGTGTGTCCAAACTTTTGGCCTGTACTGCATATATTTTTTGGGCAAATTCATCCATTTTCTACCGCTTATCCATCTCGGGGTAGCGAGGGGTGCTGGAGCTTATCCCAGCTGCACTCGGGCGGAAGGCGAGGTACACCCTGGACAAGTCGCCAACTCATCACAGGGCCAACACAGATAAACAGACAACATTCAAACTCACACACTAGGGCCAATTTAGTGTTGCCAATCAACCTATCTCCAGGTGCATGTCTTTGGAGGTGTGAGGAAGCCGGAGTAACCGGTGGCAACCCACGCAGTCACGGGGAGAACATGCAAACTCCACACAGAAAGACCAGAGCCCGAGGATTGAACCCAGGACCTTTGTATTGTGAGGCACACGCACTAACCCCTGTTCCATCGTGCAAATTCTTATATATTTTTTAAGAATCTGTTTTTGGATTAAAATCAATATTGTTACTTTTATAATTGTTTGGTTTTCTTTTTTATAGTATTATATTTAAATAAGTATTGTATTTGTGCTTAGGCCTGGGTCGATATTCGATAAGTCAATAAACTGAACTATAGGAAAATTTAGTCGGTAACTTTTCCAGCGTCGGTAATCGCCATATGCACACGTTGTTACGGCTGCAAGAGGCAAAACTGTCACTCTTTTTAGCAGCTGCAGGCGTTTGTACTACATGCACATAAACAGTAATGATAACCGCTGTAAAACCCCCAAAAGTTAGTATCCCATCTTTCCATTTTCTACTGTTTGTTACCATATTAAATTAAAATGATCGGAAAACCGTGATTTGATAACTGCACTTTGATAAACTTATGGAAGGATTAGCATTAGTATGCTAGCTATATTAAATGCTTACATGAAAACAAGCGACATTAACTCCTTTTCTTCCTGTGCTGAAAATCTTAATTTCCCATCGGGGATTAATAAAGTATTTCTGATTCTGATTTTCCAATTAAGAAACATTATACCCAAATCTAAACTTGTATAAACACATTATTGTCTAAACAACTAAAACACAGTATTCACATTGAACATAAAGGCTGTGCTGTCTTTGTACAAAGTGATCAATGACAGTTTTGAGTTGAAACAGACAGATGTCGTTCAACAGGAAGTGAACTCGCATGACATCACATAAACCAAAAGTGAAACAAACTGATCAACCATTTTGCACGTATCAAAAAAAAAATCTAAAATGTTTACAATTAAAATGGAAAAATATGAACATATTTAAACACACAAATACAAATAATATGACTCTTATGAATCCAGAACGGGATTATGGGATGTTTCCTCTGCCAAGAATGTACAAAATATTTTAGTGTGCAAACAAGTACTCTTTGAGCACATTCAAAAATACCATGGTAATAATAATAATAAAGGTGATAATTTTGGTTATAATTTATAATATATAATATAATATATGTATATATATATATTTATTTGGCCATTTTATAAATTGTTTTGTTTGTGCATATTTGAGGGTCCCCTACACCTTCTTTAACAGAGACAGGACCTATTGTATTGCTTTTGGTTGTGATTTTTTTTCAAGTGCAAAAATTTGCTAGCAGAGTATATATTATTCTTATTATTTGTTTGTTTTATTTACCTTGGATAATTTAAAAGTTTGAATTCCAATTACAATGTTAAAATACACCAGAAATACAAGTTTATTTCATTTGAAATTATATACTCGCATTATTACTATAGATTATTATTTCATCAGTGGTTAATTTGGTCTCCAAAAAATAATGGCAATAATATTGCTTATCTGCCATAATTGTGTAGGTCAATATATCATCGAGCAAAATTTGTTATCGGCCCAGGCCTATTTTTACTCAATTGCTTTGTTAATTTCTATCCTAAGTCCTAACAATTGTAAAGCTGGCAGTGAGTTTGAGCGGCTCTATTTTCTTTTAGTAGATAGACATAGATATACTGAAATAAACTGCAACAAAAAACAGTGCAATTAACAGTGCAATCACATCTTTCATATTATTGACAGTATTACCGTTTTTCTAAATTTTTAAAATATATTTATTTTCATAACATGGTCACTACTGCCTAGTTTCTACTGTTATATTTTTATTCCTATTTTTATTCCTATTTTTATTCTTTTCGTTAAATTTTCTATTTTATTTCCATTTATACCTCCATTATTTACCTTTTAAATTATATCTCAATTCTGTACACTGCTGCTGGAAATTTAATTTTCCTGAGGGAAAGAAGAGGAGCTTTTGTAACATGGTTTGAAACGGTTGTATTATAATTTTTATACCAAATAATATATTACAAGAATTGTGTTGAATCAAAAATCGATTCTGAATCGAATCGTCACCCAAAGAATCGGAATCGAATTGTGAGGTGACCAAAGTTTCTCACCTCCAGTATGTTGCAAGTACCACATTCTTTAATGTCACACATTTGCCACTTCACGGCGCCACGTGATGAACAGTCGTCTCTGTGATGCTGATAGCCGTGCTTAAGCAAAAGGTTACATCTTTCAACTGTATGACTCAAAGAGCTGCAAGACTTTTTTCAATGTTGTGTGGCGTGTCATGCCCCTCTGTGCTACTTCATGTATCTCTCTATCACAGATGAGTGTTTCCAAATGGAATGCAGAGGAGAGAGGTTGAAAGCAAGTGGCAATGCACTCTTTTTGCAGCATCAATAATGTGTATTTTCTACATTAGGGTGTACAAACAAGACACAGTACAATGAAAATATTAAATATTAAATTGATCAGGATGTCCAATTTATCACCACTGGAAATAGTTCAAAAGAAAACTCGCTTTCACAAAAGTGATGAGGCAGTTTTTTAAATTTTAGTTTAACAAAGTAGTCATACCACTTCCATACACGTGTAAAAGTAACTCAACCACTATAGTACACGAAAACAATAAAACAGGCTTTAAACACTTATATTAAAAATGAGCATGTAATAAAAGTCACAGATAGGCCTCGCTTGTCTCATTCTTTCTCCGTTCCAAGTGTAAAAAGAAGCTAACACTAATGTAAAAAAAAAAAAAACAACACAACTGTATTTACAACCCCCAATCCTGCTCATAAACAAAAACCACCATATTTGTTGAGATTAAGAAGCCTCATTTTCGAAGATAAACAAAAACTCCACTCTTCATCAAAAGTCAATTAAATTTCCTTTATTTAACCAGGTAACGACTCATTGAGATTAAAATCTCTTTTTCAAGAGTCACCTGACAAAGAGGGCAGCACAAACAAAGTTACAATGATAATTACAACAAGACAATACAACAGAACAACAGCAGTCATACCACAACGTGTCAAACATAATCTAAAACAATTAAGTAATAATTAAATTTAAAAGCAAGTACATTTCCCAAGAGAACTGCTTTCTCGATCTTTTAAAATGGACTTAAACTCCCCCAAAGTGGGGACTAATACTAGCATGTTGGATCGTTATTAAATCTAATGTAACAGCTAAATTGCGTTGGTGTTATTAGTTTCAGATCGTCATAAGGGTGATGCATTTATCATCACTTCGTTGTGAAACCGCTCTTAGAATGCCCCTCCAAACAAATCATGAGACGTGAAATGCCTCTCGCCTTGTTGAATGCTGGGTTTGTCTGTGCGCGAGATCGTTAGTCATTGAAAAGCTAAATGTGTGTAAACGCGTACTTTCATGGGTGCTCCTGTGGACAAACCACACCAATTAATGTCCGTGTACAAGTTAATCCTGTGCTCAACTGGACTATGACAGAACCCTGCCAATCAGTAATCCTGTTTGTAGCTTAGTTTAGCATGTACACACTAATTTCTACATCCTATGACCTATTTGGATTCCTGGAACTTTGCTGCATCTACTGTACATGTATATATACTCTAGGTGTAAGGGTAATATATTACCTAATTGCAAAATCTACACACAGACAAGGGCCAATGTGAACCTGAAGACTTTCAGTGATAAAGTAAGCGTCCTCCAAGTATGAGTAATCCATCCACTGGCGGTTAATCTGTGCAGTCAGGGCTCAGGAGACATTTGCTATATGTGCCTGGATGGATTACAGGTAACGCTAACTCTCTTGCTCCAGTTGTGTGCAAACAGGTCTAGACGGTGCTCCACCTGGCTGGGGATAACATTAACTGACGGAAGCAGAACAATTAACACATTTAGCTCTGCAAAAGAGGTCATGTCATTGCATGAGTTTGTCATCAGGACTTAATGTTTGTTGTCTACCTCTATGTAGTGCTACAAGAAATTCAAACATTCTTTAGAAAACATTCTTTTAACCCTAACCAGAACTCTCGGTCTGATTTGTCGAAAATTTGAAATCAAATAATGGCGGCATTGTGGAGATATTTGTAAAACAATCTTGCCTTCTACCAAACTGGAATTTGAAACTTCAGCGGATATCTCCACATATGGTAGCATTTTACCCAAAGAGCTTTGCGCAAGTCCCCTAATTGTATTCAGTTGTAGTCCGAAGTTGTAGTCAGTAAGTTGCTTCTTTTTCTCTGTCCCCTTGTTGTGGGGTAGACTGTCTCATATATTTACATGCATCCCACGCTATTGCCATTTTTGATCAAAAGTAGCATATAGTTTTATTTTACATCTGTCAGTAGACTCAGTATGGAAGCACTAAAATCACAACATGGCTGAAGGGGAACGCAGTCGAAGGCGGCTTGGCTTGAAGGAGGGCTTCGCCACGTAAATAAGACTGCCCACAAAACGGCACATTAAGAGACATTCAGAAAGCGTCTTGAAGATGGTCTGTAAAATGTAATCCATGCAAAATTCTAAACAAAGAACCACAATTACATGTTATGTAGACCAAAAGGAAGTGTTTTCAATAAGGGATTAGAATATGGGGGGAACTTGGAAGTCATACCACTTTTTCTTTGGATGTTTTGGATGCATGTACAAAAGTAACATTGCACTGTGCATTTATATGTGTCGAATCCCGTCACAGCAGAAAGTGTATGTTCTTTAAAATAATCAGTAGCACATGATAGCGTTGAATGAAAATTGCGCGCAGTTAATACAATACTGTGCCTTGCTCAACTTATTGGACACACCATAACTCTGCAATTTAGGGCTGCAGCTATCGATTATTTTAGTAATTGAGAAATGTAATGATTAGTTTGCTTCATCAATCGAGTAATCAGATGAAACACACTTTATAGCCTCAATGCATATTTTAGGTAAAATAGTTTAAATAAACAAAATGTTTTCTGCTTGCCACCATCTTCATTTTTTTTTCTCTAATTAATGCGCATCATCAACATTGAAATTGCACTTTTACCATGTCTGCACTAAGAAAAAAAATACAAAATCTAAAAAACTGTCGCCCCAGTCTGAGTTCAAAAGCGCTTTGGAGCAGGTTTTCGTCCAGGATGTACATTGCTGCATCCAGCTTTCCCTCTATCCTGACTAGTCTTCCAGCACTTAATAATGTAACTATGCTCGTACGTAAGACATGCACGTGTAGTAGCTTTGTGTGTTGTTAGCTAACATTAGTTATCATTGACTGTATAGCCTACTATAACAACAAGACTGAAATTTTTTAGTTGCTTCTTTGGGCCTGATTTTGTGTACGTGTTGACGAGATAGCCAATGTAATCAGTAAATGCGAAAAACATAGACATTTTAAAGAAATATTTACCCTTTGCTAGTAACATTTTTTTTTAACACACTTTGGTTTGAAAAAAGTAACTGTGAGCTGGTTGCAAACAGCCCCTTTAATGTGCTAATTGAGACACACACACATCTCTCATCCAGTGACACTAGTCCACTTTACACCGCCCTGATGAATTCCATGTGTGTGTGTTGCTTAGGCACCTACTGTCACCATCACATGATGGAGCACAAGTCAGCGTTCTGAAAATGTGCTTTCATAACAGTCAAAAAACACAAAGTGAAATGGTCTTCTTTGCTGCAATATTACAACACAGCAATTGTTTCCTATTTGACAAACCATGCCCTTGTTTGTCATCTCTTACTTGATAGGAGTATGAGCGAAATCAATGGGCTGCTTATGTTTATCAAATATTTGATGCATTTCATATGGTTTTGTGTACCATATAAAAACATAAAAATATAAACACCATTTGTGTTTGGATATTTTTCATTGCCAAGAGCTCAAACCACGCATACACGTTTTTGTGTGTCCGTATGCGGAGTAAACCTTATAGAACAAACTGGACTTACAGCACAAGCAATGCCAAACTATCAATCGATTTAAACTATTATACAAACATCGGGTCTAGTTCAAATATAGAGATGAGGGTCTTTAATTTGACCTGTTGTTGTACTCTGTCCTTAAGTGTTAACATGTGCTCAATTATTTCCTTACCATTATTGCTATGTCGTCCATTACCATTGTTGGTATTTTGTCTATTACCATTGTTGGTATTGTTCATTCTTCCTACGTTGTTGATGCAAACTATTGTTACAGTGTAATAATTCTTGTTACCTGTAGTAATGCCACCATGATACAACATTTGTATTATAATCCTTAAACAAAGTAACAGTGAAACTCAATGTATTAATCACTAAATTGAGAACTGGGGGTGGGATTAAATCAATCAATCAATCAATCTATCAATCAATGTTTACTTATATAGCCCTACATCATGAGTGTCTCAAAGGGCTGCACAAGCCACAACGACATCCTCGTTATGGATAACAATAGTGGATAAATAATAAATAAGTTATCTTCTTCCTACTCCCTTTCAGGCAAAACTGGACCATCATGCTTACATACTGTACATTACCCTCCATCCATCCATTTTGTACCGCTTGTCCCGTTCGGGGTCGCGGGGCGTGCTGGAGCCTATCTCAGCTGCATTCGGGCGGAAGGCGGGGTACACCCTGGACAAGTCGCCACCTCATCAGAGGGCCAACACAGATAGACAGACAACATTCACACTCACATTCACACACCATTTAGTGTTGCCAATCAACCTATCCCCAGGTGCATGTTTTTGGCGGTGGGAGGAAGTCAGAGTACCCGCAGGGTACCTACTCAGTGGCCCAGTAGTTAGAGTGTCCGCCCTGAGATTGGTAGGTTGTGAGTTCAAACCCCGGCCAAGTCGAAACAAAGACTATAAAAATGGGACCCATTACCTCCCTGCTTAGCACTCAGCATCAAGGGTTGGAATTGGGGGTTAAATCACCAAAAATTATTCCCGGGCGCGGCCACCGCTGCTGCCCACTGCTCCCCTCACCTCCCAGGGGGTGATCAAGGGTGATGGGTCAAATGCAGAGAATAATTTCACCACACCTAGTGTGTGTGTGACAATCATTGGTACTTTAACTTTTAACTTTAACCCATGCAGTCACGGGGAGAACATGCAAACTCCACACAGAAAGATCCCTAGCCCGGGATTGAACCCAGGACTACTCAGGACCTTCGTATTGTGAGGCACATGCACTAACCCCTGTTCCACCGTGCTGCCCCTGTACATTACCTTTTGCATTATATTAATTTATGTTTTTTTGTTTTTTTTATACATACAGGTTCTTTAAGACAGCTGGACTGGAGGGGGAACAATCTTACTTCCGCCCCTATTTGCCCTCTTTGACTTCCCAGTGGTTCTTAACCTGGGTTTGATCGAACCCTAGGGGTTCGGTGAGTCGGGCTCAGGGGTTCGGTGGAGGTCAAAACACACCAGACTCATCGTGTAAATAAAAACTTCTCCCTATCGGCGTATTACGGATACGGCAACAGCAGAAGTCACACTGATTTGCAGGTGTATAAACTCTGATGATTATCTTGTGTGATGACTATATTATGATGATAGTATATATCTGTATCATGAATCAATTTAAGTGGACCCCGACTTAAACAAGTTGAAAAACTTATTCGGGTGTTACCATTTAGTGCAGACTTGGGCATTCTGCGGCCCACGGGCCACATCCGGCTCTTTGTTCGTCCCTGTCCGGCCCGCGTGAGGCCAATCATAAATTACAAAATACATTTTAAAAAGTATCTATGTCGAGTGTGCAATACAACGGTGCTGCTTTTGTTTTGAAAAGCGTTATTTGTATTACTTGCGTGTAGACGTATGCGATTGTGAGTGAATGTGAACAGCTGCAATCACAAATTACAAAATAAAGTTGAAAAAACATCTATGTCGTGCGCGCAATACAACTGTGCTGCTTTTATTTTGAAAAGTGTTATTTATGGGCGTATGTCCGTGTGTAACCTGTGAGTGATGGTTCACAGCGATAAGTGATGCATGGTTTACACCCGAGACGCTAAAAAGAGAAAAGTTGATGACGAATGCCGTGTTTTCAACAAGACATGGACTGCCAAGCAACGTTCCCTCTAAGGTGCGTGCCTGCGCAATTGCGCACTGCTCAAGCGTCCTCTGCGCACAGAAAATATATGCCGCGCACCAAATCAAATCCCATCTGAATTCTAAACAAAATAAACACATTTATTCTGTGTAATTTTGCAATGCAACTTTGAGTGACAGTGACAACAAGCGGCCCTAACGGTGTTCGTCAACACCGTTCAATTATTGTAACGTCTATCGAGATGCTTCGAGGCCAGGAATTATATCGATCACTTTATTGAGCAAAACTGTTTATATTCGGCCATAACCACACCAAAAACATGAGTAAAACACTTCTATCTCGAAAAACTAGTCATTTTCTGCCGTACAAACCAGGCCAAAACCAACTTGTCATCTGTCACCAACACGCATAGCACTAAACCACTGGTGCGTTTAAGGCCACACAAAAAGTCGGACAACTCAAACACCACACAAAAGTTACACTATGACTCCTCAGTCATACGTGTGCTTATTTTACTGTCATTTATTATTAATGTTAATGTATTTATATTAATCATGGAATACTGTTACTAGAGAAAGTTACATGAATGCACACTTCATCCTATACTTACATTTCATTGTGCAACAAGAGGATGTTTAAGGGGAACTAAATGTGATCTCTGAAAGGGGTACAAGTGATTTCCAAAGCAGTGCTTGTGTTATAAAGTTAAGTTAGGTTAAATGAAAGTATTATTATGAATTATTATTATTATTATTTTTATTATTATTATTATTTATCATACGGTATATACCAAAAATAATATTGAGCAAAATTTAATTGAAATATTGTCGATGTGGCCCTCCAGCAGTGCTCGGGTTGCTCATGCGCCCCCGGTAAAAATTAATTGCCCATCCCTGATTTAGTGGTACGGAATATGTACTTCACTGTGCAATCTACTAATAAAAGCCTCAATCAATCAAACAACCTTTTGCATTATATTAATTTATGTTTTTTTGTTTTGTTTTGTTTTGTTATACATACAGGTTCTTTTAGACAGCTGGACTGGAGGGGGAACAATCTTACTTCCGCCCCTATTTGCCCTCCTCGACTTCCCATAGACTGAATAATCAATAACATAACCACATCGCACGCATATCTCATTCTGATTTTTTTTTTTAAATGAATTGATTAATGATATTAGCAGGGGAGAAGCCTGCATCTATTCGGTGAGTAGGAGCGTGGAAAGTAGGTTAGGCGGTCACACATTTTGCTTACACTTCGCCTCCTTGCTAGCAGGCGCACCGGGGCTAGCCCACGCTGCCTCCCCCCTCCACCCCCAGACAATAACGGCTAGCTTGTAGCATCGAGCACCGCCTGACTCCGTAGGTTTACACCCCTGATCAAACGTACATTCCGACTCCTTCTTTAAAACCGTTGCGCAAAAGTATAACGAGATTATATTTACCCAGTTGCCCCTCGCTGATGGTGAGCACGATCTGATCCATGAGGAGAGAGCGGAATTCCACATCCTCCTCCGCGCAGCGCTCCTTCAATGCCCGGAGGATCTGAACTTGGGGGTACTCCTGGCTGATACGCCGGTCGGTCACGAACCAAAGACGGGAGCACATTTTTTTCAGAAGGCTTGTGATTCCCAAATATATATATATATATTTAAAAAAACAAACAACAAGTCCAAAGGAGTTGTAGCTGCTGCGCGGGAGGAGGGGAGGCTCCGGGGGTTGTGGATGCTCACACAATGGAGACCTGGCGCGACTACTGAAGAGAACCGCCGGTAAAGAGCCGCATTAGCCAGGAAGAATAGTCTTCTCTATCCCCTTTGTTTGCCTTCATTTGTCGCCATTTAGTAACAGCAAAGCTACACGCTGAACGAACTAACACGCTTCGTGGCACTTTGTCGCCAAAAAAAACAAGCTAGCTCCCGAACAAAAGTATCCCTGAGAAAGTCAACGGTTCTCTGGCGCCGAGAACCGCGCGACCCGTCGGTGCTCGGTAGGGGGGATGAGGGGGGTGGTGGTGGGGGGGCTCCGCTATCCACGCCGTGCTGGTGCTGAAAAGTGCACGCCGGTTTATTGTCGCGCGATGTATACAACTCCTCTCCTCCGCGTGCACACGCCGGGGACTGCCCCAAAAAAAAAAAAAAAAAAACCCCGCTGATGGGCACAGCTGTCAGCCAATAGGAGAGCCGGGACCGTGTCGCTGACCTAACGGTGTGCGGAAAAAGTGGGCGGGGGTGATGTTACGCGGACCAATGGGAGGCGGAGACGTCACACACACACACAAAAAAAGGGGCCGAGTCTAATGGAGTCTTCACGCACTGTTTCACGCCTTAACGCCGCCTCCAGAACCGGTTCAGACCAGACGGTGCGAGCAGGCGAGGCTTTAGCGAACCATTGCCCGCTCGAGGCGAGAAATCATCAAAACACGTCCATTAGGCGCGTTATTAGCCTTTTTTTACATTATGTCCAAACCAAAAAAAAAAAAAAGGACCGTTTTGAACTATTAAGCTCAGCAGCAGTGTTGGATTGTAAATATGCTTTCTTTGCCCAGTTTGGCTACGGAAAGCCAGAAAGGTCAAAAGTGCCCAGAAGAGCGCTGATGGTAGGCGACAATCTCACTGGAGGAGGAAGAGGAGGAGGAGGAAGGGGGAGGGCCGAGCCGAACACATTCCTTCCTTCCACGAACAATCCCTGCTGCAGTTGCATCATCCCAGCATCTTTCTTGTGCTGGTGTCATCTTCATAACAACCACTTGAACAAAGCACTCCCGATGACCGACATTTTAATTGCAATAACTGACACAACGCAGAAACGTCTTTTGAATTCATTGGGAAAACATTACAATCATTCATTTTCTATCAAAATTGTAAAGCTTTTTTCGTTATTTAAAAAAAAAAAAAAAAAACGTTAATCGCGAATCAAACGTTTTTAAATAAAAATATTTAAAAGGATACACATTTCAAAGCGTGTCCTTTGTGTTGAACCATCACAAAATTCAGTTTAAGGCTACAGCGACCTCTCGTGGTCGACTTGCAAATGACCACTTGCTGAGCTATGGCGTTTGGATTGACCTGCAACACCTGCTGTTCTTATGCACTTTTTTTTAATGCCCCTTGAGACAGTTGTGATTTAGATCTATGTATCAAACGTTTTAAATAAAACATTTAAAAGGATACACAATTTAAAGTGTGTCATTTGTGTTGAAACCATCACACAATTCAGTTTAAGGCTACGGCGAAGTTGCTAAATGTGTTGGAATGATGAGGAGATCATGTCATTTATTGAACACCAATGCTCTGCTGTTATTGTATCATTCATTTAGTATGTCGTATTTAAACTATTGTGTTGAAGTCTGGGGAAATTGTTATAAATCGCATCTACAGCCTTTAGTCACTCTGCAGAAAAAGGCCACTAGGATTTTTTGATTGATTGAGACTTTTATTAGTAGGTTGCACAGTGAAATACATATTCCGTACAATTGACCACTAAATGGTAACACCCGAACACGTTTTTCAACTTGTGTAAGTCGGTTGTGTCCAATGTTCACTACAGACATCATTCAAATCCACTATTCGTGGAGTTAAAGCAACTTAAACTGCACCATGTGATCAATTTTAAAACTGCTCAAATTATGTTTAGGGCATCCTAAAACTCTCTACCATCCAATATACATTAAGAACTACCACAACGGCTGCGATGGCGGAAGAAGGCTGCAGCAGAAGAGGGTCCCCAGTCGTCTTGGACTCCATGCCACTGGACCCGGACCCAATTCTGTCAAGGATCGTTTGGTGACTGTCTGTGCACCAGTCTCCCCACGTAAGACAAAGTCACGCACAGGCATCCTCCATAAAGGGATACACCCCTACCAGGAGGATCGTCATACTCGTTCGAGTGACCGCCGATGACCGCCGGTGTGTGTGTGTGTGTGTGTCTTGTCTCGTCTTGTCTTGTCTCATAGTAACAGTGGTACTATTGTATTGTTAGTGTACAGCAGCTTTTCTTGTTTTTGTTTGTGTAGTATTGTTCTTGTATTGTATTGTTTATGTTAAATGTGGAATGAGTGAGAGGGGTTGGGATATTATAAGCATCTGCTTCATCCAACCCCCTTTTCAAGCCTTGCATAAATGTCTCTGCCAAAATGTAAAAAAAAAAAAAAAAGTGTGTTGTTGTACTGTGCAGGTTTGAAATAAATACTTAAATTCAAAGGCTACAGCGACCTCTCGTGGTCAATTTGCAAATGACGACTTGTTTAACTGTGGAGTTTGATTTAGACTTTTTTATTTTTATTTTTATTAAGGATCCCCATTAGCTGGTTGCCTCAACAACCCACTAGTCTTCCTGGGGTCCACAATTCAATACAATTACAAGTAAAAGCATATAATTATAACTACACAATACAGAAGAAAAAAAAAAATAGAATAAAATAAAAGCATCCATAAAAAAACAAGCAAACAATTTACAGTCACAGACTAATAATTACCATATAAATATAACTACACAATATAAAACCAAACAAATCATCAACGAGCAAACTAATTTAAAAACTCAGATGAAATATTACTCTCCTTTTAAAAACCTGTTTACTTTCAATGCTGGTGAGAATTCGAGGCAGGTTATTCCAGAGCGATAAAGATCTATAAATAAAAGATTTCCGTAAAGCATTCTTCCTGGGACGAGGGAGTACAAAATGCCCCTCACTGGACGCCCTGGTATTGTGATTATGTATAGTGCTACTGTGAACTATTTGGGCCATGAGAAAAGCAGGAGTTTTACTACCGGTTACTGATTCGAACAATATAAGAGTATTAGCCAACAACCTGTTCTGCACTGTTAGCCAGGAAAGAGAAGCATGCATTTGGTTCACATTGGTTCTTAGTGAACAACCAAGAACCAGCTTTGCTGCCCTATTCTGGACAATCTGGAGCTTACTGATCTCCCCACTTGCAGCAGACACCCAGACTGTAGAACAATAGTCAAGATGACACAAGACTAAACTCTTAACAATTTGACAAAGAAGAGGTGGATCAACAAAAGCAGCACATTTCCTGGAAATACCAACAGCCCTTCCCATCTTTGTAACTATATCACTGATATGATTTGACCAGGATAGAGTGCAGTCCAGCATCACTCCAAGGAGCTTGGCACTTCTGACCTGTTGAACTGTTGAAATACCTAGCCTCAAATCCAACTTTGGGTCACAAGATAACCCTTGCCTAGTCCCCAATATAATACTTTGTGTTTTTGAGGTATTAAGGACAAGTCTGTTACATACTGTCCAGTTCGAAATAACCTGCAACACCTGCTGTTCTTGTGCACTTTTTTGAATGCCCTTTGAGACACTTGTGATTTAGGGCTATATAAATAAACTTTGATTTGATTTGATTTGATTTTACAACAATTTCTACGACACACATGATCACATATTGACGGAGTACAGTGACTGACAACCAGTGTCACCAGAATAAGTGTTTATATACAGTATTGTTCATTTGAAACAGTGTGCATCGACGCACGACCATCCACCGGTATATTAATTCAGTTTTTTCTAATTGCTTACACACTAAATTTTAAATTTTCACACAGTTAACAAAGTCTACACACAGTAAACAAAACCACTGTGCAGATTTGACTAATATTAGGCATAGACTCTGCTTCACAGTTTTTGTGAAATATTACACACAATTCTTTACACACACCTTCCCATCTTGCACACATATAAGTTAAAGTACCAATGATTGTCACACACACACTAGGTGTGGTGAAATGTGTCCTCTGCATTTGACCCATCCCCTTGTTCACCCCCTGGGAGGTGAGGGGAGCAAAGAGCAGCAGCGGTGGACGCGCCCGGGAATCATTTTGATGATTTAACCCCCCTTTCCAACCCTTGATGCTGAGTGCCAAGTAGGGATGTAATGGGTCCCATAAGGATTGATATACACACATCTTCACATCTTGCACACACAGATAACGATTGTGTTACACCCATTTTCACACTTTACAAACACACACTAGGATTGTGATACACACATCTTTGTCTCCAGATTTATTTTTTCAGACTTTGTTGTTGCCTAAGTCTGCACATGTAGTCTATACTCTAGGCTGTAATTTTTTATTTATCACCAGATTTTTTTTCACACCTTTTTATTTGTCTTAGATTTTAATTTGTACTGCATGTCATTGGTGACTACTGTGATATGTTACTTTACAGGGTTTTTTCCCATTTGCTTACACACAATTTAACTAACTGTGTGTCTTTTTTGAAAAGGATTTACACACTTTTCCAAACTCCACATTCAATTTTCTTAATTCCTAGATTATTTGCAAAATGACACACATTTGGTCAAAATTCATCAAAAAATTCATGGAAAAAACTGTACCTGACTGTGGTAAAAATAAAAATTTGCAGTTTGCAGCATCATTGTTGAGCAGTTCTTGAAATGATTACAGGATATTTTGACTTTCTCTTTAGGTCCTTACGTACAGTATAGGCCCACTTCAAAGTAAACAATGACGATTGCTGTGGATTTGCCAATATATTTTGTCAAGTTACAGTAATCATTTCTCACATATGCTAAAAGGGTCGGGCAAAATGTCCCAAACATGTGATTTCTTATAGTAAAATAGGGGTTTTTACAAATGTGTTTTGTATTCATCACTGTTCTGAGTAACTCACTCCAATAGTGTCTTATCATTTGAAGTTTGTGTGAGTGAGATGACAATAAAACTGCATTTTTACAAATGCTTGCTTTATTTTGATGAATGGGCATATATTTTGACCGAAGTGTGTCATTTTGCAAATAATCTGGGGATTAAGAAAATGTAATGTGGTGTTTGGAAAAGTGTGTAAATCCTTTTAAAAAAAAAAACCCACACAGTTAGTAAAATTGTGTGTACGCAAATGGAAAAAAAACCTGTAATACATTATTAATTGTATTTGTTGCTACTGTCCAGAAGATGGCAGTGCTGAGTTGCGTGGCTTTACCCAGTCTGACCTGAAATGAAGTTTATTCAAGTGCTCATGTAAAGCCAGCAGGCACAAGAAGCTGAAACAACGTTGGGAACTTGTTGAATTATCAATCAATCAATCAATCAATCAATCAATGTTTATTTATATAGCCCTAAATCACAAGTGTCTCAAAGGGCAGCACAAGCCACAACGACATCCGCAGTACAGAGCCCACATAAAGGCAAGGAAAAACTCACAACCCAGTGGGACGTCGATGTGAATGACTATGAGAAACCTTGGAGAGGACCGCATATGTGGGTGACCCCCCCCCCCCCCACACACACCTCCCCCCCTCTAGGGGAGACCGAATGCAATGGACGTCAAGTGGGTCTGACATAATATTGTGAAAGTCCAGTCCATAGTGGATCTAACATAATAGTGAGAGTCCAGTCCATAGTGGGGCCAGCAGGAGACCATCTCGAGCGGAGACGGGTCAGCAGCGCATAGCTGTCCCCAACCGATGCACAGGCGAGCGGTCCACCCCGGGTCCCGACTCTGGACAGCCAGCACTTCATCCATGGCCGGAACTAGGTCTTGATGTCAAGTAACTCAAACGTAACGTTGGAACAACATGGTTTTTGACGATGTTTAATCAATGTTTGGTTCTGACGTTGATTTGACCGTTGAATTTTTGTCATTTCTCAACCAACATTCCACAACACAAACACAACGTTGGCACAACATGCTTATTGACGACGTTTATTCAGTGTCAAATCGTGGCGTTAGTTTGACCATCGAAATTTGGTCATTTCCCATATGTGGATCCAACATTAGACATCAAAGTCTTAACAATTTTGCAACAATATTTTGAAGTCCGTTTTAAAGAACATGTATGTATGAATAACATTGGGAATGTAGTCGCATGTGTTAGATAGTGGTAAATGAGTAGTACTAATGCAAGTCTGTAAAAGTTACAAAGTAATACATTTACTTTGAGCAGTTGATTGATTGATTAAAGGTATTTCATTACCAAGTCTGATGCATGCAGGTCAATATCAAGTGACTAATACGGTAATCATGGCCATTTGTCGAGTGTTTTTAAGAAATGTATATCCTTCCTGGAAAATAATAAAACATGTGACATACATGAGAGAACAATAATGTAGTGTAGAGCTAGCTATACGTGACCCCTCTGTCAGTACTCTGCAGGGCGCATATTTCTACTGATCCTTAATCCTTTTTGTTTCATGACAAGACCGGAAAGCATTTAATTTGAAAGGATCTGGCTCCAGAGGACGCAAATAGCTGAGGTCAAAGGTTAAAACCGCAGTCATTTCCGTCTCTGTCATTCTCTTTCAAATGTTCAAGAGTTAGCTGTTTTTTCTTTGGGAGAGCAAAAGCCCATTTTTATTTTGAATGGTATGTTAGAAAAGGGTGTACCCTGCCTTCCACCCGAATGTAGCTGAGATAGGCTCCAGAACCCCCGAGACCCCGAACGGGACAAGCGGTAGAAAATGGATGGATGTTAGAAAAGGGACAGCACGGTAGAACAGGGGTTAGTGTGTGTGCCTCACAATAAGAACATCATGGGTTTAATTCCCCGGGGTCTGGGTCTTTCTGTGTGGAGTTTGCATGTTCTCCCCGTGACTGTGTGGGTTCTCTCCGGGTACCCCGGCATCCTCCCACCTCCAAAGACATGCACCTGTTGATTGGCAACACAAAATTATCCCTAGTGTGTGAATGTGAGTGTGATTGGCCCTGTGATGAGGGGGCGACTTGTCAGGCTCCACCACGGCCCACGATCCCGAAAGGGACAAGCGGTAGAAAATGGATGGATGGATGGATGTATGTTACAAAAGTCTCATAGTAGTTATTAGCTCTGTTCTCATGGCCCAATTGTCACTACTGTAAACTTGTGTTTAACCCCTTGCCGATCAGAACACTAAAAATTAGACTTCTGGCAAACATAAACATGAATGAAAACCTACTTCCAAGACATCATTGTGTTCCAAAGTCTGACAAACTAAGGTCCTGTTACTTTGGCAATGATCCAGTAAATACACACTACCGTTCAAATGTTTGGGGTCACCCAAACAATTTTGTGGAATAGCCTTCATTTCTAAGAACAAGAATAGACTGTCGAGTTTCAGATAAGAGTTCTCTTTTTCTGGCCATTTTGAGCGTTTAATTGACCCCACAAATGTGATGCTCCAGAAACTCAATCTGCTCAAAGGAAGGTCAGTTTTGTAGCTTCTGTAACGAGCTAAACTGTTTTCAGATGTGTGAACATGATTGCACAAGGGTTTTCTAATCATCAATTAGCCTTCTGAGCCAATGAGCAAACACATTGTACCATTGGAACACTGGAGTGATAGTTGCTGGAAATGGGCCTCTATACACTTATGTAGATATTGCACCAAAAACCAGACATTTGCAGCTAGAATAGTCATTTACCACATTAGCAGTGTATAGAGTGTATTTCTTTAAAGTTAAGACTAGTTTAAAGTTATCTTCATTGAAAAGTACAGTGCTTTTCCTTCAAAAATAAGGACATTTCAACGTGACCCCAAACTTTTGAACGGTAGTGTAAATAGTCACACTTGCATCACTTTCATGCACATTTTTTTCCCACATAATGATTGCGAATTTGTCTAGCATGGATACATTAGTCACTTAATGCTACCAAATGAACTCTGAACTATGTGAACCTGTGACTGATGCCTGTGTTAAAAAATGCACAGGACAATTAAATACAATCTTAATAATAAAGATGTATCAAACAGCCAATGAAATTGTGAAAAGACAGCATGCAATCTATTTGAGGTGGTGGGTTCACAGATCTGAAACGTTTTCTATGTATACACAAAAGGCCTATTGTTCACAAATTTGTCTAATTGTCTCAGTAAGCACTTGTCCTTTGCCGATATATCAATATGCTCGTTAGACAGCATTATTATTGCACAGGTGTGCATTAGGCCAAAGACCTCTCCAAAAGTTTCCATGCCCAACACAGTAAAACTGCACATTTTACGCTGACCAAAGGGCACACCTGTACAATAATCATGCTGTCTAATTAGCTTCTTAATAGGGTGCCCTTGTTAGGTTGGATTGATTATTTAGATTTAGATCAGACTTGGTGAACACTATTTAAGAAAAAATGTCATTTTGTGTACAAAAAAACTTTTGGTTACTATTTGAATACAGCGTACAAAAGATAGAATGAAACGTGTCAGGGAACCTGTGTTTTATCCAATCCAATCCAATCCACTTTATTTATATAGCACATTTACACAACAAGAATGTTTCCAAAGTGCTGCACAGCCATGTTAAAAACAATATTAAAAACAATATTAAAAACGATATTAAAAACAATATTAAAAACAATATTATGCTACACCAATGACTGAATAAAAACAAAGAATAAATGAATAGAAAACCAATACAGAGACAATATAAAAAATACATATGATTAAAAACGATTTTAAAGGGTGAAACCAATTAAAACAGTAAAATAGACATCAAAATTTATAACCCTAACCCTAACCACACAGGACAACAGAGGACAGAAGACCACACAACTCACGTAGTGTTAAAAGCCAAAGAATAAAAGTGGGTCTTAAGACGAGACTTAAAACACTCCACTGTGGAAGCAGTTTGAACATGGAGGGGCAGAGTGTTCCAGAGTTTAGTGCCGACCACAGAGAAGGCCCTGTCTCCCCTAGTTTTAAGTCTCGTCCTGGGCACCACGAGCTGGAGCTGGCTCTCGGACCTCAGAGCGCGCGCAGGAGTGTAAATTTGGATGAGGTCCGAGATATACTGAAGTGCCAGTCCATGTAAAGCTTTAAAAACAAACAGCAAGGATTTACAATAAATTCTAAAATGAACAGGGAGCCAGTGCAAACTCCGAAGAATTGGGGTTATATGCTGGCGTTTCCTGGCCCCTGTTAAAAGTCGTGCTGCCGCGTTCTGGACTAACTGCAACCGGGAGAGAGCTTTTTGGCTAATGCCAGCATAAAGTGCATTGCAGTAGTCCAGGCGACTTGAAATAAAAGCATGCACGACTTGTTCAAAAAGGTTAAAAGATAAAAATGGTTTTACCTTTGCTAAAAGACGAAGATGATAAAAACACGATTTTAAAACGCCATTGACTTGTTTGTCAAATTTAAAATCGCTGTCTATAGTGACGCCAAGGCTGGTGACTTTGGGACGCACATAATTTTGCAATGGTCCCAAGTCAGTGAGGGCCGGACCAAAAACTGAAATTTCCGTTTTTCCCTCATTCATTATTAAAAAATTCTGGGCTAACCAAGCCTTGACATCACATAGACAGTTGAGAAGGGATGTCAGGGGGCCGTGGCCTTTTGAAATTGGCGTATACATTTGGCAGTCATCTGCATAAAAGTGATAAGACACTCCATGTTTCTTAAAAATCTCTCCAAGAGGGAGAATGTACAAGGAAAACAGGATGGGGCCTAGAATGGATCCCTGGGGGACACCACAGTAAAGCGGAGCAGAAGAAGAGGTGGCGTCCCCCAGCCTGAGAGAGAAGGACCTCTCTGACAGGTAGGATCTGAACCACTCTAATGCAGTCCCCCTGACACCCACACAGTCTCTCAGGCGGTCTAAAAGAATTGTGTGGTCGACTGTATCAAAGGCAGCTGTAAGATCTAAAAGCACTAAAATGGCAGAGCTACCAGAATCAGACATTAAAAGCAAGTCATTAAAAACCTTTAAAAGTGCAGATTCAGTACTGTGCAAAGCCTTGTATCCAGACTGAAATGGATCTAAAGTGCTATTTTCATCTAAAAAAGTCTGCAGTTGCGCTAAAACACATTTCTCCAGAATTTTTGACACAAAAGGTAATTTGGAAATGGGCCGATAATTTGACAAACATGTCGGATCTAGACCTGTTTTTTTCATCAAAGGCTCGACAACAGCTCTTTTACAAAAAGAGGGGACACAGCCAGAAATCAAGCTGCTGTTGATGATGTCCCTAACAGACAAGTCAATAGTGTCCCAGATTTCTTTAAAAAAGCGAGGGGGGACTGGGTCTGTGGGACAGGACGAGGGTTTCAGTTTGTGGACTATTCCTGTAAGCTCAGGCATGGACACAGGCTCAAACTGACTAAACACAGCCGAGCACTGAGTGGCCACATTAAAACTCAATGGAGAGCGAGAAAGATTTGCCCGAATAAAAGCAACCTTATCGTTAAAAAAGGAGAGAAATTTTTCACAAGTTTCACTTGTCATCTCCAGTAAAGTGGCTGGATTCGGATTGAGAACCTAACTACTAGTATTAAAAAGAACATGTGGCTTGCTGATACTATTTAAAATTAAGTCTGACAGATATTTTGTTTTCTCAGCTTTAACCACACTTTGATAGTTCTGACAGTTTTCTTTTAAAATTTGATAAGAAACCTCCAACTTCCACTTGCGCTCCGCCCTTCGCCACTCACGCCGAGCTGTGCGTGTGGTTTCATTGAGCCAAGGCTCCTGTTTTGGCTTTGGACGTATAGCTCTGAGGGGCGCTATACTATCCAGAACCTCAGAACATGTAGAAAGAAAAGAGCACATCAATTGTTCAGTGTCTGCAGAGTGTGGTATACTCTGCATGGACACAGTGAATAAAGGGGAGAAGGTGGCTGCGGTGTCAGACCTAATAACACGCCCATGACGCACGGCAAGTGGTTTCACATCAGGGTCCAAACTTAAATTAAACATAACAGGACTGTGATCAGAAAACACAGCATCACCAACAACGACATTGTCAACATTAAAACCATGAGACAATACGAGGTCTAGCGTATGCCCACGTTCATGTGTGGAACCAGATACAGACTGTATAAAATTAAAAGAGTCAATGACATTCAGGAAGCTCCTGGATAGAGGTTCGTCTGGGCAGCAGGTGTGAATATTAAAGTCACCAACAATAAGAACACGATCGTATTTGGGCAGAATTTCGGCCAGAAATTCAGAAAAGTCATTTATGAAGTCTTTGTGGTACTTGGGTGGTCGATAAACGACGGCACACAGGACGACATACGAAAGACCCAGCTCAAACATGCATAGTTCGAAGCTTGAAAAGGAGGATTGCAGGCGGATCTGACGGCATTTAAAGTCATTTTTAAAAACGACTGCTAATCCTCCTCCTTTTCGGCCAGACGACCGCGGAGAATTAAAATACGAGCACTCCGGTGATAAAAGTTCATTTAGAGGAGCGAACTCACCAGTTCTCAGCCATGTCTCCGTCACACAGAGGAAGTCCAGTCCGCGGGAGACGAATAAATCCTTCAGGATAAATGTTTTGTTTTAGTTATGTTTGAATTGTTATTTTACATTAAAACTAGAGATGTCAGGCCGATATTATCGGCCGATAAATGCTTTAAAAATGTAATATCGGAAATTATCGGTATCGTTTTTATTATTATCGGTATCATATTTTTTATTTATTTATTTAAAAAAACAATTAAATCAACATAAAAAACACAAGATACACTTACAATTAGAGCACCAACCCAAAAAAACCTCCCTCCCCCATTTACACTCATTCACACTCACTCACACAAAAGGGTTGTTTCTTTCTGTTATTAATATTCTGGTTCCTACATTATATATCAATATATATTAATACAGTCTGCAAGGGATACAGTCCGTAAGCACACATGATTGTGCGTGCTGCTGGTCCACTAATAGTACTAACCTTTAACAGTTAATTTTACTCATTTTCATTAATTACTAGTTTCTATGTAACTGTTTTTATATTGTTTTACTTTATTTTTTATTCAAGAAAATGTTTTTAATTTATTTATCTTATTTTATTTTATAATTTTTTTAAAAAAGGACCTTATCTTCACCATACCTGGTTGTCCAAATTAGGCATAATCATGTGTTAATTCCACGACTGTATATATCGGTATCGGTTGATATCGGTATCGGTAATTAAGAGTTGGACAATATCGGAATATCGGATATCGGCAAAAAAGCCATTACCGGACATCCCTAGTCATAATTAATTAATCGCTATTATTTTAATCGCTTGACATTATATTGTAATGTAAATATAATCAGCATGCAGTCTATGTATATTCAATATATTCATGCCATGTTTTTGGAGCATTTCATATGTATATGTATCAAATCATAACTATTGGATGATAATTAATAAGAATAATTGATCACAGATATCTGAGTTTTTGTGCAGAAATATGGGGAAACAACTACAAATGTGCGCTTCATTCACTAACTGTGTTACAAAAAAGATCAATTAGAATAATACATACTGTTGGCTATAGAGAAGATACAAACCCTGTTTCCATATGAGTTGGGGAATTGTGTTAGATGTAAATATAAACGGAATACAATGATTTGCAAATCATTTTCAACCCATATTCAGTTGAATATGCTACAAAGACAACATATTTGATGTTCAAACAGATAAACTTTTTTTTTGTTGCAAATAATCATTAACTTTAGAATTTGATGCCAGCAACACGTGACAAAGAAGTTGGGAAAGGTGGCAATAAATACTGATAAAGTTGAGGAATGCTCATCAAACACTTATTTGGAACATCCCACAGGTGAACAGGCAAATTGGGAACAGGTGGGTGCCATGATTGGGTATAAAAGTAGATTCCATGAAATGCTCAGTCATTCACAAACAAGGATGGGGCAAGGGTCACCACTTTGTCAACAAATGCGTGAGCAAATTGTTGAACAGTTTAAGAAAAACCTTTCTCAACCAGCTATTGCAAGGAATTTAGGGATTTCACCATCTTTGGTCCATAATATCATCAAAGGGTTCAGAGAATCTGGAGAAATCACTGCACGTAAGCAGCTAAGCCCGTGACCTTCGATCCCTCAGGCTGTACTGCATCAACAAGCGACATCAGTGTATAGAGGATATCACCACATGGGCTCAGGAACACTTCATAAACCCACTGTCAGTAACTACAGTTGGTTGCTACATCTGTAAGTGCAAGTTAAAACTCTTCCTATGCAAGGCGAAAACCGTTTATCAACAACACCCAGAAACGCCGTCGGCTTCGCTGGGCCTGAGCTCATCTAAGATGGACTGATACAAAGTGGAAAAGTGTTCTGTGGTCTGACAAGTCCACATTTCAAATTGTTTTTGGAAACTGTGGACGTCGTGTCCTCCGGACCAAAGAGGAAAAGAACTATCCGGATTGTTATAGGCGCAAAGTTGAAAAGCCAGCATCTGTGATGGGGGTGTATTAGTGCCCAAGACAAGGGTAATTTACACATCTGTGAAGGCGCCATTAATGCTGAAAGGTACATACAGGTTTTGGAGCAACATATGTTGCCATCCAAACAACGTTACCATGGACGCCCCTGCTTATTTCAGCAAGACAATGCCAAGCCACGTGTTACATCAATTTCCCAATTCATATGGAAACAGGGTTTGTACAAACCCTTTATTTATTGAATCACAAATATTGAAATTTAACGATTTGGTGCATTTGCAAACAGCTAAAATGATGTACAAAGCATAACTATAACCTGCTACCCAAGAATGTACAACAATTCTTCTCAACAAAAGAGGAGGAATATAATCTTAGAGGAAAATCTAATTTAAAACATTTGTATGCTCGTACAACACTTAAAACCTGAGCATATCAGTATGTGGAATTCAATTATGGAATGGATTAACCAAAGAAATCAAACAAAGCACCAAAATGATTCAGTTTGAGAGACTGTTCAAACTACAAGTGTTCGGAAAGTACACATAACACGAATTATGGTGAATATCTTGAACCTTTTTGTTTGTTTGTTTTTTGATTTTTATTTATTGAGACAAATATAATGTATGTATTTAATATTTGTTTACTTACTACGGTATATTATTTGTTGATTATTTATTTGTTCACTGTTGTGTTACAGAGAACAAGGGAATAGGACACAATTGCTATGGTATGAAAAGGAGTAGGATTAAATAAGATCAGTTTCTTCCTACTCCTTTTCGGACGTGCTGTAATGAAACAACTTGAAACGTGTGATGCATTACATTGTATCGTATGCATGTTGGAAATACACCGAAACTGAACTGAACAGATGTATAAATGATCGTAGGAATATTAGGGACTAGTTACTTTGATTCCCTTTTTCCTATAGCGGTGCGTGAATTCGGTGCATGAAGTCGGTGCTTCGGTCGGCGTCGCAAGTAGTTCCGGCGAATTAGCGGCGGAGGGATGTCAGTCGAGCCGGTGGGTATCTCCTTCTGGTCTTCGTGCATCCGAGTCAGACGCGGACAGCGGGCCGAGTCATCCTCCATGACAGCCGGGTGACCACACGCCACACCAGCGGCCAGCGACACGCCTGCCGAGCAGAGAGCATGCGGACCCGGTGACAGCCGACAGACGCCACCCGGAGCTTTTGTCGTCGAGTCCACACACACCGGGGGAAGTGCAGGACAGACACGCACGTCTGGAAGCTCTTGAACCGGCGTGCACCCCCCCAAAAAATAATAATAACCCCCGTCGGCGTTCAGGTGTCAAGGTGAGTAGTCCGCACTGGCAATTTGACATGTCACGTGATAATGCTTATTTACACATGAAGTGTAATCTGCCAACCAAAATGGCACAATTTGCATGCATGGCAATCATGGTGGCGTCCTTTTCAAGCAAATGCATGCCTGACAAAGTAAACTTCTATGCTAATGATGGGTGTGTGGATGACATTTAAACCATTTCTCAGGTGAACAGCATACACTTGCAACTGTCCTGTGCATGCAAATGCATGAGGAGATGCATAGAGGGAGAGAGTTCTTTATGTCACCTTGCAAGTTTGGTTGGCACGACACCACAGAAAGGTATCTGCATAAAAAGAAAAAAAGAAATATCATGTTGAAATAATAATGTTCATATTGATTTGACCTTATGTTGAGCATGGCGATGTGTGGGTAAGAACACACCCACTGGGCCAACATGCTTTTGTGCACGCTGGCAGGTGTAGTAGTACCCTGGGGGGGGACACCTTGATAGTGGCCTAAGACTACGTTTACACTGCAGGCCAAAGTGAAGTGAAGTGAATTACATTTATATAGCGCTTTTTCTCAAGTGACTCAAAGCGCTTTACATTGTGAAACCCAATATCTAAGTTACATTTAAACCACTGTGGGTGGCACTGGGAGCAGGTGGGTAAAGTGTCTTGCCCAAGGACACAACGGCAGTGACTAGGATGGCGGAAGCGGGGATTGAACCTGCAACCCTCAAGTTGCTGGCACGGCCGCTCTATTAACCGAGCTATACCGTCCCGAAAATGGCCCGAATCTGATTTTTTCGAAATCTGATTTTATTTTTTTTTTCCACTTGACTGTTTACACTGCAAGTAGAATGTGATCAGACTCCAGTGTAAACGCGCACAGGCCCCGATGTGGCCTCCATGTCACTTGCATGCGCAAAACAAAGAAAGTTGACCGGATTACGTAAATGAACAAGTAAGTCGCTACTACTACTACCCGTCCATTTTCTACCGTTTGTCCCTGTCGGGGTCGCGGGGGGTGCTGGAGCCTATCTCAGCTGCATTCGGGCAAGTCGCCACCTCATCACAGGGCCAACACAGATAGACAGACAACATTCACACTCACATTCACACTATGGCAGTGGTTCTTAACCTTGTTGGAGGTACCGAACCCCACCAGTTTCATATGCGCATTCACCGAACCCTTCTTTAGTGAAACATTAAATGTTGTTTTTTTTTCAAATTTAAGACAAAGTTATATGTTTTTGGTAACACTGTAGTATGGGGAACATATTCTAAGTAACAAAGACTTAATTTAGAGTTTTTTGGACACTAGGGGAACATATTCTAAGTAACAAAGACTTAATTTAGAGTTATTTGGTTAGGGTTAGGGTTAGAGGGTTAGGGCCAGGGTTAGAGGGTTAGGGTTATAATAAGGCCATGCCGAATAAGGCATTTATAAGTACTTAATAATGATTAGTTAAGAGCCAATATGTTACTAATTTGCATGCTAATAAGCAACTAATTAATGGTGAATATGTTCCCCATACTAAAGTGTTACCATGTTTTTTTTACTGGTGCACAAATTGAACCGTGCATGAACATCACCTTGTTCAAAGAACAAAACCAACACAGTGCATAAATTCACAACAAATTACACACCTGCAAATCAGTGTGACTTCTGCTGTTGGCGTATCCGTAATACGCCGATAAGGAAAAGTTTTTATTTACACGATGTGTATATAAGTAATGGGTGTGTCTTGACCTCCGCCGAACCCCTAGGGTTCGATCAAACCCAGGTTAAGAACCACTGCACTATGGGGATGCAAATCAATAATATATACCCCCATTAGAGATGTCCGATAATATCGGACTGCCGATATTATCGGCCGATAAATGCTTTAAAATGTAATATCGGAAATTATCGGTATCAGCTTCAAAAAGTAAAATTTATGACTTTTTAAAATGCCGCTGTACGGAGTGGTACACGGACGTAGGGAGAAGTAAAGAGCGCCAATAAACCTTAAAGGCACTGCCTTTGCGTGCCGGCCCAGTCACATAATATCTATGGCTTTTCACACACACAAGTGAATGCAATGCATACTTGGTCAACAGCCATACAGGTCACACTGAGGGTTGCCGTATAAACAACTTTAACACTATTACAAATATGCGCCACACTGTGAACCCACACCAAACAAGAATGACAAACACAATTTGGGAGAACATCCGCACCGTAACACAACATAAACACAACAGAACAAATACCCATAACCCCTTGCAGCACTAACTCTTCCGGGACGCCACAATATACACCCCCCCCCACACACACCTCAACCCTGTCCCCCCAACCCCGCCCATCTCAACCTCCTCATGTCCCAAATTCCAAGCTGCTGTTTTAAGGCATGTTAAAAAAAATAATGCACTTTGTGACTTCAATAATAAATATGGCAGTGCCATGTTGGCATTTTTTTTCCATAAATTGAGTTGATTTATTTTGGAAAACCTTGTTACATAGTTTAATGCATCCAGCGCGGCATCACAACAAAATTAGGCATAATAATGTTAATTCCACGACTGTATATATTGGTATCGGTTGATATCGGAATTGGTAATTAAGAGTTGGACAATATCGGAATATTGGATATCGGCAAAAAAGCCATCATCGGACATCTCTAACCCCCATTATTTATTATTTACTTTTTAAATTCGATCTCAATTCTGTACACTGCTGCTGGAATTTTAATTTTCCTGAGGGAACTCTCCTGAAGGAATCAATAAAGTACTATCTATCCATCTATCTATCTATCTATCTATCTATCTATCTATCTATCTATCTATCTATCTATCTATCTATCTATCTATCTATCTATCGATCTATCTATCTATCCATTAGGGCCAATTTAGTGTTGCCAATCAACCTATGCCCACGTGCATTTTTTGGAGGTGGGAGGAAGCTGGAGTACCCGGAGGTAACCCACGCACTCACAGGGAGAACATGCAAACTCCACACAGAAAGATCCCGAGCCCGGGATTGAACTCAGGACCTTCGTATTGTGAGGCGCATGCCCTAACCCGCTACTACTACTACTACTACTACAAAATAAAATAAAAGTTGTCACTATAAATATGGTCAAAACACTTTAAAAACGATTGTTTTTTACTTGAAAATAAACTAAAGTAACATAACGTATGATTGTGTATATATTAGGGTTGTACGATATACCGGTATTAGTATAGTACCGTGATACTAACGAATCATATTCGGTACTATATCGCCTCTGAAAAGTACCGGTCACCCACCCATAACGATAAAGGTGAAGTTATAACACTGAAACGCCCACCGGAAGAGGTGCTTTAAGACATGGCTAGCTAGCTAGTCCAGCCCCGGTCGGCAGTGTTTTAGCTACTTCTAAATCACTAATCCTCGCCTCCATGGCGACAAATAAAGTACGTTTCTTACAAGTATCATCCCTGCAGGACGAGGAAGCTAAACATGCTTCACTACACACCGTAGCTCACCGACGTGAAAATGTAAACAAACGCCGTTGGTGGATCTACACCTAACACTATAAAAATGGGACCCATAACCTCCCTGCTTGGCACTCAGCAACACGGGTTGGAGTTGGGGGTTAAATCACCAAAATGATTCCCGGGCGCGGCGCCGCTGCTGCCCACTGCTCCCCAAGGGGATGGGTCAAATGCAGAGGACAAATTTCACCACATCTAGTGTGTGTGTGACAATCATTGGTACTTTAATCTTTAATCTTTAATCAACTGTAATGATACAAAGCACAGTAGCGTATCTAGTCGATACTACTATGATTACGTCGATATTTTTTGGCATCACAACATCTGCTTTTGTTTTTTTCAAAATATATTTTATGTTTATAAACTCAGGAAATATGTCCCTGGACACAAGAGGACTTTAAATGTAATCCTGTAACGACTTGGTATCGGATTGATACCCAAATTTGTGGTATCATCCAAAACTAATGTAAAGTATCAAATAACAGAAGAATAAGTGATTATTACATGGTATTACATTTTAACAGAAGTGTAGACAGAACATGTTTAAACAGAAAATAAGCAGATATGAACAGTAAACGAACAAGTAGATTAATAATTCATTTTCTACCACTTGTCCTTAATATAATGGAATATAATAATATATTGGAAAATTACACAATATGTTACTTCATATGTTAGCAGCTAAATTAGGAGCCTTTGTTTGCTTACTTACTAATAAAAGACAGGTTGTCTTGTCAATCAATCAATCAATCAATCAATCAATCAATCAATCAATCAATCAATCAATCAATCAATCAATCAATCAATCAATGTTTATTTATATAGCCCTAAATCACAAGTGTCTCAAAGGGCTGCACAAGCCACAACGACATCCTCGGTACAGAACTTGTATGTTCACTATTTTATTTAAGGACAAACTTGCAATAAGAAACATATTTTTAATGTACCCTAAGATTTTTTTGTTAAAATAAAGCCAATAACGCAATTTTTTGTGCTTCCCTTTATTTAGAAAAGTACCGAAAATTCCGAAAAGTATCGAAATAATTTTGGTGCTGGTACCGGTACCAAAATATTGGTATCGGGACAACACTAGTGTGTATGTATAAATAGTGTAATATATTTGGGAGGGTTCGAATCTTTTTATGGCTGTTGAGTAGAGGAGACACGGACATCAGCGTGGATCAACATTAGCTTTATTTTTCAACTCACATGTAAGCAAATACGCCACAGCGTCAAGTCCGGTCCTTCAACAATCGCTATTTCTTCGGAATCAAAATATATATTCATATATTACATGTAGCCTATTATTTGCGCAATATTGACTTGTGATACACCGAAAATTCGGCCGTCGAAAATAGACTTTGCTCACCGAAACCTCGGGATGAAGTATCACTTCCGATGGCGTGCTGCGTCTATTTCCGCGCACACGAATAGTTCAAAGCTGACGAAAAAGTCACTTACGAGTCGGGTCGCATTCAGGTCACGTTGCGTTTAGACTGAAGTCACATTTGAAAAGATCAGATTCCAATCGGATTTGGACTAACTTCTGATGCGAAAAGATTAGATTTGAAGCACTTCGGAGCGTTATGACTGGGAAAGAAAATCCGATCTGTGTCACGTGAGGGTAAAAAAAAATCTGGTTTTGCGTGCAGTGTTAACAGGGCCTAAGTGTGCAAGGTGTGTTTGAGACACAGACCATATTGATTGACCTCAATCTGACAACTGAGTTTTCATGTTCATATGTACTCGCGTAATGGTTTGGTTAACGATCACGGCTACTTGCAAGAGCACAGTCATTAGTTGTGCTTGAGAAATAGGCAGTCGTGTGCAGTATAAGTTACTATACTAGTTTCAATGCAGTAGTTTGATATTGATGAAAATGCTCATGCAATATCTAGATCAGTGATTGTCAAACTGTGGTATAATACGCAGGCTCCATGGAGTGGTACAGTACACCAAATAATTAATTAAATATTGTAATGACGGGACTCAAACTGTTATCAAAGGTTTATCAGCCTTCAATGGAAATCGTTACAATGCGACCACTGTAGGCCGTAGTCAACGCCAAAATAATTAAGACACAAACTGAAACGTCTTACTTTGTCAATTCTATCACTCCACACACGTGTGAATCCAATGTTCTCCACATTCTCTACATTCTCTACCTACTTTCGCCCTTTCCCAGCCTCCCAGCCAATCAACACGCAGAACACATGTAAACAAAGACGAACATTGGCAGAGAAAAATGCATGTAACAATGATGCCTTCAAGGCCATGGGAAACCACAACATCCGTGGAACATAACATATGACCAAGGCTGTTACAATTTAAATACAATAAGAAATGATGAAAAGCATGAAAAACTATCCAAAATACCGTATCTTATCAACCAATGACAAGAAAATCTAACATTTTTAAGTTAATTATTTTAAAACCTTTTTAAGTTTTGTCACAATCTTTATTTACCTTTTATGTGCTATTGATTGTATTTGATTCATTATTTAAGTAATGTATTTTATTTTCTTATATTCAAACAAAGTGTTACTGTTCAAATTCGGCGTAATGTTACAGTCGTCAAAAATATTAAACACACTTGTTAAAATAAAACCTCTGTCTTGTTTTTAGTGAATACTCAGTCCTACTACGCTACTTTATTTTAATGTTGGTTATTATGGTGGTACTTGGAGAGCCAGCGGTTTCCTGAGGTGGTACTTGGTGAAAAACAGTTTGAGAACAACTGATCTAGATCATTATACTTTATTGATAACAAAAGGGATTTTGGTGGGCACCTTTGCAACATACAATAGCATGTGGATGTAGCATCAAATTTGCCTGTGAGTAAATGTATGTCCTGTCGTATGATATGTGTACATGTGCAAGATTTCCTACTGAATGTTCTGTAATGAGCACAGGACACTCATGCAAATGGTATTCATGCTGCTGAGTTCTTGGGTGTATGGTAATGCCTGTAAAATGTTTATACAATACTTGTGAGTACTCTGGGAAATTTTAATGATGATTAACAAATACCCAAGCAATAGAGTGCTAATGGCATAGTACTTTTGCTGCAGTGTAGGATTCATTAGTACTAGTGTATGAACTCCAGGGTACGTCTGCAATAACATGGCAAAGGCTACTTCATACTCCTCTAGTATTGCGGTAATGGCGATTACAACTCGTACTTTTACTGAGAATTCGGCATGCTGACAGCCTCTGAGTGCTGATGCTGTAAGATGGTAATGACAGGTGACTACAGTTATTGTGCAATAACTACTGCATACGTCTGCGAGATTATGTAATAAAGTATTTACGTCATAGCATAGTGACTATTTAGTGTTTGTCCATTAACGTGGTACTTAATATTTTGTGCAGTTAGTAGTCAGGCTTTTTGGTCTTTGTTGTGGCCTAAACTTGCCCGAAATCACGGTGGCTTTTTGAGGAACTTGTGTTTTTATGAATGTGTTATTGTTTTAAGCGTTCCTTGTAATCTTTGCAACAATTGGAAAATAAGTACTGTATTGAAGTTTTAATCGTTTTATACCACACAGACTTAAAAGTAGACACTAAATGGCAATAAAAGCACATACTCAGCGCTTAATGTCAAATTACTGTTCAGTTTTAATTAATCATAACTCATAATAGTAATAATAATAATAATAACTAAAGGAATAAACAGCACCGCTGTCTGCTCTGTCATCAACAAGTTGCAGACATTCTCTGCGTATGTTTAACGCTTAAAAAGTGGTTTTCCATCTTAAATGAACATGAATTTACCCCCGCATGTTAAGAGCATTTGTGAGCTGTTGAGAGCAATCTAAAGGGGTGATTTTATTTTGTTGGTAAATGAAATATGATGAAAGATTATCATCACACCTCAAAATATTTGTCATGTAAATATGTATTTGCAAAGGAAAATCATCTGTTCTCAGTTACCTTAGCCTGGATGAATGAAGGTTAAATATATTTTAAACTGGAAAGTGAGGACGCCAATATGTTGCTAAATGTTTCCAAGAAGGCTTAGCGCAGTAGACGTGAACCTGAAGTATGTCTAAGCTACGTGGGAGAACGGCAATTGTGACTTTTGAACAATACACTGTCATGGTCTCACATGACCCTGAGTCATGTATAGAGAGAGTATGGACAACTAAACAACAGGCGCCATGTTTGGTACCAAGGACGTGTGCGGTTGGGCCCGGAAGCATGCAAATGGGTCGTTCTGACGTTAGTTTTCCTGACGAAATCAACCAAAAAAACAAGTCTAAATATAGTTCTGAATGTACTGCAGCTCATAAACTTACAATAAAACATGCTTTTATTTTGTCAATGTAGTATAATCATTTTGGGGCAATTTTGCGGCTGTTTTTGATGCACTCTGCCGCTATACTCATGCAGTGTTAAGTGACCAGCGGCTCTTTAACACACTCCCGTCGGCAAAATCTACGTCAGAAAATACACAACGACCAAAAATCAATCAATCAATCAATCAATCAAAGATTATTTATAAAGCCCTAAATCAGGAGTGTCTCAAAGGGCTGCACAAGCCACAAGGATATCCTCGGCTCAGATCCAACATAAATAAATAAATACAAATAAACGTGTTACTTTCATTCTGCCAAAATCCTCATTAGCTTTGAACCAACAATTATGTAGAAATTATGACTTTGTGCAAAGTATGTCACCAGTGGTGTATTGTTTGTCATCACTGCGCTATGTATGCCTGTTCCGCGTTTACTTTTGAATATTATTCATAGGTTTTTGGTGAGTCATGGCCTCCTGATTTCATTATCACCATAATACCTTGAATACTGAACTATTGCTGCTTTTTACTGCGATACTCATTAGTTTAATTTGGATTATTGGTGACACGTGCAGAAAAGGTGCAATTTTGAAGCAAAGTTTTGTCAGGCAAAGTGTATTAATTCACTGTTGCTGAGTGCAATATACCATGTTTCCCATGTGTATGTATGCTTGCTTGCCTCGCACAAGAAATTGTTGTTATTGGCTCTCCAGACTTCCCGGCAAACCTTCACTTCCCATATTTTTGTCCTTTCTGGGTTGCGGCAAACCTATGCAATTGCTTCCCGCATTTTTTGCGAGTGGGGCATCCCCATGCCGCACAACAGGGCATGTTTACACGGCAAACATTCTTTAATTAAAAGAAATGTCCAAAAAGGAAGTGCAGTGTCGCTTAGCTTCAGCTTCAAACTGGTAGTGCCCTATAGTCACGTGAGTGTCTTTTGACCAATGATTAAGGAAATCGCTTGAAACCGAGTTGTCCATACTCTCGCTAAACAAAACTCTAACATGACTGTTTGTTTGTACTTTATTATTAGTTTCTTTGCTTTCTGTATTATTTCCTGTCCAGTGCTCTTATTTATGTTACCACTTCCTGTTTGGCTCCACCACTTCTCTTGTCTGAGTGCTGGCTCCCTCACCTGTCCCTAGTTGCCAATCAGGATGCTGGATCATGTTTGCTTTGCACCTCAATGTGCTGCATAGCTTTTCCTTTGCTTCCTGTGCCTAGTTGCTTTTTCCGTGTACTTCTCTGATGCATGACTTTTGTGTTTTCCATAATAAAAGGGTTTTCACCTGCTCTTCGCTTACTGTCTCTGCATCCGCCAATAACGGCAACAAAAGAAATAAAGGGAATTGATCTATTGTTGCACGTTGCGTTTCTGTGACATGTTGACGTGCGTCTAAACGCCGCTAAGAAAAAACAGTTTTCTTTTAAGTAATATAGAAATGGATCAGAGCTGTTATCTATTTTATGGAGTCATGTAGTTAATCATAAACCTGGCACCCAATGCATACTTGCCAACCCTCCCGAATTTTCCGGGAGACTCCCAAAATTCAGCGCCTCTCCCGAAAACCTCCCGGGACAAATATTCTCCCGAAAATCTCCCGATTTTCAGCCGGAGCTGGAGGCCACGCCCCCTCCAGCTCCATGCGGACCTGAGTGAGGACAGCCTTTTTTTCACGTCCGCTTTCCCACGATATAAACAGCGTGCCTGCCCAATCACGTTGTTCCATACGAGGCATCCGGCATACCGCCGATGAGCATGTTGCAGATGGAAAAGATCTTCTCGGCGTCCGTGTTGGCGCACACGTTGCCAAAGCCGACGCTGGTCAGGCTGCTGAGGGTGAAGTAGAGGGCGGCGATGTACGAGCTGCGCACCGACGGGCCGCCGAACGTGTTGTTGACGTAGGGCATCTCCAGGCGTTTGCCCAGCTCATGGAGCCATCCTTGGGGAAGAGACGGGAGGACAGGGTGACAAGAACTAAATCATCCTGACTAGAGATAAATTGTATTATTATGTTTATCTTACCTAAAAATAAATATATTTATTAATTAAAAAAAACCCAACTAAATACATTTTTACTATATTTTGCTAAAAACATCAAAATTAATTGTATTTCTAATTGTATTTTTTCTGACTCCTTATTACATCCAGCCATAGAATTATACATTAAAATAAACATATTTAAAATAATTTTAAATGATCATAATAATTCATTTAAAATGACCATATTTAATTATTAAAATAATTGCTTGTTTATCAACAACTTTAGCATTTTATTCATTACATTTTGAAGCTCTCAGAAGCCAAGTTATGTTATATTCCTTAAGATTTATTTATGCAAGTTTGAAGTATCAATTATCTAAACACAGTTTTGTTTGCATATTTTCAGGATATATATATATATATATATATATATATATATATATATATATACATATATATATATATATATGTATATGTATATATATATGTATATGTATATGTATATGTATATATATATGTATATATATATATGTATATATATATATATATGTATATATATATATGTATATGTATGAAATACTTGACTTGGTGAATTCTAGCTGTAAATATACTCATCCCTCTTAACCACTACCCCGCCCCAGCCCAGACCACGCCCCCCACCCCACTACCCACCTCCCGAAATTGGAGGTCTCAAGGTTGGCAAGTATGACCCAATGTTATTAAAAAAAGTATTGATTTTGAATTGAGAATCGTTTAGAATCGATTCTGAATCGAATCATTACCTCCAAGATTCGAATAAATTTGAATAGTGTGGTGCCCAACGATTCACAGCCCTAATATTTAGGTAACGGCCTCAAACCGGCCCGATGGTTTGAGGCCGGTGATGGTCTGCATACCTCTCCAAACCGCCTTCATGTTGTCCTTCAGCTTCCCTTCCAGCTTCCTCCTGTAGTTCTCCTTGGCCTCCCTGAGTTTGGTCTTCAGCAGCCCCTGAACTCTTTTCACCTCCTCCCTGTTACCAGCATTGAATGCCCTCTTCTTCTCATTCAGTAGGGCTTTGATGTCCTTGGTCACCCACGGCTTGTTGTTTGGGTAGCAGGTGACCATCCTTGATGGGACATTTAAGTCAACACAGAAGTTGATATAGTCAGTGATGCACTCTGTGAGCCCATCAATGTCCTCTCCATGAGGCTCCATGAGCACCTGCCAGTTAGTTAACTCAAAACAGCCCTGTAGTGTCTCTTGGACCCCTTCTGACCACCTTCTCGCTGTTTTTTTGGTCACAGGCTGTCTTTTGATCAGAGGCACATAACAGGGGTTGAGGTAAACAAGGTTGTGGTCTGACCGGCCCAGTTCTGGTAGTGGTATGGAGCTATACGCATCCTTGATGTTTGCGTACAGCAGGTCCAGTATCTTATTTCCTGTGGTGTGGCAGCTGACATACTGAGTGAAGTTGGGTAGTGATTTGTCCATAGTAACATGGTTAAAATCTCCCGAGATGAGGATGAGAGCTTTCGGGTGCTTGGTTTGTAGTCTGGCTATCGAGCTGTGGATGACGTCACTGGCAGCTGCAGCGTTAGCAGAGGGGGGGATGTATACTACCATCACAATAACATGCTGAATCTCCCTGGGCAAATAATATGGTCTGAGTCCTACAGCTAACATCTCTACATTCGGGTCACAGTGGCGCTCTTTTATTGTGATATGACCGGGATGACAATATTTCTTATTAATAAACAAAGCAAGCCCCCTCCTTCCCGCTTGCCGTTGGTTCGGTCCCGGTCAGCGCGCACCGTTTGAAACCCGTTTATAGAGACATTACTATCCGGAACATCGTCGTGCAACCACGTCTCAGTAAAACACATTAGGCTACACTCACGATATTCTTTCTGACTACCGGCAAGCACAGACAACTCATCCATTTTATTTGCTAGAGACCGCACGTTACCCATGACGCTTCAGCCCTCTTCTGTCTCGAGCGTCTCCCTTTCCCTCGACAGCCACGAGCACCTCCATAAGTCCTTTTTAGCTCCTCCGGGATCTGGTTAGTTAGCGCCGGGTCTGTTAGCTGTATGCTAATAACTGGTGTCGCTAACAACTGTTCCCTGGTGTAGATAAAAGAGCCTCTCCACTGTTGTTGTCCGTCTGAGCTCTTCAGTAGTGTGCCCTACCGTCAGTAGGACGAACAAAACACTTCTAAACTGCATTTTTAGAAGGGCACGACAAGATAAAAAGTAAATGTAGACTAAATGTAAAAGTATAAAAAAGTACAAAACGAACAAAGAACAAAGACAAAAGACAAAGACGGAGCGAACTGCAGTAGCGGCCGTCTAGATCGACGCATGCCCACTTTTCTTTGTGCTGTTGCTGTAGTTGGACTTTCCCATCTTCTTCTGTCCTCTTAATATTTGCACATTTTGTAGATGGCTGTCCGCGGGTATATCGCCAATATATATAAAATCACGTCCACATCGCAGACATGCTGACAAGGATCTAGACCAGGGGCCAGGGTCCAAAATCCAGCCCGCGGGAAGTCCCAAGTTAAACATTTTAAATTTTTATTTTTTTTATTTTTATTTATTGTTATTATAATTTTTTTAAATCTGTCCTTTCTAATGCATTTTCTACCGCTTGTTACTCTCTGTCTCTCTAGCCGCCCAGGCAAATCATATTGTCTAAAAATATATTTTTCCTTAGATAACATGTCATCATCGCGCTCGGAATATATATATATCAGGGTTTCCCGCAGCGCTTTGTTGTTAAGGCAACAAAGCGCGAGGTGACGTTCCACGTCCCAAGAGCTAGCTTATGTCGCCGAGGATCAGACCGCCAAATGCCCTGCCTTCGGCTGCTGCCCAGCTCACATTGCACCCGACCTCTATGGCCCCTGCTATGGGTGGTGAGCCCATTGGAGGGGGGACCCATGTTGCCTCTTCGGGCTGTGCCCGGCCGGGCCCCATGGGGACAGGCCCGGCCACCAGGCGCTCGCCCATACATAATCACAACATAAAAAGCACAGAACACCTCCATTTCAAAAAGAGAGATAAAACAAAAGTAGTGAACAGAAATTATACCGTGATAACTTCGGACAAGCAGAAATGCACAAAGCCATGTTTAATAGTGGAAGTCTAATGCTTCTTTAGCACCTGCAGTGAGCAAACTCATCCGCAAGGTGGCGCCATAGCACAAATAATTTCCGTTTATTTTGACTTGCGCAGAACCTAACAAAGTATTCCGATTTAAGGTGCGATGTATGAAAATGCACGTCATAATCAGATCATTTTTTTCAGGGTCCATATACACAGGAACTGTTCATATAGGATAGGATATCACGTGGCTATTGAGTTAGAAAATGGGAAGGACACATTTCAGGCCTACGATTTAATGTAGGAACGAATATCGAAATACGTTTTAAAGGCCTACTGAAATGATTTTTTTTAATTTAAACGGGAATAGCAGATCCATTCTATGTGTCGTACTTGATCATTTCGCGATATTGCCATATTTTTGCTGAAAGGATTTAGTAGAGAAAATCGACGATAAAGTTCGCAACTTTTGCTCGCTGATAAAAAAAAGCCTTGCCTGTACCGGAAGTAGCGTGACGTCACAGGAGCTAGGATTCCTCACAATTCCCCGTTGTTTACAATGGAGCGAGAGAGATTCGGACCGAGAAAGTAATGATTACCCCATTAATTTGAGCGAGGATGAAAGATTCGTAGATGAGGAACGTTACAGTGAATGACTTGAGAGGCAGCGATGGACGTATCTTTTTTCGCTCTGACCGTAACTTAGGTACAAGCTGGCTCATTGGATTCCACACTCTCCTTTTTCTATTGTAGATCACAGATTTGTATTTTAAACCACCTCTGATACTATATCCTCTTGAAAATGAGAGTCGAGAACGCGAAATGGACATTCAGTGCCTTTTATCTCCACGACAATACATGGCGAAATGCTTTAGCTACGAGCTAACGTGATAGCATCTTGCTTTAACTGCATATAGAAACAAAAGAAATAAACCCCTGACTGGAAGGATAGATAGAAAATCAACAATACTATTAAACCGTGGACATGTAAATACACGGTTAATGCTTTCCAGGCTGGCGAAGGTTAACAATGCTGTGCTAACGACGCCATTGAAGCTAACTTAGCAACCGGACTGCACAGAGCTATGCTAAAAACATTAGCTCTCTACCTACGCCAGCCAGCCCTCATTTGCTCATCAACACCCGTGCTCACCTGCGTTCCAGCGATCGGCAGAAGGACGAAGGACTTCACCCGTTGCGTTTGGCGGCCCGGAGACGTAGGAAGTCAAGGTGAGGTCGGCGGCTAGCGCGGCTAGCGTGGCTAGCGCTCCAACAAAGTCCTCCTGGTTGTGTTGCTGTAGTCCGCTGCTAATACACCAATCCCGCCTACAACTGTCTTCTTTGCAGCCTTCATTGTTCATTAAAAAAATTGCAAAAGATGTCCAGAATACTGTGGAATTATGAAATGAAAACAGAGCTTTTTGTATAGGATTCTACGGGGTACCATAACTTCCGTTACTCGGACTTCGTCACGCGCATACGTCATCATACCGCGATGTTTCAGCCGGATATTTCCCGGGAAGTTTTAAATGTCACTTTATAAGTTAACCCGGCCGTATTGGCATGTGTTGCAATGTTAAGATTTCATCATTGATATATAAACTATCAGACTGCGTGGTCGGTAGTAGTGGCTTTCAGTAGGCCTTCAATGTTTACGTGAGAGTAAAAAAAATTGTCCAGTTGTCCGGTACTGCTAATGTACCACCAGCATGATAATGACTAACATTTCTGATGTTTGTGGACGGCGTGGCGAAGTTGATAGAGTGGCCGTGCCAGTAATCGGAGGGTTGCTGGTTACTGGGGTTCAATTCCCACCTTGTACCAACATAGTCACGTCCGTTGTGTCCTTGGGCAAGACACTTCACCCTTGCCCCTGATAGGTGCTGGTTAGCGCCTTGCATGGCAGCTCCCGCCATCAGTGTGTGAATGTGTGTGTGAATGGGTGAATGTGGAAATACTGTCAAAGCGCTTTGAGTACCTTGAAGGTAGAAAAGCGCTATACAAGTATAACCCATTTATCATTTATTTATTATATTCTGTGTGGTCCTATTGCAAGATGGTCTCCTATCACAACTACGTTATTATCCGCCAATGATGCATTCAGGTCACATTCGTATTTTGTTCTTGGTGTAGTTATGTCTGGGGGGCTGTAACCTCACCGTAGACAATGGCGGACACTGTAAAAGAGTCATTACCGTTCATCACGTCGTGCATTGTGGAGCGCAAGCTAATGCGTCACAGTTTCATTTCTAGAAGAAAAAAAACACAGACAAGGTGAAGTGTGTGTCTATATTCAAGGTTTCAAGATTTTGCAGTGGTGTTTGTGTGTGTAAACGTTTTAAGAGAGCACCACGCTCCTGATTTGGATGCGTCTCTAATTCCTATCAAGATGAGAGCTGTCTGAACAGATCTCTCTCATCATTATTTGCTCTGAGATTTACTTGCGCTCGTAAATGGTGTTGATTGAGGGTAATTTGGCTTTTTAATTGCCCAACAGCTGCCGCACTCGCTGCTGATTGCCATTGTAGACTTTCTCAGTAGATCACTCTCAGGCCCCTAAATGCCTCATTAAAACATTATGCAGAATCGCGTGAAACGTGAAGAGAAGGAACCCTCATAATGTTTTTCTGATTTGTGTTTTATTATTGAAAAGGTCGTCCTAATTATCATCAATGTCAGCAAATGCAACGTTGTAATGACTCTTTGAAAGTTGAATTAAGGGCTATTTGTCGATACACTACTCGCGTCTCGCTTTCCGTGATAAAAAATCAACTCTCTCAATCTTTTACGCCTGTCAAGAAATTCTGTTTTCTCCTTATTTATTTATGTTGATCGATAAATTCATCCTCAGTGACTTTACTTTCAAGTGTTACAGTTAAGATAACAAATTTTCCACAAATATTTTTTGCTAAAAAAGTCACAAAGCAAATAGGTAAGAGCCTTCCATTCGATAATTACTTCATGGGGGATTTTAGGCGCGTTCCATTAACCTCGAAAGTTGAAAGTCTTGTTTCCAGCGTGTGCAGTTTGTTAACAGTATGAAGAAACAAAAGCTCCAGAAGTTTTGTTGGGGATTTATGTTATTTTGAATTTTTTTTTTTCCTCAGTTTAATTTTTTTTTTTTCATTTAAAATTGTAAGACTGAAAATGTAAAACATAAAATAAACATGACAAAAGTGTAGCGTCCATTGTGTATTTTACATAAATAATGTATATTGTGTATTTTACATAAATAAAATAAAAGGTTTAGTGTTAATACATTCACTGAACTACATATGTCCACGCATATAGAAATTAAACAACATCTAGAGTACATCAAACATTGCACACAGTAACTTTTTTGAATATCTATGGACCAAACACAGATGACTCAAACTTTTATCATAGAGTCTTTGGTCTACTTCCTGATGATAACTCCTCTCATATCTACATTGGTGGTGATTTTAACTGCCTTTTGGATCCCACTTTAGATAGATTGTCAACTAAATCTCATGTAATTGCTAACTCAACTAAAACCATTAATAATCTTATGAGATCAAGAAATATCATAGACATATGGAGAACAAAACATCCTAATAAAAGGGAGTATTCATTTTACTCCACTGTACACAATTCTTACACAAGAATCGATTACTTTTTAGTAGAAGCCTCTGCTCTATCCAATGTCAGTAATCCTGAGTACCACAGTAGAGTAATCTCAGATCACAGCCCTATGAGTATGCAGATCCAAATTGATCTCCATAAAACCAAACCAAAATGGAGATTTAATCCAATATTATTATTATATGAAGATTTTAAAGAGTATATGAACAAGATTATCCAAGAGTTTATTGAGGTGAATGATAACTGAGAGGTCTCAGACTCTATATTGTGGGAAGCCCTTAAAGCTACTGTGAGAGGATATATCATTTCATTTGAAAGCTCAAAACAAAGAAGCAAGAAAAGCATAAAGAACTGGAAAAAGAAATTAAAGAAATGGAAGAAATTCATATAAATTCTCTTTTGCAGTCTGACTATAATAAGATGCTGAAACTGAAAAATGAATACAATTCTCTTCTTCACGGGGAAGTATCTAAACTCTTACTGAAAAATAAACAAAAACATTTTGAAATATCTGATAAACCACAAACACTTCTATCTAGACAGCTCAAAGGAGATCAAGCTAAAGCTGCTATCCACAAAATATGCTCAAAAACAGGTGAAACATGTACATATTTACAGGATATCAACAATGTCTTTAAAGACTTTTATTCAGAATTATATAAATCTAGTTCAGCTATATCGGTTAATGATTTAAATGATTTTTTTACTCCATTAAATCTACCTCAACTGAGTCCAAACCATCAGAATTCTTTAAACAATACTATTTCAACTGAAGAACTGCTAAAAGCACTGAAATCTTTCTCCGTGAATAAAAGCCCTGGTCCAGATGGATTTGGTGCAGAGTTTTATCAAGCGTTTAGTGAAATACTGTCCCCTATAATATTAAGAATGTTAAATGACTCTTTCGTAAACAATAAACTTCCAAGCTCTTTGTATGAAGCTCATATATGTATAATACCAAAAAAGGGAAAAAATCCACTCGATCCAGCCAATTATAGACCTATCTCCCTGCTCAATCTAGACCATAAGATTCTAACTAAGGTACTCGCAACAAGGTTAAGCAACCACATAACAGAAATTATCCATCCGGATCAGGTTGGTTTTTATCCCCGACAGACCTTCTTTCGGCAATGTACGGAGATTATTGAACTTGTTGTACTCGGACTGCATAGGAAACAAAAAGGCAGCCGTCCTGACTCTGGATGCTCATAAAGCTTTTGATTAAAATGAGTGGGCTTATCTATTTCATGTTCTCAAATTATTAGGGTTCGGAGAAAATTTTATAAAATGGGTTAAAATAATTTATTTTGCACCAAAATCATATGTCATAACTAATAATGTAATATCGGATAGTTTTCAATTACATCGTGGCGTGAGACAGGGCGATTGCCTTTCGCCCTTACTTTTCAATTTGGCCCTAGAATCACTGGCTATTGGTTTAAGAATGAACTCTAATATTAAGGGATTTTCAGTGGGCACATCAGAGAGTCTCATCTCACTTTATGCAGATGATGTACTTGTTACACTTACTGAGCCAGAAATTGCATTACCACTTCTTTTAGAATATGTAGACTCTTTTGGTAAAATATCTGGTTACAAAATAAACTGGTCCAAAAGCGAGCTTATGTTCCTATGAGATAATGTAAAGATCAGTCAAAACCCAGTTAAAGTTGCAGAAAACTATATATCCTATCTCGGCTTAAAAATATCTAAAAATTATGAATCATTACTAAAATTGAACTTTACTGAAGCTTTTGAGAAATTGAAAGTGAGTATAGAGTATTGGAAGACACTACCCCTCTCTATGTTGGGTAGAGTGAATGCTGTCAAAATGATTACCCTGCCAAAATTTACCTACCTTTTTCAAAATTTACCAATTCTAATTCCTGCAGATTTTTTCAAAAAACTTGAATCTTTAGTTCTAGATTTTGTGTGGGGATATAAAAAACGCAGAATATCTAAAAAGCACTCATTCAGATCTACAAAGGAAGGGGGGCTGGGTCTCCCAATGTTCAAAAATTATTATTGGGCATCAAATCTGAACGCATTGACCTATTGGAAGATGGGGTTCCCAAAGAATGAATCACTTAATTCTTCTCCCTTGTGGCTGAAATTGGAACTGCAGTCATTAGTTAAACCTTACACATCATTGCTATCTTTACTTTTTACTAAACCAGTCTCTTCTATTAAATCAACAAGCCATAGTGTAGTAGTAAGACATTCTATCAAAATTCTTTCTCAAATTAAAAAACAATTGAATATTTCCAATGTAACTATGTATTCACCAATGTCTCACAATCATGCATTTATTCCATCGATAACAGACAGAATTTTTTTTAACTGGTACTTGAATGGAATTAAATGCATAAAAGACATGTTTGTCGAGGACAGTCTTGCATCATTTGAGCAATTGCGAATCAAATTCAAATTGTCCCAATTCAGTTGGTTTTGCTATTTGCAGGCAAACAAATTTATTAATAAAACATTTCAAAGTCTCAGCTGGTAAATGAAAAACACCCTCTCTTAGAATTACTAAATTTATCACCCACAAGTAAAAAGCTTATCGCCAAATTTGCCAGCTGCTTCATTATGCCCATGACATCAGCAGACGGTGTTAAAAGAGCATGGGAACAGGAACTAAGAACAACAATACCCAAACAGCAATGGGAACGGACACTCTCTCAAATTCACAATTGCTCAATTAACAGCAGACTTAGGCTCATACAGTTTAAAGTGATTCATCGTTTTTACTACTCAAAGTCTTATTACACAAATTTTATCCTGATACATCTCCACTTTGTGATAAATGTAAATCTGTTGAAGGATCATCGTCTCATTCGTTTTGGGAATGTTCAATTATTCAATCATTTTGGTCCAGCATTTTCTTTTTTTACTCGGGGGTATATCAGAGAAAACTTGTCCCTGACAGGGATATTATCTTGTTTGGGTGGTCTTCAGAAACACAAAAACTTCCAAAATATATTAAAGCTGTGTTGCTGCTCGGGACGGTCTTGGCCAAAAGACTCATTCTCAAAGACTGGAAAAGCCCATCTGCACCCAACTTCAGGAACTGGCTAAATGAACTTGTGAATGTAATGACTCTTGAAAGAATATGATTTATAAACTCTCCAAGTATGAATAAATGGGAACAAACCTGGAAACCTTTACTGACATATATTGAATCATAATTTAGACATTTAAGAAAAAAAAAGAAAAAAAAAAACTGCCATCTTTTTTGTTGCTGTATTCCTTTTTTATTATCTTTATTATTTTCTGTATTGATCCTACACTATTGTTTTTTTTTGTTACTTCTGATATGGCCTTCCCACGGTTTACTTGCTTATTTATTTATTTATTTTTTGTGACTTTTTATTTTGTATTGTTTTACATCTGATCAACTTCTGTGACTTTCCTTTTCTTTTTTAAGTGTGAACGGTGGAGAGGTCCTCGAGAGGTGATCTTGGGATCACTTCCTGAGGATCCTTGATGCCGAGGAATGTTCATCCATCTTGCTATGGTCTGGATAGCCTGCTGATCCTGAGCCAGAGTGGGATGGATGGATAAATATATACAATATCTGGGTATCTTTTCTAATAATGTTTATACTGTAAACCTTGAATTGTTAAAGTTTAAGTGCACCTCTCTCCTCAAGTGTGCATGTGAGTGGGTATGAGTGGATGTGTGTATGAAGGTTTTGACTGTTAAATGTGATTTTAACTGTAAAATTCAATACAAATATTTGCAAAAAAAAACAAAAACATTGCACACAATGTACCGGTATGTAACTTATCACAGTTAAACCTAAGGTTGTAGCGTTATTACTCTCGACTGGTCAAATTTAGCGCTACATGTATTAAACGAGCTCTGATCGCCCAGAGTTACTTTTACACTAAAAAACAACACCACCATGAATACAAAACACATCACGAAGCCAGCAATTTCAATGCAATATATTTTTGCACAATATATACTTAAAAAGATTTGACCAAGTTTTGCGATGTAGCTTACATTTGTGGATTTCTACCATTTTTGCTTCTTGTCTCGAACACTGTCCGTCACTTAAAAGATCTGCCAGGAAACTATGATTCCAGCACTTGCTCGGGGCAGAACATTCATACTTTATCCAGTCGTTGTTAAAAGTCATATTTTCACAATTTATTTAGATTTTTTTTCAGGACTGAATGAGTAGTCTTTTTCTACTCCCCCCACTGCTGCTTTATTGTGACACATATGCTTCGCTGTTGCCCCCAGTGGGTTGGCGGGAGTACTGCATACATGAGCAACCTAACCCATCAAGCCTATTTGGGTGATGTTCGGCGGGCCAAATTAAAAACTTTTAGCGGGCCGGATGTAGCCAGTTGAAGGCCTACACTACAGTAACATGACCGAATATAAACGTGCAACAAAACAATGTGTATGGCTGATTTACTGCAACAAAAACTAGTCAGAAATGCTAATACTGGATATTACAGAAATGTCTAATATTGTCTACAGTCAGAGTGAAGTGAAGTAGTGAAGTGAAGTATATTTATATAGCGCTTTTCTCTAGTGACTCAAAGCGCTTTACATAGTGAAACCCAATATCTAAGTTACATTTAAACCAGTGTGGGTGGCACTGGGAGCAGGTGGGTAAAGTGTCTTGCCCAAGGACACAACGGCAGTGACTAGGATGGCGGAAGCGGGGATCGAACCTGCAACCCTCAAGTTGCTGGCACGGCCGCTCTACCAATCGAGCTATAGCCGCCATCTTTAAAGCCAAATCGTGGGTTGGTGAGAACAATCCGACTTTTTTAGATTCTAGAATGCACCATATGTTTCAGCTGCTTTAGATTTTACTCTAACTTGTGCGATGAGTGTAAGTTCTCATTAGTTAAACATCACGGTTTCCCCTAGATCAGTGGTCCCCAACCTTTTTGTAGCTTGAAAATTTGTCCCACGGACCGGGGGGGTGGGGGGGGGGGGGGGGGGGGGGAATAAATAAATAAAAATATATATATATATTTTTTTTCATAAAGAAATACAATCATGTGTGCTTACGGACTGTATCCCTGCAGACTGTATTGATCTATATTGATATATAATGTATATATTGTGTTTTTTATGTTGATTTAATAAAACATTTTTTTAAATTTTTTTTTATTTTTATTTCTTGTGCGGCCCGGTACCAATCGGTTGCGGACCGGTACCGGGCCGCGGCCCGGTGGTTGGGGACCACTGCCCTAGATGACCAATATACATGTGGCCTTGGGGGTGTGATTAGGGGCGTGGTCACCATGACGTCATTGTATAATTTGCATCATTTGCTATGACATGATTTTTTTTTTTAAAAGGCTCAAATGTATACAATACATCCATCCATCCATCCATCCATCCATCCATCCATCCATTTTCTACCGCTTATTCCCTTTGGGGTCGTGGGGGGCGCTGGAGCCTATCTCAGCTACAATCGGGCAGAAGGCGGGGTACACCCTGGACAAGTCGCCACCTCATCTGCGATGAAGTGGCGACTTGACAATACATACATTTAAAGCTTGACAATACATACATTTAAAGCAAATCTCTGTTATTAATTAGTATTATCATATATTTTTGAATTATATCGTTTTACTATATTTTTAGTTGTTGCTGCTTACAAATCTAGCATCTTTTTCTGGTGTTACTATTAAATGTACCCGTATTTAGAGACTCTACTTTTGTATACCTTGATGTCCACGATGAAAGACGCGAGCTGCAGCGAGCTCGGCGTCACACTTGCTTCGCTTACTTTTTGGACCTTTTCTCCTTAAAAGTCGCCGCTGTTACTCTTAATATTTGCACATTTTGTAGATCTACTTCCGCTGCTATATCTGGGATATATTAACGTTACATCCACATCGCATACATGCTGACTACGCTCAAGACAATTGCGGGCATCTTTGGTGATTAAAGTATTTTTTTGGTAGCCAAATTTTGGTGCATCACTTGTCAATAGTGCACAAATAATAGGCTATATATACTGTATATCAGTTCATACTGTAACAACCTACTGGTGGTAATGTTTTATGTTTGTATGGTTTTGATTTGATGTTTATTTTTGCCATGATCTCAAACATATTGGTGGAGAATGAGGAAGTGGTGTTGTGTGTCCGTTGTGTGTTGTTGTGTTTGCATGGGAGGTAAAACCTATTGGAATTGGATCGGCTGTTATCATAAGATTCTCAATAAAAGTTAAAAATAGTGAGCGTCAGACTTTTGACTTTTTCTGGAAGGCTACAATGCATTATATAATTATTTTATTTGTTTTTGCGTAAAAACACTTATTTTTAAGGTGTGGCAGGCATGTGCCACATTCAGTTACATTTAAGGGGAAACCCTGAACATACAAATACAGATGCTTTGGTCTTGGAAAAGATTGTTTCAGAAGAGTCAACTTATTGGAATGCATCAAGCATGGGAAAACCTCCAAGGGGATTGTTGAAACTACTAAAATCGGGTTAATGCATTATTAAAAAGTGTAGGGACAGTAGGGAAACTTTGCACTGTGGGGCAAATTGGCCTATTTCCTTGTTTGTGATCATGATTGACTACAGCTTGTTGTGTCTTTTTGACAGCACTCATTAGATGGACCAATTCTCGGAACAATGAGAGTCCAAAGAACTTGATAATTAGGTGTGAGCGATATGGCCTAAAATCAATTTAGCGGCGATATGCAGTATATTGCAGCCTCTTGTGATATCAAAATATATATCAGAATATATTATTGGGTATATTGTGATATATGTAATATTTTTAAAAAATGGTAACAAAGCCTCCTAATTTCGCTGCTGACATATGCGTTAACACATTGCGTCATTTACGGTATATCAGTTTTAATATATGGAATGTAACATGGTCTTATCTACAGTTGTTTGAATTTAATAAGCACTTATTGTTTGGATACTTACATTAGTTTTGGGTGAAACTACAAATTTAGGTACCAAGTAGGTAGAAGGGCAATATTGGTCCTACCATTATTCATACTTAAAATTTTCAAGCGTATTCAATGTTTTAATTTTTGAATAAAACTGTAATCAGACAAAAACTCAGGATTGTGATTTAAATAATTTGGTTTGTTGCCTTATATCCTCCCCGTGTCGACTTATTTACTGAGTTTGTAAACAATACCAAAAACGACAACACATATCTAACCTTGTTTATCAACGTTATACTGATACCATACTTGGTATTGTTAATGCCTATATTTGTATAAATCTGCCCAACTTTGTTTAAATTCAATAGTTCTACATTAGCAGTTAGCATATTGTCCTACAGTGTGGAGTGTAGCATGTTTACATATCACTCGTCCTCGAGTGATGATACGAGTAAGAAACTTAAATTTATTTGCCATCCATGTAGGTAAAGATTGCTGACTTAGAAGTGGATTTGCACTGTGGAGGAACATTAGCCGCAAATATGCTGCACTGCGTTGAAAATGTTTGTTTGTCGCTGTCATATTTGAGGAGCCAAGCTACATTGAGTCATCAACATGCATTATCACGATATAATGAATGTATCAAAAACTCATCATTTGTATTGTATATTGTTAGTATTTCGCAAACTTAGTAAAGATCAAAGATTGAGAATGGAAATGGATTTACACACCTTTTTGTGGATGAGTCACCACTTTGCAATTCTCCACTAGGAGACTCATACTGTTAAATACTCAACAGCTAGATGGCTGAAACTTGGACACAATTGGGCATTCCAACAGGACAATGATACCAAACACACACAACTGGTTTTGCAGGCTAAAATTAAGCTTCTGAAATGGCCTTCCCAAATTTTAACCCATTAAACATTTGTGGACTCCGCTTAAAGTGGAACTGCACTTTTTTGGGGGGAATTTTTCCTATCGTTCACAAACCTTGATTGATTGATTGATTGATTGATTGATTGATTCAAACTTTTATTAGTAGATTGCACAGTTCAGTAGTTAGTCAAGGGTTGAAGTTGCCTGGAGGTGTTGTTTTAGTGCGTTTTTGAAGGAGGATAGAGATGCACTTTCTTTTACACCTGTTGGGAGTGCATTCCATATTGATGTGGCATAGAAGGAGAATGAGTTTAGACCTTTGTTAGATCGGAATCTGGGTTTAACGTGGTTTGTGGAACTCCCCCTGGTGTTGTGTTATGGCGGTCATTTACGTTAAGGAAATAGTTTGACATGTACTTTGGTATCAGGGAGGTGTAGCGGATTTTATAGACTAGGCTCAGTGCAAGTTGTTTTACTCTGTCCACCACCCTGAGACAGCCCACTTTGGAGAAGTGGGTTGGAGTGAGGTGTGATTTGGGGTGGAGGTCTAAAAGAAACCTGACTAGCTTTTTTCTGGGATGTTTAGAGTCTAGATTTGAGGGTTTTGGAGAAACGAGAATCAAGACGATAAAAGGTTTTTGTTTTGCATTTTAAATTGTAATAATCTACTCGTTCTAGGTGGCTAGCAATACAGCTAATGGGAGCAATCCATTCTGCATCTGAAACACTTTAAAAATACATCCAAAAACCGGCAACAATACTTAATTTACATCCCGTAACCTGTATATACCCCAAGCTGCAGCGACATTGTTATTGTAAGAGTGAACACTGAGGAACTAGCGTAGTATCACTTCACCATGCTACGGCATTAGCCTTAAGCTAGCTACGGCGAGAGATAAATTAGCCTCTTGCGTCAGCAGCCGAATGGCTTTTGAGTTTTTAATGCACACTATGCGATATGACAACAATCTTTACTGACTGAAAAACATGAACAATAATATTGCCATTTCTGTACAGTATTAACCCACATTTCATGTTTCGTTTGTACACAGCTAGTTCGACAGCATACTGTAGTGTACGGTGATGTGCTGCATGCATTATGGTCAATAGTATAATGACTTACTCAATGGTCAGTTGTCCGTTTGGTCAAGCTGGCCAGGGACGTGATTTAGGTGAGAACACCATTTATTTCGGCATTGCTTGCCTCAAAGCTCCACATTTGCAGCGTGACCGAGTCACGCGACCTCACTCTCGGTTTCCGTCTGCTCCAACGTTTCACCCTCTATTCGTGATCACTTCTGCAAACCCCAAAAGCAGTGAAGTTGGCACATTGTGTAAATTGTAAATAAAAACAGAATACAATGATTTGCAAAATCCTGGGGACGGCGTGGCGAAGTTGGTAGAGTGGCCGTGCCAGCAATCGGAGGGTTGCTGGTTACTGGGGTTCAATCCCCACCTTCTACCATCCTAGTCACGTTCGTTGTGTCCTTGGGCAAGACACTTCACCCTTGCTCCTGATGGGTGCTGGTTAGCGCCTTGCATGGCAGCTCCTGCCATCAGTGTGTGAATGTGTGTGTGAATGGGTGACTGTGGAAATACTGTCAAAGCGCTTTGAGTACCTTGAAGGTAGAAAAGCGCTATACAAGTATAACCCATTTATCATTTATAACCTACACTACCGTTCAAAAGTTTGGGGTCACCCAAACAATTTTGTGGAATAGCCTTCATTTCTAAGAACAAGAATAGACTGTCGAGTTTCAGATGAAAGTTCTCTTTTTCTGGCCATTTTGAGCGTTTAATTGACCTGTGATGCTCCAGAAACTCCATCTGCTCAAAGGAAGGTCAGTTTTGTAGCTTCTGTAACGAGCTAAACTGTTTTCAGATGTGTGAACATGATTGCACAAGGATTTTCTAATCATCAATTAGCCTTCTGAGCCAATGAGCAAACACATTGTACCATTAGAACACTGGAGTGATAGTTGCTGGAAATGGGGTTCTATACACCTATGTAGATATTGCACCAAAAACCAGACATTTGCAGCTAGAATAGTCATTTACCACATTAGCAATGTATAGAGTGTATTTCTTTAAAGTTAAGACTAGTTTAAAGTTATCTTCATTGAAAAGTACAGTGCTTTTCCTTCAAAAATAAGGACATTTCAATGTGACCCCAAATTTTTGAACGGTAGTGTATATTCAATTGAACAGACTGCAAAGACAAGATACTTAACATTCGAACTGGAAAACGTTATTTTTTTGCAAATATTAGCTCATTTGGAATTTGATGCCTGCAACATGTTTAAAAAAAGCTGGCACAAGTGGCAAAAAAGACTGAGGAAGTTGAGGAATGTTCATCAAACACTTATTTGGAACATCCCACAGGTGAACAGGCTAATTGGGAATATTGTGTAACGATTTGATTAATTTATGAGGGCCCCACAGCACACTGGTTTCCAGTTAAGTGAAATACTACAACACTTGATATTGTTCAAATACGTTACATTTAAGAACTTGCGCACAAAGCAACACTTGAAGTGACTATGATTAATTTCTGGTTTCTTTCGACCAAAAAATATATATATTGAATATTTTATCAAACACATTTTTATATTGATATTGATTATACATATTGATATCGTGTTGTCAGCCCAGCCCTAACACAGTACTACTGTGTATATCCATGTCTACTATAATTACACCTAATGTTGCACCTAATTAAAATCCCAGTATTTGATGTTGTTAGCTGTGTTCTTCACCACAGTGCTGACCCACTTCCTTTATTACATGTATGTAGACTGTATGCGCTCTTTAAAGACATTTTTATACTGCTGCCATTTTCCTGAATATGCCCATCACATGAAAGGCAGAAATATGTCAACTAGATAGCATACTTAGTAAGAATATTTTTTCACATTCACCCACACACTCAGTTGAGCTGCCTGATGCTGTTTTCTACGCTGTCCTTGAACACAACATTTCCTATAAACCAGGGAAATGTGGAAAAAAAGTGCACTACGGCGCTTAGCGTCATCTATCAAGCAGGATAAGGAGGCTTCAATTGCTTTCACCATCCTGCCAATATTTGTTTGCGTAAATACTGCGGGGTCATCAGGTCATTTTATTCATGTGCCGCCGTAGCTCAATGTGGCGCAATAGCAAGAGAAAGTTAGTGTGTAATGGTGATGGATGAAATGCAAGCACTGCACAAGTAGTCAATCAGAGCTCTACACGAAGCAACAGTGGCAGGAATACAGTCAATTACAGGCTATACAATGTTTGTTTTTCTCCCACCAATAGACAGCATAGCTAACCCTAACTGGTACCAGTCACAATTGAACATGCATATCATTAACTTATAAAAAAAGATTGCAATTATTGTCATTCAAGTTGTTGCTGTGCTCACCAATAACTTTAACTGAACCAGAAAATAAATAGTCACATACTTACTGTTTAATTTGGAAATATGCATTCAAGCCACATTCCTTGGCTTGTCATTTTGGATGCTAAACAACAAATACAACATATCGATATTCAATTCAGTATTTTTTAAAAACAGGAATTCGGAGAACGAGTTAGAATTTTTTTTTAATTAACACAGTTTCAGTACTATACACATAGACTGAAATACTAAATTCATGCGTTCACCTAAATTTTACAAGTGGTGATGAAGGTTCACTGTTCTGTTACAGAGAACAAAGATATGGGATAAAACTGCTTTGATATGAAATGGGGTATGGTTAAATAAGCTCTGCTTTTTCCTACTCCTTTTTGGACGTGCTGTAATAAAAAACTGGAAATATGTGATGCATTACATTTACGGATGTCCGATAATGGCTTTTTTGCCGATATTCCGATATTGTCCAACTCTTAATTACCGATATCAACCGATACTGATATATACAGTCGTGGAATTAACACATTATTATGCCTAATTTGGACAACCAGGTATGGTGAAGATAAGGTCCTTTTAAAAAAAAATACAAAAAATAAGATAAATAAATTAAAAACATTTTCTTGAATAAAAAAGAAAGTAAAACAATATAAATACAGTTACATAAAAACTAGTAATTAATGAAAATGAGTAAAATTAACTGTTAAAGGTTAGTACTATTAGTGGACCAGCAGCACGCACAATCATGTGTGCTTACGGACTGTATCCCTTGCAGATTGTATTGATCTATATTGATATATAATGTAGGAACCAGAAATATTAATAACAGAAAGAAACAACACTTTTGTGTGAATGAGTGTGAATGAGTTGGAGGTTTTTTGGTTTGGTGCACTAATTGTAAGTGTATCTTGTGTTTTTTATGTTGATTTAATTTTAAAAAATAAATAAAAAATAAATAAAAAAACAACAACAACGATACCGATAATAAAAAAAACGATACCGATAATTTCCGATATTACATTTTAAAGCATTTATCGACATCTCTAATTACATTGTATCGTATGCATGCTCGAAATAAACTGGAACTCAACTGAACTGAAGGTTCCATCGTGTTGTAACTTGACAAAGCCACGACTTATTCACTTGTCCTTAGTGATTATGAGTAACTGCAACCAGAAGTGTCATTTCGACAGCACTCATTGGATTGACCAACCTTCAAAATAATGTGTCTGAAGAACTCCGTGTAGATCTAAGAAAGAGAATTGAAAGTGATTTACACATCTTTATATGAATATGTCCTCTAGAGCTGCAGTCATTGATTATTTTAATAATCGAATAGTTTGTATGATTAATCGAATAAAAAAACAAACTTACTAGCCTCAATGCTCATTTTAGTGAGAGTATTTTCAATCATCCATCCATCCATTTTCTACCGCTTGTCCCTTACCGGGTTGCGGGGGGTGCTGGAGCCTATCCCAGCTGCACACGAGCCGAGGGCGGGGTACACCCTGGACAAGTCGCCACCTCATCGCAGGGCCAACACAGAGATAGACAACATTCATTCACTACGGCCAATTTTGTGTTGCCAATCAACCTATCCCCAGGTGCATGTCTTAACAAAAAAATGATATCATCAACATTAAAAGTGCACTTTTATAATGTGTACATTATTAAATATTTGCTGCCACACAGAGCATGTCACCCACACACCACCATTCATTCTCATGTGCGCTGTATTGCAGCAAACGTGCAAAAAAGTTCTGTGCACTTGGTGCAGTCTGGGTTTGATCAATTTTTATTAGTTACTGTCATTAAAATGATAAATCAAAGCAACAGATTATGAACCAAAGTTTTTTTCCAACTGATTTAATTGATCAATACATTATTTTTATTTTTTATTTTTTTTTGTCCTGTCCAGCTTCTTAGGCATATCATATTGTTGATGTAGATGCCCATATCGGCTGTACAAATTTACTTTACACAAGAGAAGTATGGGATATTTCTTTTGTTGCCTTATTTGTATTTGACTTTATTACATTGATTTATATTATTATTTGGTTCAGCCAGGCCGCAGGGGATAGAAAGAGAAAAAAAGGAAGACAGAGGGGAAAATTGCGGGGACAAGAGGGGGATAAGACAAAGAGAAAACAACAACCACAAACACATCAATAACTACTACAACAACAGAACAGCATCAGCGAATAGGATATGTAGAAATATGATACTAAAAGTGATAGCAAAGAAGCAGCTAGTGAAATAAATATTAATAACACAGAAATGACAATGAGCATTATTACACTACAAATGGAGCAATACAAATACCAATAGAAATAGCACTATTGATAATGAATAATAACAATAATTTACCTCTATTATCAACAATACAATTGTTTCAAATGCAACAATACAAATATATAATAATAATAATAAATTGTATGTATTATTATCATGTATTTTATTTTTATTATGTATTTTATTTGGTATAGCGCTTTTTAGAGTACTCAAAGACGCTTTACAGGATAAAAAATTAAAATATAAAACAGTTCAAAGTAATAATATAAAATACAGGAAATATAAAAGCAGTACATTGTAAAATGCATAATAATACTGGACATTTACAAGACGGGACATTACAAGACACAGAACACTAATCACTGGTTAAAAGCAGATCAGAAGAGGTGTGTTTTGTGAAGGCTTTTGAAGGTAGGAAGGTCTGAGCAGTCACGGATGGGTTTGGGAAAAGAGTTCCAGAGGGTGGGAGCAGCGACGGAGAAGGCTCTATCACCCCAGGTCCGGAGCTTGGTTCTGAGTGGTGGGGAGAGGAGGCTGGCATCAAAAGAGCGGAGGCTGCGTGAAGGGGTATGGTGGTGAAGCAGGTTGGTGAGGTAGCAGGGGGCCTGGTTGTGGAGGGCTTTTTGGGTGAGGAGGAGGATTAAAAAGTGGATCCGGTGAGGAACAGGGAGCCAGTGGAGATAACTTGAAATACAAAAGAAAGCAGATAAATAGAGAGGAAGAAAGAGAAGCGAACTGTATTAACCTTGTAGATTGTTATAGTAACAATAGGTTAAGCTTTGTCAGTGTGCCATGTGTCACCCAGTTTTCCCTTGAGCAACAACGTTAATATATGTTTGATGAAATGTGATTATATGCATGAGTGTATGTATGTATATGTGCTTGCATATGTACATTATGAGTATATGTATGTTTGTACAGTGAATGTATGCATACAGTATGTGTATATGCATGTTTGTACAGTGAATGTGCGTGTAGATGTGCAAACTTTGAGTGTGTAGGTATGTACTGTATTTGTGTATGTATGTGGGAGCGTAGGTACCTATGTATGCGCGTATGTATATTACTCGATTAATCGAACAAGCTAATGTGTATTTGCGTGTACAATATATTTGACTCCCAGTATGTTCGGGAGCCAGAGTCCGGCCCCAGCCACCCAGAGAGCCCAACCCAAATTGATTAATCTTAACTGTGTCATGGGACAGTAGTAGGTCTGCAGCGAATGACTATTTTTGGTAGTTTACTAGTCATTGACTACCTTGCCGATTAGTCGACTAATCGGACTATGAAACATACACCTATTCAGTCTTTCCTTTTTAGCCATGGGCTTTTAAATTCAGCTTGACACATTGTACACATGTGCAAACTAACAATAAAAACACTACATATGAATCCTTCATTCAGAAATATTTATTTATAAAATGTGCTGCTCATTAAGCTGCTACAGAAAGCAGGGACAGGAAAGTGCTGATAATAGTCAAAATAGCAGAAATAAAAACAGAACTTCCTCAGAAAGAAAAATGCAACTTGTGATGATGTGTTTAGAAAGCTGCACACAGGTATTTAGACAAAGTTTTCGCTAGTGGACTTGAATTAAAGGTAAAGCTATTTTTCACACATCTCCCCATGGTAACAAGTTAACTATCTTACCGAGGAAAGTCGGGAGGCCATATCCTCCAGATGTTCGACATGCCTCTGCTTTGAATACTCCCTCATCCCAGACGTACTGCCATGAAAAGCAAGGTCAGCATTGCAAATGGAGCAAGTTATTTGTGTCTTTGACGTGTTTCGGGTGAAATGTTCCAATATTTTTTATGTTTTCACTCGCCCCATGGAGCCATTTTTCTCTTTCTGTTGCTGTCAGTTAAGGTTGCAACAATTATTCAATTGAATCCATGAATTCGATCACAAAAAAAAGCTTTGATTTATATTATGTCGAGTGTTACTAATGATAATTGATACAATCTGGACACGCTAGTTTCTGCAATAGAGCGCACATGAAAGCGGTGGCGTGTGGGTGCTGTGACAGAGCGATTATTCATGTACACATTAGAACTGCTATTTCAAAGTTGATGCATTTATTAGAAAAACAAAGAAATAAGGTTGTGGCAAGCATTATAATTGTTTAGTTCAACTATATTTGAGGCTACAAAATGTGTTTTATCCAGTTACTCGATTAATCGAACAAACTAATCGATAGATTAATCGATTTCTAAAATAGTCAATAGCTGTAGCCCTACTGTCAACTCACCAGTCGCACTGACCTGGGCATGTCCGTTTCACCTGGGAAAACGATTTTGTATTTGTATGAATTTGTCGGCATTGAATTTCATTATCGATTTTTGTTGACAATGTCGTCTAATCGTCGCGAACTTAGCTGGTAGGAGACTCATATTGTCAAATTCTTCAACTTCACCTCATCAACACATGGATCCCAAATGTTCTCTATTAAGCGGCCTTCCGCAATTTTCCGAGCTATTTTTTTCGATGTCCATATAAAACTGCTAAAACAATGCGAGTCAGGTTGCTTTCGGGTTGTAGCGGCTGGCTATGGGGTTCTGGCCAATGGCTTTTACGGGGACGGCGGGACTTCCGACGCGAGGATAGGGAAGTAAACTTTGTGATTTTTTGCAAATATTAGCTCATTTGGAATTTGATGCCTGCAACATGTTTCAAAAAAGCTGGCACAAGTGGCAAAAAATACTGACAAAGTTGAGGAATGATCGAATTGTCGAACAGTTTAAGAACAACATTTCTCAACGAGCTATTGCAAGGAATGTAGGGATTTCGTCATCTATGGTCCGTGATATCAAAAAGTTCAGAGAATCTGGAGAAATCACTGCAGGTAAGCGGCAAGGCCGAACACCAACATTGAATGCCCGTGACATTCGATCCCTCAGGCGGTACTTCATCAAAAAACCGACATCAGTGTGTAAAGGATATCACCACATGGCCTCAGGAACACTTCAGAAAACCACTGTCAGTAACTACAGTTCGTCGCTGCATCTGTAAGTGCAAGTTCAAACTCTACTATGCAAAGCGAAAGCCATTTATCAACAACACCCAGAAACGCCGCCAGCTTTGCTGTGCCCAAGCTCAGTTTATTTTGGGGTGAGAGTGAAAGAAGAGAGGTCATTCCCTTTTGTCAAATAAGTGGGAATTTTTCTGAGCTTCCATTCTTTGAACATTACAGTATGTTTTGTTTGGTGTTGGTTGCTTCCGTTGACACTAAAGAACGCTCAGAAGTTAAATACTGTGCGACAAAGAAACAAAAATGGCAGCGGCTTTGCTGCGCTTTTGCTCGCAAACGTGTCTTTAACAGCTTTGCATGTTTAGGTACTTGTGTGTTTAATTTGTTAATGTAATGTTATTTATTGGACATTTAACAAAGTATTAGTGGAGGTGTACAATTTTGACCTAAAACTACCAAATTCTTGTTTTTAAAAAAATCATTGAAGATGTGTCTTAATCTGGTGTACCTATACCGTCTTTTTCGGTCTAGAAGCCGCTACTTCCAACGTTTTGAACCCTGTGGTTTACAAAACAGTGAGGCTAATTTATGGATTTTCCTTTGCTAACGGCCATAATATTTTGTATTGAACAAATAGTTTCCATATAACGCCCACAGAGACACTGAAAAGGTGTGTTTGTGCTATGATGTCATATTTGATCAACTTTGCTCACTCAAGGGTAAAACGGAATCCATCCTGTTTGGGTCCCACATCAACCTTAAGAGAGTCAGTGACTTCACTATAAAAGTGGGTGACATTGTTATCACCAGGAAAGATGAGGTCACCTACCCAGGTTCCATTCTAGAGGCTAATCTTTCCTGTGACAAAATGGCAACTAAGGTAATCATATAGGTCAACCAACGAACAAGATTTCTCTATAGAATCTCCTCTCTGGTCCTCTCATGAGGATTCTAGCGGGAACTCTCGTTCAACCCTTTTTCGATTACGCATGCACCTCCTGGTACCCTAGCACCTCCAAAACCCTCACATCTAAACCCCTAAACATCCCAGAACAACCTAGTTAGATTACTTCTAGACCTCCACCCCAGGTCCCACCTCACTCCTACCCACTTCTCCAAAGTGGGCTGGCTCAGGGTGGAGGACAGAGTAAAACAACTTGCACTGAGCCTAGTCTATAAAATCCGCTACACCTCCCTGATACCGAAGTACATGTCAAACTACTTCCTTAACGTAAGTGACCGCCATAACCACAACACCAGGGGGACCTCCACTAACCACGTTAAACCCAGATTCCGATCCAACAAAGGTCTTAACTCATTCTCTTTCTATGCCACATCAATGTGGAATGAGCTCCCAACAGGTGTAAAAGAAAGGGCATCTCTATCCTCCTTCAAAACCGCAATAAAAGTACACCTCCAGGGAGCTACAACCCTAAACTAACACCCTCCCCGGATTGTTAATAATCAAATGTAAACAATCAAATGTAAACAATCAAATGTAGATACTTTTTCTTATGCCTTCTGATCTATCTCTCTCTCTCTCTATGTCCACTACTTGCTGTACATATCCTACCAAGTCAGACATACACTGTTCCAATATCCATTTCTCTGTTCTCAATTGTTGATGACTAATGATAACAACCAAACCTAACCCCCCCACCTCCCCTCCACACCCCGGATTGTAAATAATGTAAATAATTCAATGTGATTATCTTGTGTGATGACTGTATTATGATGATAGTATATATCTGATAGTATATATCTGTATCATGAATCAATTTAAGTGGACCCCGACTTAAAGAAGTTGAAAAACGTATTCGGGTGTTACCATTTACTGGTCAATTGTATGGAATATGTACTGTACTTCACTGTGCAACCTACTAATAAATGTCTATATCAATCAATCAAAACTCCACGTGCTGCGGGTTGACAATGTACTTCCTGTTTCGTGTCGAAAGTATAGTTGTCGATAGCCTTTCTGCTTGAAAAAGATTAATTATTCATCACTCCAAGCAATGTTTGTGAGTTTTACAACATAACTAAAACAATTCATACTTACCAAACCGTCCCATATGTGATGTCTGTAGGAGCGTTTTCATGCATATTTGTACCGTACGTGCTATCGTAATGCAATAAAGCCAGCGTCTTTAGGATTAGTGAATATGCTAACACGTTTACAAGTGTCTGTGTTAGTATTAACTTTCAATGACATAATTTTTGCATTGTTTCAATATCGTAAATTTACAGAAACATCAACGTGGAATTATTACATCGGTTTAGCTGATTTTAGAGCTTTTGTACAGCCCTAAAATATGTAAACATATTTTTTTCATCTAAAATACTGCTTAAATACTGGTGCGCTCTATAGCCCGGGAAATACAGTAATCATTCCACCCTGGAAGAAAAAAACCCCCACAAATCACATAAAGGCCACCAAATTATTGTGACATTTAGTGTATGTAAATTTTGTTCGGAACTGGATGCTGCCTAATCGAATTAGGAGTAGTTGCAAGGCCCTTAAAGTTGCTGATGCAGCATTACAAAATATGTTCAATGCCAACATAAGTTTTTTATCAATGTTAATTTGCAGTCGTTGTGATTTATGCACAGGAACGTAAACACAATTCTAATTACAAAGCAGCAACCGTTTTTTTGGGGTCAAAATCCCCTTTGATTCTTTTGTAAAGCATTCCTTTGTGTTTTTCACGAGAATTGCGCTAAAGACAAGATCGACGATGATCTCTTTGAAAGGGCTCGATCGGACTGAACTACCGCTGCCAAAGCTTTCATCAAGAGACTGATGTAAAGCCTCCGCGGTATCGTACACAACTTGAGTCCTTGCGCTCTGCTGCTGCTGCTTATGTTTTAATAAATAGCAATTGTTAGACATTTTGCATGTAAAACAACGTAATTATAAACAACCACGAGAAAGCTGTTGCACTTCTAAAAAATGCAAATGACTTTCCATTATAAATCGCAACAAAAGCCAAGCTACGCCTCCGAGCCAGGGGCCTCTAGGTTTTGTATGCTCGCTTCCATTATTAATGGTATTCACAAGCCAAACTTTTTAGGTTGTTGCAGATGAGCGCTTTAATCTATTTTTGCTGTAAATTAATGAATTTTTAAAGAGGACTAGTCCTTGTTGAATAGTGCTGGATGTGGGAATGTGGTGACGCAGTGCTATAGCCCCCTTTAGTCTGCTGCACCATTTCACAAACAGCATCCCCATCTCTCTCCTGGGACCTTCTGTTGGGGGAGTTTACAGAAATGCTGCATTCCTATGTTTTATTTATGACAAAATATGCCTTTTTAACTTCTCCGTTTTTGTCAAAAATCTCAAATCGTCCTAGCTTTTTCTCCCCACCCACCCCCCGGCATGCCGCGGTAATCTTCTGGGTCGCCAACCCTTCTTCACCTCGGCAGATGTTTTCAGGTGTTGTACTCTTTGTGAGCTTTTAGGGAGTTTAAATTATTTATTCTAAGGCTTCAAAGGTTTACGTTTCTGGTCCCTCTTTCTGTTTGTTTTTTTCAGACTTGAGAATAATGGGTGGGATTGTTTGTTACCGTCACACGTGAAAGCGTGAAGGTGAGAGGTGTTGTTTTCACCTTAGCTGGTTGGTTTGTTTGTTAATTAGCTAGTAGAATTTATGGAGAGGTGGAACATGTCAATAGCAGGAAGTTGTTACATTTCGGTGTGGATAAAAATGTGAATAGCAGAATTAATTTTCTCTCGTCGTCGTGTGCTCTCAAGAGACCAGACCCAGAATGCAAATGGTACGGTCCCATTCAACTTCCAGCACACTATCCAGCACACTACATCAACTGTGACTTTGTGGGGCTGCTTGAAGCAAGGAAGAATTCATGAGCAAAAAGGTGAGGAGATGTGTGTATGTATGTAAAAAAACAGTGAAGTTGGCACGTTTGTGTAAATGGTAAATAAAAACAGAATGCAATGATTTGCAAATCCTTTTCAACCTATATTCAATTGAATAAACTGCAAAGACGAGATGGTTAACGTTCAAACTTGAAAACGTTATTTTTTGGTCATATTAGCTAATTTGGAACTTGATGTCTGCAACATGTTTCAAAAAAGCTGGCACAAGTGGCAAAAAAGACTGAGAAAGTTGCGGAATGCTCATCAAACACTTATTTGGAACATCCCACGGGTGAACAGGCAAATTTGGGAACAGGTGGGTGCCATGGTTGGGTATAAAAGCAGCTTCCATGAAATGCTCAGTCATTCACAAACAAGGATGGGGTGAGGGTCACCACTTTGTGAACAAATGCGTGAGCAAGTTGTCGAACAGTTTAAGAACAACATTTCTCAACGAGCTTTTGGAAGGAATTTTGGGATTTCACCATCTACGGTCCGTAATATCATCAAAAGATTCAGAGAATCAGGAGAGATCACAGCATGTAAGGGGCAATGCCCGTGACCTTCGATCCCTCAGGCGGTATGTGTATATGTATGTATGTATGTATATGTATGTATGTATGTATGTACACTACCGTTCAAAAGTTTGGGGTCACATTGAAATGTCCTTATTTTTGAAGGAAAAGCACTGTACTTTTCAATGAAGATAACTTTAAACTAGTCTTAACTTTAAAGAAATACACTCTATACATTGCTAATGTGTTAAATGACTATTCTAGCCGCAAATGTCTGGTTTTTGGTGCAATATCTACATAGGTGTATAGAGGCCCATTTCCAGCAACTATCACTCCAGTGTTCTAATGGTACAATGTGTTTGCTCATTGGCTCAGAAGGCTAATTGATGATTAGAAAACCCTTGTGCGATCATGTTCAGACATCTGAAAACAGTTTAGCTTGTTACAGAAGCTACAAAACTGACCTTCCTTTGAGCAGATTGAGTTTCTGGAGCATCACATCTGTGGGGTCAATTAAACGCTCAAAATGGCCAGAAAAAGAGAACTTTCATCTGAAACTCGACAGTCTATTCTTGTTCTTAGAAATGAAGGCTATTCCACAAAATTGTTTGGGTGACCCCAAACTTTTGAACGGTAGTGTATGTATAAATATATGTAGTCTGCTGACATGCAAGCAGAGTAGTAGATTTTTGTAAAAAGCTTTTATAATTGTAAAGGACAATGTTTTATTAACTGATTGCAATAATGTCAATTTGTTTTAGCTATTAAATGAACCAAAAATATGACTTATTTTATTTTTGTGAAAATGTTGGACACAGTGTGTTGTCAAGCTTATGAGATGCGATGCAAGTGTAAGCCACTGTGACACTATTGTTCTTTTTTTTTATTTTTATAAATGTCTAATGATAATGTCAATGAGGGATTTTTAATCACTGCTATGTTGAAATTGTTACTAATATTGATACTGTTGTTAATAATATTCATTTTTGTTTCACTACTTTTGGTTTGTTCTGTGTCGTGTTTTTGTCTCCTCTCAACTGCTCTGTTTATTGCAGTTCTGAGTGTTGCTGGGTCGGGTTTGGTTTTGGAATTGGATTGCATTGTTATGGTATTGCTGTGTATTGTTTTGTTGGATTGATTAAAAAAAAAATAAAAAAAAATAAAAATGAAAAAATGTAAAAAAATAAAATAATTAAAAAAATAAAAATTGATTTAAAAAAAAAAAAGAGAATCGATTCTGAATCGCACAATGTAAGAATCGCGATTCGAATTCGAATCGATTTTTTCCCACACCCCTAATATATATATATATATACATATATATATATATATATATATATATATATATATATATATATATATATATATATATATATATATATATATATATATATATATATATATATATATATATATATATATGTATATATAAAAAAGGAAAAGAAAAAGGAAGAAGTAAGAAAAAGTTTTTTCTCAAAATCGTGCAGCCCTATTTAAAATATACAAATACTATTTTTTGTTTTATTTTAAGGTTCCATCAAGAAGGGAATACGGCATAAAAACTAGGCTAAACAAATCACGCCATTGACTCGCTGTGGCGGGCCAAAAGACAATAATAATTGAACAACCGTTCTTACACAACTGCATCAATTATTATAATTATTAGGTACATTCACGGCATCATATGAATTGAGTCACTGTAGTTATTGTATGCAGACTACAATATTTTTCAGCTTGGCGAAGGTCTGCGCTCGACAGAGTGCCTTTCAACTTTCACGCGAGTCGCAATTGGCTTGCGTCGGCACGCAGCTCGCCGTCCTTTTGAAACAGCCAATGAAAACGTTGCCAGACGTTTAAAAGGGGATAAATGATCCGTTCACTCTGCTTATTTTCTTTGCCCCCCTTTGGCGCATTGATGTGTCTGACCGGTTTTTTTCGACACCATGAAACATCCCATCAATGCTTTTCTTTGTGAATTTGCTGACAGGAGCGGATGATAATTATTCTACCCTCTGCATCATTTAGAGATGAGTGGGCACCACCGTAAGGGCATCTGATTTGGTTTTATATACAAGCAGAGAACCTTTTCAGGCGTATGTGTTTTGGCACTGAGGCAGAAAGTAATTAAGATGTTCAATACTGCTTTTTGGACCTTTTTCCTCCGCTTCCTTTGACACTCGCTCCGACCCCCTCCTCTTCCTTCCCAGAAACTCCTTTTTGCTCCACGCTCTCTGTGTGGGTATTTTGTCATTACTTCGTTTTTCTCTGAAAATATTTTGATGCCTCCTTCCTATTTGCTGCACTCCTCTCACCCCGACTCCCTCCCTTCAACCCCATTGAAAGTTGTCTCTATTAAAATGCAGAACTGTAAAGCCTCTCAGTCTGAAAGCCTGCGAGCAGCGGGGGACTGTTAGCTGTGAGAGATGCACGCGGCTGAGTGAGTGCATCACAACTACAAAGACTAATGGGTGAATACATTCAATCACTCACACACTCCTCCACTCGTTCTTAAAGTGACAATGTTTCCAGTGAGGAAAGGGTGGAGGCCGTAGAACGGGTAATAAATATACTTTGGCTTAAAAAGTCCAAATCTACGCACATCTCCAGATCGTTTATGCTGGTCGTTAATCACGAGAGTTAGGAGTTAATGACTCACTAGCTGACAAGTTGCTCAAACAGTGGATCTGCAAAGAAGAACTGCTCTTTTTATGGAATTTTGCCCAGCATTCACAATCCTTTTGTATGACAAGGACACAAATGTTTTTCTTTTAATAAACTGCTATCAAATGACCGCTTACAGTGGAGCCAGAGGGGATCAGAGTTTGCGATCAGTATTGAAAGGCAATAATCGGCAATGGCGAACACCTCGGCCATCACGCACATGAACAATAACAAGATCTGATAGCTCAGTTACAGCTCATGTTATTCTATTCTGTGTTACATGTGTTTTATGTTGCACGATTGCACCAAGTACAATTCCAAGTTTGTGAACCCGTTCTCAAACAATGGTAACAAAAACGATTCTGATTCTTATACATTTTCAAGAAAATCGTCCGATACTGATCGGTGGCCGATTGATCGGCACATTCCTAGTTTGAAAAAGTCTAAAATAAAAAAGAATAAGATCTAAGGCCTTAAAATGTCAAAAATTCTATCAAAATCTCATCAAGAGTCGATCGTGTTATTCATAACTACAAAACGGAATTTAAGTACCTGTGCAGACCCGGTCAGAATTTTATCAAGCACAACCAACTATCGAGCTGTTCTGATTTAATAAATGTTTATTAGTTATGCTAATGAAATGATTAATTGAAGCTACAGGATATAAATCAAAGCTTTTTTCTCCTGTCAACCATTCATTGATTAAACAAAGTAATTGTTGCAGCCCGAAAAAGAAGATGTCCACGTTAATGTGAATTATACGGAGCCCCTAAAGCAGGGGTGTCGAACGTACGGCCCGAGGGCCGGATCAGGCCCGCGAACAGGTTTTATCCGGCCCGCGGGATGAGTTTGCTAAGTCTAAAAATGTACCTGAAATTTTTTAATGAAAGAAACAGCTGTTGTAAATGTGTCCACTAGATGCCGCAATAGCAATTCTTTGTATCTTTGTAGATAATGCTACATATGTAAAAAATAAACCACATGATGTAAGTACATCAGTCAAGGAAAATGGTCAAACTACATAAATAACATCCTGTAATTTGATTTTGATTAAAACATTTTTCATCTGATAGATTGAAAATGAACACTAATGAGTTGACTGATGAACATTATCATATAATTTATTCAGAAAATATAAATAACGACAAATAAATTTAGAATATTTTTAACTGCAACATGTAAGTGTAAAAAACCCAACAACATTATGATTTCTACAATTTCAGAATGTGCTTGTTCTATTTTTAAACAAAGAAAACAATCTGAAGTTGTCTTTATTTTTAAGTTATCATGCCGTGATTTTACCAGTCCGGCCCACTTGGGAGTGGATTTTTTTCTATGTGGCCCCCTATCTAAAATGAGTTTGACACCCCTGCCCTAAAGGGACATGGGGGAAAAAAATATTTTAATAATTTTTTATTTATTTTTGTTATTTCTTTTTAGACATGTATCTCGTGCGCACGAGAAACTTTTTATAAAGTTATAAAACATTTTAAAAAAAATTAATTAATTAATTAATTTTTTTTTTTTAGACATGTATCTTGTGCGCACGAGAACGTTTCTCATGCGCACGAAAAAAAATATTTTTTTTTTATAACTTTATAAAAAGCTTCTTGTGCGCACGAGATACATGTCTAAAAAAAATAAATTAAAAAAAATAAAAATTATAAAAATTTTTTTTTCCCCCATGTCCCTTTAGGGGCCCCGTATAATTAATATTCCTTCAGTCAGGTGTTTTGTTTTTTTTATGAATATTGTCATGATCTCTCATGACAGGTTGTACTCATGTTTCATGTCGCTCTGTTTTGCCATTATTTCCTGTGTGTGTTACAGCAGAGTTTAGCTCGCTGGGGTGATTACGAAAGCGCAGTCTTAAATTGACTGTAATTAATTTTGGTCTTTAAAAAGTCTTAATTTTGACTTGCTGAAACCTGCAGAGTCCCTGTGAAACTAACTACTGAATTAAACATGTGAAATATCATATATTTCTTTAAGCCAAAATTCATGTGTACTTGAATGCCTCTACAATATCCTTTTTTTTAAAAATATGTTTTAAAAATGAATGATATTAGTGTGTGAATGTGAGTGTGAATGTTGTCTGTCTATCTGTGTTGGCCCTGCGATGAGGTGGCGACTTGTCCAGGGTGTACCCCGCCTTCCGCTCGAATGCAGCACACCCCGCGATCCCGAAAGGGACAAGCGGTAGAAGATGGATGGATGGATATTTTAAAGTATTGGGGAAAATGTTACAGCAATAACTAAGATGAAAAAAAATCTAAAAATGTTGACAAAGGTCCAGAGGAAAAATAAAAAAGAGTTTGCTTGTTTGTTTTTTTCAGAAGCAAACAATTCAATATGGAAGACGCTAAGCAGCATGGTGGCCCTCTCTGTGGGAAATTTCAATACAAAAATTCCATGGCGAAACAGTCCATCAACATAAACAGGAAGGATTTTTTTTTTCACCAAAGCACTTTCAGCCTAACATATTACATTACTAAGACAATAAGAATAAGGCTGCACCTGTCAATTATTGTAGAAATCGTTTGATTAATCGAGTACCGTATTTTTCGGACTATAAGTCGCTCCGGAGTATAAGTCGCACCGGCCGAAAATGCATAATAAAGAAGGAAAAAAACATATATAAGTCGCACTGGAGTATAAGTCGCATTTTTGGGGGAAATTTATTTGATAAAACCCAACACCAAGAATAGACATTTGAAAGGCAATTTAAAATAAATAAAGAATAGTGAACAACAGGCTGAATAAGTGTACGTTATATGAGGCATAAATAAGCAACTGAGAAGGTGCCTGGTATGTTAACGTAACATATTATGGTAAGAGTCATTCAAATAACTATAACATATAGAACATGCTATACGTTTACCAAACAATCTGTCACTCCTAATCGCTTAATCCCATGAAATCTTATACGTCTAGTCTCTTACGTGAATGAGCTAAATAATATTATTTGATATTTTACGGTAATGTGTTAATATTTTCAGACATAAGTCGCTCCTGAGTATAAGTCGCACCCCCGGCCAAACTATGAAAAAAAACTGTGACTTATAGTCCGAAAAATACGGTAGTCGGATAAAACACAATTTAGAGCCTCAATGCATATATATATTTTAGGGAAAACCGTTGAAATAAAAATGTTTCTGTTGCTGTAATGACCTGTCGCGCCAAGTCTGACATGTTCTTGTTTCCTTTTTTTCCTGTTTTTGTTTCCTCTTATTTTTGTTCACTTCCTGTCTGGCTGCACCACTCTGGCCTTAGCGCTGTTTCCCTCACCTGTCCCTGATTGGCAACCTGAGCACACCTGTTCGTGGTTGCCAATCAGGCTTCCATATAAGCCATCGTGCCCTGCAGTCAGTCAGCAACTACCGCAGCCATGTGCGAGCGTGGCATTTGCATTAAAATGACAGCGGCTGTGCCAAAATGATGTTCATGTATTTAAAATTCTGTGCTCGCTGTGTATTCGGATTTTATACATTTAGTAGTTATGCTAATTAAACGATTAATTGAAGCTACAGGATATAAATCAAAGCTTTTCTCTCCTCTGCAACCATTAATTGATTTAACAATGTAATTGTTGCAGCCCGAAAAATAATTAATTTGTCCACTTTAATGTGAATGAATATTCCTTCAGTCAGGTGTTTTTTTTAACATGAATATTGTCATGATCTCTCATGACAGGTTGTACTTATGTTTCATGTTGCTCTGTTTTGCCATTATTTCCTGTACAGCGCTCTGAATTTGCCTATTTTTTCAGGCACTTTACCTCTGGCTTGAGCGCTACTTGTCACCTGTTCTTGATTAGTGATTAGGTGGCTCACCTGTCCCTAATCACTAATCAGCAGGGTATATCTAGGCGACACTGGTTCGCTAAGTAATGTTAATGGTGTGCCTTTGGATTTGTGTCTGCCTAGTCCGGGGGTCGGCAACCCGTGGCTCTAGAGCCGCATGCGGCTCTTTAGCGCCGCCCTAGTGGCTCTCTGGAGATTTTTCAAAAATGTATGAAGAATGGAAAAAGATGAGGGGGAAAAAAATCAATTTTTTTGTTTTAGTATGGTTTCTGTAGGAGGACAAACATGACACAAACCTCCGTAATTGTTATAAATCACACTGTTTATATTAAATATGCTTCACTGATTCAAGTATTTGGCGAGCGCCGTTTTGTCCTACTTATTTTGGCGGTCCTTGAACTCACCGTATAGTCTGTTTACATGCATAACTTTCTCGGACTTTCTAGGACGTGTTTTATGCCACTTCTTTTTCTGTCTCATTTTGTCCACCACACTTTTAACGTGCGTGAATACACAAAGGTGAGTTTTGTTGATGTTATTGACTTGTGTGAAGTGTTAATCAGACATATTTGGTCACTGCATGACTGCAAGCTAATCGATGCTAACTTGCTATTTAGGCTAGCTATATGTACATATTGCATCATTATGCCTAATTTGTAGCTATATTTGAGCTAATTTAGTTTCCTTTAAGTCCTCTTAATTAAATTTATATCTCATGACACATGTAATATGGCTTTTAATTTTTTGCGGCTCCAGACAGATTTGTTTTTGTTTTTTTGGTCCAATATGGCTCTTTCAACATTTTGGGTTGCCGACCCCTGGCCTAGTCCTAATCGCTTGTATTCCGTCACGTGACTTCTGCCCGGAAGTAAACAACAGTGGTGGTCAAGCAAGCCAAAATGGCTGTTGTACAGCTAGCAGCGGGCAAACTGAGTAAAAAAGAGGCTTAAATCTTCCTGCAAAAAGCAGATAAAGCAAAACGTATATCTATGCAATGGAATAAATCCCTATTCTTTATCAAAAAAAGATTTGTCGATTGATATCAACGATTATACGTTGATCGCGTTCCCAGACGCATCGAACGATTGTGCTCCAGACACCATTCTACACGACAAAATAGAAAACTTAGAAAAACATGGAGGTCTGCAACTTCTTTGCATGTGGCTGGGTCAAGGAAATTGGTATCAAGACTCTCCTGGATGAATCGTGCATTGTTTTTGCTCGGGTAAGGTTGCATTTCCTGATTCAACTTCGGGTCTACAGCCATGTTTGTTGCTGTTACACGCGACGTTTACCAGTAGCGTATATTTTCCCCGTGTTTATCAAAATAATACTTTAGTTCTCAGTGTTGTGTATGTGCTGAAAGCTTCCATTTATGATTGTTGTCTTTAGTAAAAGCTTAAATCTTTTAGGTTTTGCTCACATTTGCTTTCTTTTATTAATACTCGAGAAGTTGGATGTTTTTCTGAACACTCGTAGCAAACGTGTTTAAGAAACACCAATAATATCAAGAGAATACTTAAATGGGAAATAATAACCGTTGAAAGTATATCAAGCAAACCTTTAACAAAGTGATCACTGCAAACTCATGCATTCTTTGAATCTGCTCCCTTTGACTGGAGTGTGAGCTGATTTTCTCGCTGTCGTTTCGTTAAATCTTGCATTGTTCCGCTCTTTTTGATTACCTCTCGAGGACTCTGGAGAAATGTTTATCCTTTATGCAATTTTAATGATTCATACAGCTGAAAACAACACAAGCATAGGGCATTTTTTCTTCAAGAGAGGCTAAATGGCGCCTACTACCCATTGAGAACGCGACGTGAGCCAGACTAAACAGCCGTAAAATCCAAGCATTTAAAATACCTTCTATTCTGCACTTTGCCTACTGTCTCTACATCTTGGGGTCACGCCACCAGCAATCATGCATCCCCTTTAGAACACCCTGAGTATATACAGTATGTGATACAATAGCTTGGGTGGAAGGCAATTTGCATTAAAATGTCAACAAGCGGTAGAAAATGGATGGATGGATGTCAATTGGAGGGAAAAAGAGCTTTGCTGTAGATAATCATATACTGTGAAAAGTTGTCAACAGGCGTATAGATTAGGGTTGTACGGTATACCGGTATTAGTATAGTAACGCTATACTAATTAATCATATTCGGTACTATACCGCCTCTAAAAAGTACATTGGTGGATCTACACCTAACATCCACCGTGATGATACCAAGTACAGGAGCGTATCTAATCGATACTACTATGATTACATCGATAGTTTTTAGCATCACAAAACCTTCTTTTGTTTAAAAAAAATATATATTATGTTTATAAACTCAAGAAATATGTCCCTGAACACATGAGGACTTTGAAAAAGAGCAATGTATGATCCTGTAACTACTTGGTATCGGATTGATACCCAAATTTGTGGTATCATCCAAAACTAATGTAAAGTATCTAACAATAGAAGAATAAGGGATTATTACATTTTACCAGAAGTGTAAATAGAACATGTTAAAAGTAGGGATGTCCGATAATGGCTTTTTGCCGATATTCGATATTCCGATGTTGTCCAACTCTTAATTACCGATACCGATATCAACCGATACCGATATATACAGTCGTCGAATTAACACATTATTATGCCTAATTTGGACAAGCAGGTATGGTGAAGATAAGGTTCTTTTTAAAAAAAATTAATAAAATGAGATAAATAAATTAAAAAAATTTTCTTGAATAAAAAAGGAAGTAAAACAATATAAAAACAGTTACATAGAAATTAATGAAAATGAGTAAAATTAACTGTTAAAGGTTAGTACTATTAGTGGACCAGCAGCACGCACAATCATGTGTGCTTACGGACTGTATCCCTTGCAGACTGTATTGATATATATTGATGTATAATGTAGGAACCAGAATATTAATAACAGAAAGAAACAACCCTTTTGTGGGAATGAGTGTAAATGGGGGAGGGAGGTTTTTTGGATTGGTGCACTAATTGTAAGTATCTCGTGTTTTTATGTTGATTTAATTAAATAATTTAAAAAAAACAATAAAAAAAAAACGATACCGATAATAAAAAAAACGATACCAATAATTTCCGATATTACATTTTAAAGCATTTATCGGCATCATCATCTCTTTTTAAAAGAGAAAGTAACCAGATATTAACAGTAAATGAACAAGTCTATAATTAATTTTCTACCACTTGGCCTTAATAATGTTGACAAAATAATAGAATGACAAATGACACAATATGTTACTGCATATGTCAGCAGCTAAATTAGGAGCCTTTGTTTGTTTACGTACTACTAAAAGACAAGTTGTCTTGTATGTTCACTATTTTATTTAAGGACATACTTGCAAAGAGAAACATATGTTTAATGTACCGTTAAGATTTTTAGTTAAAATAAAGCCAATAATGCGATTTTTTGTGGTCCCCTTTTATTTAGAAAGGTATCAAAGTATCAAAATACACTTTGTTACGGTGGTGCCCAAAATACAGACAACCTTAACGTCAACCGTGCACCGATAGACCCCGCATCCATCCACCTCTCAAAGACACGGCAAAATTATGGAAATAACAGTTTGTTTGGCCAAAGACGTATGTCCTGTA
>NC_084737.1:70823120-70865620 GCF_033978785.1 Entelurus aequoreus
TGAAGTATCACTTCCGATGGCGTGCTGCGTCTATTTCCGCGCACTACGAATAGTTCAAAGCTGACGAAAAAGTCACTTACGAGTCGGTCGCATTCAGGTCACGTTGCGTTTAGACTGAAGTCACATTTGAAAGATCAGATTCCAATCGGATTTGGACTAACTTCTGATGCGAAAAGATTAGATTTGAAGCACTTCGGAGCGTTATGACTGGGAAAGAAAATCCGATCTGTGTCACGTGAGGGTAAAAAAAAATCTGGTTTTGCGTGCAGTGTTAACAGGGCCTAAGTGTGCAAGGTGTGTTTGAGACACAGACCATATTGATTGACCTCAATCTGACAACTGAGTTTTCATGTTCATATGTACTCGCATAATGGTTTGGTTAACGATCATGGCTACTTGCAAGAGCACAGTCATTAGTTGTGCTTGAGAAATAGGCAGTCGTGTGCAGTAGAAGTTACTATATTAGTTTCAATGCAGTAGTTTGATATTGATGAAAATGCTCATGCAATATCTAGATCAGTGATTGTCAAACTGTGGTACAATACGTAGGCTCCATCGAGTGGTACAGTACACCAAATAATCAATTAAATATTGTAATGACGGGACTCAAACTGTTATCAAAGGTTTATCAGCCTTCAATGGAAATCGTTACAATGCGACCACTGTAGGCCGTTGTCAACGCCAAAATAATTAAGACACAAACTGAAACGTCTTACTTTGTCAATTCTATCACTCCACACACGTGTGAATCCAATGTTCTCCACATTCTCTACATTCTCTACCTACTTTCGCCCTTTCCCAGCCTCCCAGCCAATCAACACGCAGAACACATGTAAACAAAGACGAACATTGGCAGAGAAAAATGCATGTAACAATGATGCCTTCAAGGCCATGGGAAACCACAACATCCGTGGAACATAACATATGACCAAGGCCGTTACAATTTAAATACAATAAGAAATTATGAAAAGCATGAAAAACTATCCAAAATACCGTATCTTATCAACCAATGACAAGAAAATCTAACATTTTTAAGTTAATTATTTTAAAACGTTTTTAAGTTTTGTCACAATCTTTATTTACCTTTTATGTGCTATTGATTGTATTTGATTCATTATTTAAGTAATGTATTTTATTTTCTTATATTCAAACAAAGTGTTACTGTTCAAATTTGGCGTAATGTTACAGTCGTCAAAAATATTAAACACACTTGTTAAAATAAAACCTCTGTCTTGTTTTTAGTGAATACTCAGTCCTACTACGCTACTTTATTTTAATGTTGGTTATTTTGGTGGTACTTGGAGAGCCAGCGGTTTCCTGAGGTGGTACTTGGTGAAAAAACAGTTTGAGAACAACTGATCTAGATCATTATACTTTATTGATAACAAAAGGGATTTTGGTGGGCACCTTTGCAACATACAATAGCATGTGGATGTAGCATCAAATTTGCCTGTGAGTAAATGTATGTCCTGTCGTATGATATGTGTACATGTGCAAGATTTCCTACTGAATGTTCTGTAATGAGCACAGGACACTCATGCAAATGGTATTCATGCTGCTGAGTTCTTGGGTGTATGGTAATGCCTGTAAAATGTTTATACAATACTTGTGAGTACTCTGGGAAATTTTAATGATGATTAACAAATACCCAAGCAATAGAGTGCTAATGGCATAGTACTTTTGCTGCAGTGTAGGATTCATTAGTACTAGTGTATGAACTCCAGGGTACGTCTGCAATAACATGGCAAAGGCTACTTCATACTCCTCTAGTATTGCGGTAATGGCGATTACAACTCGTACTTTTACTGAGAATTCGGCATGCTGACAGCTGAGTGCTGATGCTGTAAGATGGTAATGACAGGTGACTACAGTTATTGTGCAATAACTACTGCATACGTCTGCGAGATTATGTAATAAAGTATTTACGTCATAGCATAGTGACTATTTAGTGTTTGTCCATTAACGTGGTACTTAATATTTAGTGCAGTTAGTAGTCAGGCTTTTTGGTCTTTGTTGTGGCCTAAACTTGCCCGAAATCACGGTGGCTTTTTGAGGAACTTGTGTTTTTATGAATGTGTTATTGTTTTAAGCGTTCCTTGTAATCTTTGCAACAATTGGAAAATAAGTACTGTATTGAAGTTTTAATCGTTTTATACCACACAGACTTAAAAGTAGACACTAAATGGCAATAAAAGCACATACTCAGCGCTTAATGTCAAATTACTGTTCAGTTTTAATTAATCATAACTCATAATAGTAATAATAATAATAATAACTAAAGGATTAAACAGCACCGCTGTCTGCTCTGTCATCAACAAGTTGCAGACATTCTCTGCGTATGTTTTACGCTTGAAAAGTGGTTTTCCATCTTAAATGAACATGAATTTACCCCCGCATGTTAAGAGCATTTGTGAGCTGTTGAGAGCAATCTAAAGGGGTGATTTTATTTTGTTGGTAAATGAAATATGATGAAAGATTATCATCACACCTCAAAATATTTGTCATGTAAATATGTATTTGCAAAGGAAAATCATCTGTTCTCAGTTACCTTAGCCTGGATGAATGAAGGTTAAATATATTTTAAACTGGAAAGTGAGGACGCCAATATGTTGCTAAATGTTTCCAAGAAGGCTTAGCGCAGTAGACGTGAACCTGAAGTATGTCTAAGCTACGTGGGAGAACGGCAATTGTGACTTTTGAACAATACACTGTCATGGTCTCACATGACCCTGAGTCATGTAAAGAGAGAGTATGGACAACTAAACAACAGGCGCCATGTTTGGTACCAAGGACGTGTGCGGTTGGGCCCGGAAGCATGCAAATGAGTCGTTCTGACGTTAGTTTTCCTGACGAAATAAACCAAAAAAACAAGTCTAAATATAGTTCTGAATGTACTGCAGCTCATAAACTTACAATAAAACATGCTTTTATTTTGTCAATGTAGTATAATCATTTTGGGGCAATTTTGCGGCTGTTTTTGATGCACTCTGCCGCTATACTCATGCAGTGTTAAGTGACCAGCGGCTCTTTAACACGCTCCCGTCGGCAAAATCTACGTCAGAAAATACACAACGACCAAAAATCAATCAATCAATCAATCAATCAAAGATTATTTATAAAGCCCTAAATCACGAGTGTCTCAAAGGGCTGCACAAGCCACAAGGATATCCTCGGCTCAGATCCAACATAAATAAATAAATAAAAATAAACGTGTTACTTTCATTCTGCCAAAACCCTCATTAGCTTTGAACCAACAATTATGTAGAAATTATGACTTTGTGCAAAGTATGTCACCAGTGGTGTATTGTTTGTCATCACTGCGCTATGTATGCCTGTTCCGCGTTTACTTTTGAATATTATTCATAGGTTTTTGGTGAGTCATGGCCTCCTGATTTCATTATCACCATAATACCTTGAATACTGAACTATTGCTGCTTTTTACTGCGATACTCATTAGTTTCATTTGGATTATTGGTGACACGTGCAGAAAAGGTGCAATTTTGAAGCAAAGTTTTGTCAGGCAAAGTGTATTAATTCACTGTTGCTGAGAGTGCAATATACCATGTTTCCCATGTGTATGTATGCTTGCTTGCCTCGCACAAGAAATTGTTGTTATTGGCTCTCCAGACTTCCCGGCGAACCTTCACTTCCCATATTTTTGTCCTTTCTGGGTTGCGGCAAACCTATGCAATTGCTTCCCGCATTTTTTGCGAGTGGGGCATCCCCATGCCGCACAACAGGGCATGTTTACACGGCAAACATTCTTTAATTAAAAGAAATGTCCAAAAAGGAAGTGCAGTGTCGCTTAGCTTCAGCTTCAAACTGGTAGTGCCCTATAGTCACGTGAGTGTCTTTTGACCAATGATTAAGGAAATCGCTTGAAACCGAGTTGTCCATACTCTCGCTAAACAAAACTCTAACATGACTGTTTGTTTGTACTTTATTATTAGTTTCTTTGCTTTCTGTATTATTTCCTGTCCAGTGCTCTTATTTATGTTACCACTTCCTGTTTGGCTCCACCACTTCTCTTGTCTGAGTGCTGGCTCCCTCACCTGTCCCTAGTTGCCAATCAGGATGCTGGATCATGTTTGCTTTGCACCTCAATGTGCTGCATAGCTTTTCCTTTGCTTCCTGTGCCTAGTTGCTTTTTCCGTGTACTTCTCTGATGCATGACTTTTGTGTTTTCCATAATAAAAGGGTTTTCACCTGCTCTTCGCTTACTGTCTCTGCATCCGCCAATAACGGCAACAAAAGAAATAAAGGGAGTTGATCTATTGTTGCACGTTGCGTTTCCTTGACATGTTGACGTGCGTCTAAACGCCGCTAAGAAAAAACAGTTTTCTTTTAAGTAATATAGAAATGGATCAGAGCTGTTATCTATTTTATGGAGTCATGTAGTTAATCATAAAACTGGCACCCAATGCATACTTGCCAACCCTCCCGAATTTTCCGGGAGACTCCCAAAATTCAGCGCCTCTCCCGAAAACCTCCCGGGACAAATATTCTCCCGAAAATCTCCCGATTTTCAGCCGGAGCTGGAGGCCACGCCCCCTCCAGCTCCATGCAGACCTGAGTGAGGACAGCCTTTTTTTCACGTCCGCTTTCCCACGATATAAACAGCGTGCCTGCCCAATCACGTTGTTCCATACGAGGCATCCGGCATACCGCCGATGAGCATGTTGCAGATGGAAAAGATCTTCTCGGCGTCCGTGTTGGCGCACACGTTGCCAAAGCCGATGCTGGTCAGGCTGCTGAGGGTGAAGTAGAGGGCGGCGATGTACGAGCTGCGCACCGACGGGCCGCCGAACGTGTTGTTGACGTAGGGCATCTCCAGGCGTTTGCCCAGCTCATGGAGCCATCCTTGGGGAAGAGACGGGAGGACAGGGTGACAAGAACTAAATCATCCTGACTAGAGATAAATTGTATTATGTTTATCTTACCTAAAAATAAATATATTTATTAATTTAAAAAAACAAAACTAAATACATTTTTACTATATTTTGCTAAAAACATCAAAATTAATTGTATTTCTATTTGTATTTTTTCTGACTCCTTATTACATCCAGCCATAGAATTATACATTAAAATAAACATATTTGAAATAATTAATTTTAAATGATCATAATAATTCATTTAAAATGACCATATTTAATTGTTAAAATAATTGCTTGTTTATCAACAACTTCAGCATTTTATTCATTACATTTTGAAGCTCTCAGAAGCCAAGTTATGTTATATTCCTTAAGATTTATTTATGCAAGTTTGAAGTATCAATTATCCAAACACAGTTTTGTTTGCATATTTTCAGGATATATATATATATATATATATATATATATATATATATATATATATATATATATATATATATATATATATATATATATATATATATATATATATGAAATACTTGACTTGGTGAATTCTAGCTGTAAATATACTCATACCTCTTAACCACGCCCCCGCCCCAGCCCCGACCACGCCCCCCACCCCACTACCCACCTCCCGAAATTGGAGGTCTTAATGTTGGCAAGTATGACCCAATGTTATTAAAAAAAAGTATTGATTTTGAATTGAGAATCGTTTAGAATCGATTCTGAATCAAATCATTACCTCCAAGATTCGAATAAATTCGAATAGTGTGGTGCCCAACGATTCACAGCCCTAATATTTAGGTAACGGCCTCAAACCGGCCCGACGGTTTGAGGCCGGTGATGGTCTGCATACCTCTCCAAACCGCCTTCATGTTGTCCTTCAGCTTCCCTTCCAGCTTCCTCCTGTAGTTCTCCTTGGCCTCCCTAAGTTTGATCTTCAGCAGCCCCTGAACTCTTTTCACCTCCTCCCTGTTACCAGCATTGAATGCCCTCTTCTTCTCATTCAGTAGGGCTTTGATGTCCTTGGTCACCCACGGCTTGTTGTTTGGGTAGCAGGTGACCATCCTTGATGGGACATTTAAGTCAACACAGAAGTTGATATAGTCAGTGATGCACTCTGTGAGCCCGTCAATGTCCTCTCCATGAGGCTCCATGAGCACCTGCCAGTTAGTTACCTCAAAACAGCCCTGTAGTGTCTCTTGGACACCTTCTGACCACCTTCTCACTGTTTTTTTGGTCACAGGCTGTCTTTTGATCAGAGGTACATAACAGGGGTTGAGGTAAACAAGGTTGTGGTCTGACCGGCCCAGTTCTGGTAGTGGTATGGAGCTATACGCATCCTTGATGTTTGCGTACAGCAGGTCCAGTATCTTATTTCCTGTGGTGTGGCAGCTGACATACTGAGTGAAGTTGGGTAGTGATTTGTCCATAGTAACATGGTTAAAGTCTCCCGAGATGAGGATGAGAGCTTTCGGGTGCTTGGTTTGTAGTCTGGCTATCGAGCTGTGGATGACGTCACTGGCAGCTGCAGCGTTAGCAGAGGGGGGGATGTATACTGCCATCACGATAACATGCTGAATCTCCCTGGGCAAATAATATGGTCTGAGTCCTACAGCTAACATCTCTACATTCGGGTCACAGTGGCGCTCTTTTATTGTGATATGACCGGGATGACAATATTACTTATTAATAAACAAAGCAAGCCCCCTCCTTCCCGCTTGCCGTTGGTTCGGTCCCGGTCAGCGCGCACCGTTTGAAACCCGTTAATAGAGACATTACTATCCGGAACATCGTCGTGCAACCACGTCTCAGTAAAACACATTAGGCTACACTCACGATATTCTTTCTGACTACCGGCAAGCACAGACAACTCATCCATTTTATTTGCTAGAGACCGCACGTTACCCATGACGCTTCAGCCCTCTTCTGTCTCGAGCGTCTCCCTTTCCCTCGACAGCCACGAGCACCTCCATAAGTCCTTTTTAGCTCCTCCGGGATCTGGTTAGTTAGCGCCGGGTCTGTTAGCTGTATGCTAATAACTGGTGTCGCTAACAACTGTTCCCTGGTGTAGATAAAAGAGCCTCTCCACTGTTGTTGTCCGTCTGAGCTCTTCAGTAGTGTGCCCTACCGTCAGTAGGACGAACAAAACACTTCTAAACTGCATTTTTAGAAGGGCACGACTAGATAAAAAGTAAATGTAGACTAAATGTAAAAGTATAAAAAAGTACAAAACGAACAAAGACAAAAGACAAAGACGGAGCGAACTGCAGCAGCGGCCGTCTAGATCGACGCATGCACACTTTTCTTTGTGCTGTTGCTGTAGTTGGACTTTCCCTTCTTCTTCTGTCCTCTTAATATTTGCACATTTTGTATATGGCTGTCCGCGGGTATATCTCCAATATATATAAAATCACGTCCACATCGCAGACATGCTGACAAGGATCTAGACCAGGGGCCAGGGTCCAAAATCCAGCCCGCGGGAAGTCCCAAGTTAAACATTTTACATTTTTATTTTTTTTATTTTTATTTATTGTTATTACAATTTTTTAAAATCTGTCCTTTCTAATGCATTTTCTACCGCTTGTTACTCTCTGTCTCTCTAGCCGCCCAGGCAAATCATATTGTCTAAAAATATATTTTTCCTTAGATAACATGTCATCATCGCGCTCGGAATATATATATATCAGGGTTTCCCGCAGCGCTTTGTTGTTAAGGCAACAAAGCGCGAGGTGACGTTCCACGTCCCAAGAGCTAGCTTATGTCGCCGAGGATCAGACCGCCAAGTGCCCTGCCTTCGGCTGCCGCCCAGCTCACATTGCACCCGACCTCTATGGCCCCTGCTATGGGTGGTGAGCCCATTGGAGGGGGGACCCATGTTGCCTCTTCGGGCTGTGCCCGGCCGGGCCCCATGGGGACAGGCCCGGCCACCAGGCGCTTGCCCATACATAATCACAACATAAAAAGCACAGAACACCTCCATTTCAAAAAGAGAGATAAAACAAAAGTAGTGAACAGAAATTATACCGTGATAACTTCGGACAAGCAGAAATGCACAAAGCCATGTTTAATAGTGGAAGTCTAATGCTTCTTTAGCACCTGCAGTGAGCAAACTCATCCGCAAGGTGGCGCCATAGCACAAATAATTTCCGTTTATTTTGACTTGCGCAGAACCTAACAAAGTATTCCGATTTAAGGTGCGATGTATGAAAATGCACCTCATAATCAGATCATTTTTTTCAGGGTCCATATACACAGGAACTGTTCATATAGGATAGGATATCACGTGGCTATTGAGTTAGAAAATGGGAAGGACACATTTCAGGCCTACGATTTAATGTAGGAACGAATATCGAAATACGTTTTAAAGGCCTACTGAAATGATTTTTTAAAATTTAAACGGGAATAGCAGATCCATTCTATGTGTCATACTTGATCATTTCGCGATATTGCCATTTTTGCTGAAAGGATTTAGTAGAGAAAATTGACGATAAAGTTCGCAACTTTTGCTCGCTGATAAAAAAAAGCCTTGCCTGTACCGGAAGTAGCGTGACGTCACAGGAGCTAGGATTCCTCACAATTCCCCGTTGTTTACAATGGAGCGAGAGAGATTCTGACCGAGAAAGTGATGATTACCCCATTAATTTGAGCGAGGATGAAAGATTCGTAGATGAGGAACGTTACAGTGAATGACTTGAGAGGCAGCGATGGACGTATCTTTTTTCGCTCTGACCGTAACTTAGGTACAAGCTGGCTCATTGGATTCCACACTCTCCTTTTTCTATTGTAGATCACAGATTTGTATTTTAAACCACCTCTGAGAGTCGAGAACGCGAAATGGACATTCAGTGCCTTTTATCTCCACGACAATACATGGCGAAATGCTTTAGCTACGAGCTAACGTGATAGCATCTTGCTTTAACTGCATATAGAAACAAAAGAAATAAACCCCTGACTGGAAGGGTAGATAGAAAATCAACAATACTATTAAACCGTGGACATGTAAATACACGGTTAATGCTTTCCAGGCTGGCGAAGGTTAACAATGCTGTGCTAACGACGCCATTGAAGCTAACTTAGCAACCGGACTGCACAGAGCTATGCTAAAAACATTAGCTCTCTACCTACGCCAGCCAGCCCTCATTTGCTCATCAACACCCGTGCTCACCTGCGTTCCAGCGATCGGCAGAAGGACGAAGGACTTCACCCGATAGGTTTTGGCGGCCCGGAGACGTAGGAAGTCAAGGTGAGGTCGGCGGCTAGCGCGGCTAGCGCGGCTAGCGCTCTAACAAAGTCCTCCTGGTTGTGTTGCTGTAGTCCGCTGCTAATACACTGATCCCACCTACAACTGTCTTCTTTGCAGCCTTCATTGTTCATTAAAAAAATTGCAAAAGATGTCCAGAATACTGTGGAATTATGAAATGAAAACAGAGCTTTTTGTATAGGATTCTACGGGGTACCATAACTTCCGTTACTCGGACTTCGTCACGCGCATACGTCATCATACCGCGATGTTTCAGCCGGATATTTCCCGGGAAGTTTTAAATGTCACTTTATAAGTTAACCCGGCCGTATTGGCATGTGTTGCAATGTTAAGATTTCATCATTGATATATAAACTATCAGACTGCGTGGTCGGTAGTAGTGGCTTTCAGTAGGCCTTTAATGTTTACGTGAGAGTAAAAAAAATTGTCCAGTTGTCCGGTACTGCTAATGTACCACCAGCATGATAATGACTAACATTTCTGATGTTTGTGGACGGCGTGGCGAAGTTGATAGAGTGGCCGTGCCAGTAATCGGAGGGTTGCTGGTTACTGGGGTTCAATTCCCACCTTGTACCAACATAGTCACGTCCGTTGTGTCCTTGGGCAAGACACTTCACCCTTGCCCCTGATAGGTGCTGGTTAGCGCCTTGCATGGCAGCTCCCGCCATCAGTGTGTGAATGTGTGTGTGAATGGGTGAATGTGGAAATACTGTCAAAGCGCTTTGAGTACCTTGAAGGTAGAAAAGCGCTATACAAGTATAACCCATTTATCATTTATTTATTATATTCTGTGTGGTCCTATTGCAAGATGGTCTCCTATCACAACTACGTTATTATCCGCCAATGATGCATTCAGGTCACATTCATATTTTGTTCTTGGTGTAGTTATGTCTGGGGGGCTGTAACCTCACCGTAGACAATGGCGGACACTGTAAAAGAGTCATTACCGTTCATCACGTCGTGCATTGTGGAGCGCAAGCTAATGCGTCACAGTTTCATTTCTAGAAGAAAAAAAACACAGACAAGGTGAAGTGTGTGTCTATATTCAAGGTTTCAAGATTTTGCAGTGGTGTTTGTGTGTGTAAACGTTTTAAGAGAGCACCACGCTCCTGATTTGGATGCGTCTCTAATTCCTATCAAGATGAGAGCTGTCTGAACAGATCTCTCTCATCATTATTTGCTCTGAGATTTACTTGCGCTCGTAAATGGTGTTGATTGAGGGTAATTTGGCTTTTTAATTGCCCAACAGCTGCCGCACTCGCTGCTGATTGCCATTGTAGACTTTCTCAGTAGATCACTCTCAGGCCCCTAAATGCCTCATTAAAACATTATGCAGAATCGCGTGAAACGTGAAGAGAAGGAACCCTCATAATGTTTTTCTGATTTGTGTTTTATTATTGAAAAGGTCGTCCTAATTATCATCAATGTCAGCAAATGCAACGTTGTAATGACTCTTTGAAAGTTGAATTAAGGGCTATTTGTCGATACACTACTCGCGTCTCGCTTTCTGTGATAAAAAATCAACTCTCTCAATCTTTTACGCCTGTCAAGAAATTCTGTTTTCTCCTTATTTATTTATGTTGATCGATAAATTCATCCTCAGTGACTTTACTTTCAAGTGTTACAGTTAAGATAACAAATTTTCCACAAATATTTTTTGCTAAAAAAGTCACAAAGCAAATAGGTAAGAGCCTTCCATTCGATAATTACTTCATGGGGGATTTTAGGCGCGTTCCATTAACCTCGAAAGTTGAAAGTCTTGTTTCCAGCGTGTGCAGTTTGTTAACAGTATGAAGAAACAAAAGCTCCAGAAGTTTTGTTGGGGATTTGTTATTTTGATTTATTTTTTTTCCTCAGTTAAATTTTTTTTTTTTTTTAAATTGTAAGACTGAAAATGTAAAACATAAAATAAACATTACAAAAGTGTAGCGTCCATTGTGTATTTTACATAAATAATGTATATTGTATATTTTACATAAATAAAATAAAAGGTTTAGTGTTAATACATTCACTGAACTACATATTTCCACGCATATAGAAATTAAACAACATCTAGAGTACATCAAACATTGCACACAGTAACTTTTTTGAATATCTATGGACCAAACACAGATGACTCAAACTTTTATCATAGAGTCTTTGGTCTACTTCCTGATGATAACTCCTCTCATATCTACATTGGTGGTGATTTTAACTGCCTTTTGGATCCCACTTTAGATAGATTGTCAACTAAATCTCATGTAATTGCTAACTCAACTAAAACCATTAATAATCTTATTAGATCAAGAAATATCATAGACATATGGAGAACAAAACATCCTAATAAAAGGGAGTATTCATTTTACTCCGCTGTACACAATTCTTACACAAGAATCGATTACTTTTTAGTAGAAGCCTCTGCTCTATCCAATGTCAGTAATCCTGAGTACCACAGTAGAGTCATCTCAGATCACAGCCCTATGAGTATGCAGATCCAAATTGATCTCCATAAAACCAAACCAAAATGGAGATTTAATCCACAATTATTATTATATGAAGATTTTAAAGAGTATATGAACAAGATTATCCAAGAGTTTATTGAGGTGAATGATAACGGAGAGGTCTCAGACTCTATATTGTGGGAAGCCCTTAAAGCTACTGTGAGAGGATATATAATTTCATTTGAAAGCTCAAAACAAAGAGAAGTAAGAAAAAGGCATAAAGAACTGGAAAAAGAAATTAAAGAAATGGAAGAAATTCATATACATTCTCTTTTGCAGTCTGACTATAATAAGATGCTGAAACTGAAAAATGAATACAATTCTCTTCTTCACGGGGAAGTATCTAAACTCTTACTGAAAAATAAACAAAAACATTTTGAAATATCTGATAAACCACCAACACTTCTATCTAGACAGCTCAAAGGACAGGTGAAACATGTACATATTTACAGGATATCAACAATGTCTTTAAAGACTTTTATTCAGAATTATATAAATCTAGTTCAGCTATATCGGTTAATGATTTAAATGATTTTTTTACTCCATTAAATCTACCTCAACTGAGTCCAAACCATCAGAATTCTTTAAACAATACTATTTCAACTGAAGAACTGCTAAAAGCACTGAAATCTTTCTCCGTGAATAAAAGCCCTGGTCCAGATGGATTTGGTGCAGAGTTTTATCAAGCGTTTAGTGAAATACTGTCCCCTATAATATTAAGAATGTGAAATGACTCTTTCGTAAACAATAAACTTCCAAGCTCTTTGTATGAAGCTCATATATGTATAATACCAAAAAAGGGAAAAAATCCACTCGATCCAGCCAATTATAGACCTATCTCCCTGCTCAATCTAGACCATAAGATTCTAACTAAGGTACTCGCAACAAGGTTAAACAACCACATAACAGAAATTATCCATCCGGATCAGGTTGGTTTTATCCCCGACAGACCTTCTTTCGGCAATGTACGGAGATTATTGAACTTGTTGTACTCGGACTGCATAGGAAACAAAAAGGCAGCCGTCCTGACTCTGGATGCTCATAAAGCTTTTGATTCAGTTGAGTGGGCTTATCTATTTCATGTTCTCAAATTATTTGGGTTGGGAGAACATTTTATAAAATGGGTTAAAATAATTTATTTTGCACCAAAATCATATGTCATAACTAATAATGTAATATCGGATAGTTTTCAATTACATCGTGGCGTGAGACAGGGCGATTGCCTTTCGCCCTTACTTTTCAATTTGGCCCTAGAATCACTGGCTATTGGTTTAAGAATGAACTCTAATATTAAGGGATTTTCAGTGGGCACATCAGAGAGTCTCATCTCACTTTATGCAGATGATGTACTTGTTACACTTACTGGGCCAGAAATTGCATTACCACTTCTTTTAGAATATGTAGACTCTTTTGGTAAAATATCTGGTTACAAAATAAACTGGTCCAAAAGCGAGCTTATGTTCCTATGAGATAATGTAAAGATCAGTCAAAACCCAGTTAAAGTTGCAGAAAACTATATATCCTATCTCGGCTTAAAAATATCTAAAAATTATGAATCATTACTAAAATTGAACTTTACTGAAGCTTTTGAGAAATTGAAAGTGAGTATAGAGTATTGGAAGACACTACCCCTCTCTATGTTGGGTAGAGTGAATGCTGTCAAAATGATTACCCTGCCAAAATTTACCTATCTTTTTCAAAATTTACCAATTCTAATTCCTGCAGATTTTTTCAAAAAACTTGAATCTTTAGTTCTAGATTTTGTGTGGGGATATAAAAAACGCAGAATATCTAAAAAGCACTTATTCAGATCTACAAAGGAAGAGGGGCTGGGTCTCCCAATGTTCAAAAATTATTATTGGGCATCAAATCTGAACGCATTGACCTATTGGAAGATGGGGTTCCCAAAGAATGAATCACTTAATTCTGCTCCCTTGTGGCTGAAATTGGAACTGCAGTCATTAGTTAAACCTTACACATCATTGCTATCTTTACTTTTTACTAAACCAGTCTCTTCTATTAAATCAACAAGCCATAGTGTAGTAGTAAGACATTCTATCAAAATTATTTCTCAAATTAAAAAACAATTGAATATTTCCAATGTAACTATGTATTCACCAATGTCTCACAATCATGCATTTATTCCATCGATAACAGACAGAATTTTTTTTAACTGGTACTTGAATGGAATTAAATGCATAAAAGACATGTTTGTCGAGGACAGTCTTGCGTCATTTGAGCAATTGCGAATCAAATTCAAATTGTCCCAATTCAGTTGGTTTTGCTATTTGCAGGCAAACAAATTTATTAAATAAAACATTTCAAAGTCTCAGCTGGTAAATGAAAAACACCCTCTCTTAGAATTACTAAATTTATCACCCAGAAGTAAAAAGCTTATCGCCAAATTTGCCAGCTGCTTCATTATGCCCATGACATCAGCAGACGGTGTTAAAAGAGCATGGGAACAGGAACTAAGAACAACAATACCCAAACAGCAATGGGAACGGACACTCTCTCAAATTCACAATTGCTCAATTAACAGCAGACTTAGGCTCATACAGTTTAAAGTGATTCATCGTTTTTACTACTCCAAAGTCTTATTACACAAATTTTATCCTGATACATCTCCACTTTGTGATAAATGTAAATCTGTTGAAGGATCATCGTCTCATTCGTTTTGGGAATGTTCAATTATTCAATCATTTTGGTCCAGCATTTTCTTTTTTTACTCGGGGGTATATCAGAGAAAACTTGTCCCTGACAGGGATATTATCTTGTTTGGGTGGTCTTCAGAAACACAAAAACTTCCAAAATATATTACAGCCGTGTTGCTGCTCGGGACGGTCTTGGCCAAAAGACTCATTCTCAAAGACTGGAAAAGCCCATCTGCACCCAACTTCAGGAACTGGCTAAATGAACTTGTGAATGTAATGACTCTTGAAAGAATATGATTTATAAACTCTCCAAGTATGAATAAATGGGAACAAACCTGGAAACCTTTACTGACATATATTGAATCATAATTTAGACATTTAAGAAAAAAAAACAAAAAAAAACTGCCATCTTTCTTGTAGCTGTATTCCTTTTTTATTATCTTTATTATTTTCTGTATTGATCCTACACTATTATTGTTTTTTTTTGTTACTTCTGATATGGCCTTCCCACGGTTTACTTGCTTATTTATTTATTTATTTTTTGTGACTTTTTATTTTGTATTGTTTTACATCTGATCAACTTCTGTGACTTTCCTTTTCTTTTTTAAGTGTGAACGGTGGAGAGGTCCTCGAGAGGTGATCTTGGGATCACTTCCTGAGGATCCTTGATGCCGAGGAATGTTCATCCATCTTGCTATGGTCTGGATAGCCTGCTGATCCTGAGCCAGAGCGGGATGGATGGATAAATATATACAATATCTGGGTATCTTTTCTAATAATGTTTATACTGTAAACCTTGAATTGTTAAAGTTTAAGTGCACCTCTCTCCTCAAGTGTGCATGTGAGTGGGTATGAGTGGATGTGTGATTGTATGAAGGTTTTGACTGTTAAATGTGATTTTAACTGTAAAATTCAATAAAAATATTTGAAAAAAAAACAAAAAACATTGCACACAATGTAACTTATCACAGTTAAACCAAAGGTTGTAGCGTTATTACCCTCGACTGGTCAAATTTAGCGCTACATGTATTAAACGAGCTCTGATCGCCCAGAGTTACTTTTACACTAAAAAACAACACCACCATGAATACAAAACACATCACGAAGCCAGCAATTTCAATGCAATATATTTTTGCACAATATATACTTAAAAAGATTTGACCAAGTTTTGCGATGTAGCTTACATTTGTGGATTTCTACCATTTTTGCTTCTTGTCTCGAACACTGTCCGTCACTTAAAAGATCTGCCAGGAAACTATGATTCCAGCACTTGCTTGGGGCAGAACATTCATACTTTGTTATCCAGTCGTTGTTAAAAGTCATATTTTCGCAATTTATTTAGATTTTTTTTCAGGACTGAATGAGTAGTCTTTTTCTACTCACCCCACTGCTGCTTTATTGTGACACATATGCTTCGCTGTTGCCCCCAGTGGGTTGGCGGGAGTACTGCATACATGAGCAACCTAACCCATCAAGCCTATTTGGGTGATGTTCGGCGGGCCAAATTAAAAACTTTTAGCGGGCCGGATGTAGCCAGTTGAAGGCCTACACTACAGTAACATGACCGAATATAAACGTGCAACAAAACAATGTGTATGGCTGATTTACTGCAACAAAAACTAGTCAGAAATGCTAATACTGGATATTACAGAAATGTCTAATATTGTCTACAGTCAGAGCCGCCATCTTTAAAGCCAAATCGTGGGTTGGTGAGAACAATCCGACTTTTTTAGATTCTAGAATGCACCATATGTTTCAGCTGCTTTAGATTTTACTCTAACTTGTGCGATGAGTGTAAGTTCTCATTAGTTAAACATCACGGTTTCCCCTAGATCAGTGGTCCCCAACCTTTTTGTAGCTGCGGACTGGTCAACGCTTGAAAATTTGTCCCACGGACCGGGGGTGGGGGGGGGGGGGGGGGTGTGGGGGGGGGGGGGGGGTGGGGAATAAAATTTATTTATTTATTTATTTATTTATTTTTTCATAAAAAAATACAATCATGTGTGCTTACGGACTGTATCCCTGCAGACTGTATTGATCTATATTGATATATAATGTATATATTGTGTTTTTTATGTTGATTTAATAAAAAAATTTTTTTTAAATTTTTTAATTTTTATTTCTTGTGCGGCCCGGTACCAATCGGTCTGTGGACCGGTACTGGGCCGTGGCCTGGTGGTTGGGGACCACTGCCCTAGATGACCAATATACATGTGGCCTTGGGGGCGTGATTAGGGGCGTGGTCACCATGACGTCATTGTATAATTTGCATCATTTGCTATGACATGATTTTTTTTTTTAAAAGGCTCAAATGTATACAATACATCCATCCATCCATCCATTCATTTTCTACCGCTTATTCCCTTTGGGGTCGCGGGGGGCGCTGGAGCCTATCTCAGCTACAATCGGGCGGAAGGCGGGGTACACCCTGGACAAGTCGCCACCTCATCTGCGATGAAGTGGCGACTTGACAATACATACATTTAAAGCTTGACAATACATACATTTAAAGCAAATCTCTGTTATTAATTAGTATTATCATATATTTTTGAATTATATCGTTTTACTATATTTTTAGTTGTTGCTGCTTACAAATCTAGCATCTTTTTCTGGTGTTACTATTAAATGTACCCGTATTTAGAGACTCTACTTTTGTATACCTTGATGTCCACGATGAAAGACGCGAGCTGCAGCGAGCTCGGCGTCACACTTGCTTCGCTTACTTTTTGGACCTTTTCTCCTTAAAAGTCGCCGCTGTTACTCTTAATATTTGCACATTTTGTAGATCTATTTCCGCTGCTATATCTGGGATATATTAACGTTACATCCACATCGCATACATGCTGACTACGCTCAAGACAATCGCGGGCATCTTTGGTGATTAAAGTATTTTTTTCGGCGGCCAAATTTTGGTGCATCACTTGTCAATAGTGCACAAATAATAGGCTATATATACTGTATATCAGTTCATACTGTAACAACCTACTGATGGTAATGTTTTATGTTCGTGTGGTTTTGATTTGATGTTTATTTTTGCCATGATCTCAAACACATTGGTGGAGAATGAGGAAGTGGTGTTGTGTGTCCGTTGTGTGTTGTTGTGTTTGCATGGGAGGTAAAACCTATTGGAATTGGATCGGCTGTTATCATAAGATTCTCAATAAAAATTAAAAATAGTGAGCGTCAGACTTTTGACTTTTTCTGGAAGGCTGCAATGCATTATATAATTATTTTATTTGTTTTTGCGTAAAAACACTTATTTTTAAGGTGTGGCAGGCATGTGCCACATTCAGTTACATTTAAGGGGAAACCCTGAACATACAAATACAGATGCTTTGGTCTTGGAAAAGATTGTTTCAGAAGAGTCAACTTATTGGAATGCATCAAGCATGGGAAAACCTCCAAGTGGATTGTTGAAACTACTAAAATCGGGTTAATGCATTATTAAAAAGTGTAGGGACAGTAGGGAAACTTTGCACTGTGGGGCACATTGGCCTATTTCCTTGTTTGTGATCATGATTGACTACAGCTTGTTGTGTCTTTTTGACAGCACTCATTAGATGGACCAATTCTCGGAACAATGAGAGTCCAAAGAACTTGATAATTAGGTGTGAGCGATATGGCCTAAAATCAATTTAGCGGCGATATGCAGTATATTGCAGCCTCTTGTGATATCAAAATATATCAGAATATATTATTGGGTATATTGTGATATATGTAATATTTTAAAAAAATGGTAACAAAGCCTCCTAATTTCGCTGCTGACATATGCGTTAACACATTGCGTCATTTACGGTATATCAGTTTTAATATATGGAATGTAACATGGTCTTATCTACAGTTGTTTGAATTTAATAAGCACTTATTTTTTGGATACTTACATTAGTTTTGGGTGAAACTACAAATTTAGGTACCAAGTAGGTAGAAGGGCAATATTGGTCCTACCATTATTCATACTTAAAATTTTCAAGCGTATTCAATGTTTTAATTTTTGAATAAAACTGTAATCAGACAAAAACTCAGGATTGTGATTTAAATCATTTGGTTTGTTGCCTTATATCCTCCCCGTGTCGACTTATTTACTGAGTTTGTAAACAATACCAAAAACGACAACACATATCTAACCTTGTTTATCAACGTTATACTGATACCATACTTGGTATTGTTAATGCCTATATTTGTATAAATCATTAGCAGTTAGCATATTGTCCTACAGTGTGGAGTGTAGCATGTTTACATATCACTCGTCCTCGAGTGATGATACGAGTAAGAAACTTAAATTTATTTGCCATCCATGTAGGTAAAGATTGCTGACTTAGAAGTGGATTTGCACTGTGGAGGAACATTAGCCGCAAATATGCTGCACTGCGTTGAAAATGTTTGTTTGTCGCTGTCATATTTGAGGAGCCAAGCTACATTGAGTTATCAACATGCATTATCACGATATAATGAATGTATCAAAAACTCATCATTTGTATTGTATATTGTTAGTATTTCGCAAACTTAGTAAAGATCAAAGATTGAGAATGGAAATGGATTTACACACCTTTTTGTGGATGAGTCACCACTTTGCAATTCTCCACTAGGAGACTCATACTGTTAAATACTCAACAGCTAGATGGCTGAAACTTGGACACAATTGGGCATTCCAACAGGACAATGATACCAAACACACACAACTGGTTTTGAAGGCTAAAATTAAGCTTCTGAAAAGGCCTTCCCAAATTTTAACCCATTAAACATTTGTGGACTCCGCTTAAAGTGGAACTGCACTTTTTTGGGGGGAATTTTGCCTATCGTTCACAAACCTTGATTGATTGATTGATTGATTGATTGATTGATTGATTCAAACTTTTATTAGTAGATTGCACAGTTCAGTAGTTAGTCAAGGGTTGAAGTTGCCTGGAGGTGTTGTTTTAGTGCGTTTTTGAAGGAGGATAGAGATGCACTTTCTTTTACACCTGTTGGGAGTGCATTCCATATTGATGTGGCATAGAAGGAGAATGAGTTTAGACCTTTGTTAGATCGGAATCTGGGTTTAACGTGGTTTGTGGAACTCCCCCTGGTGTTGTGTTATGGCGGTCATTTACATTAAGGAAATAGTTTGACATGTACTTTGGTATCAGGGAGGTGTAGCGGATTTTATAGACTAGGCTCAGTGCAAGTTGTTTTACTCTGTCCTCCACCCTGAGACAGCCCACTTTGGAGAAATGGGTTGGAGTGAGGTGTGATTTGGGGTGGAGGTCTAAAAGTAACCTGACTAGCTTGTTCTGGGATGTTTAGAGTCTAGATTTGAGGGTTTTGGAGAAACGAGAATCAAGACGATAAAAGTTTTTTTTTTTGCATTTTAACTTGTAATAATCTACTCGTTCTAGGTGGCTAGCAATACAGCTAATGGGAGCAATCCATTTTGCATCTGAAACACTTTAAAAATACATCCAAAAACCGGCAACAATACTTAATTTACGTCCCGTAACATGTATATACCCCAAGCTGCAGCGACATTGTTATTGTAAGAGTGAACACTGAGGAACTAGCGTAGTATCACTTCACCATGCTACGGCATTAGCCTTAAGCTAGCTGCGGCGAGAGATAAATTAGCCTCTTGCGTCAGCAGCCGAATGGCTTTTGAGTTTTTAATGCACACTATGCGATATGACAACAATCTTTACTGACTGAAAAACATGAACAACAATATTGCCGTTTCTGTACAGTATTAACCCACATTTCATGTTTCGTTTGTACACAGCTAGTTCGACAGCATACTGTAGTGTACGGTGATGTGCTGCATGCATTATGGTCAATAGTATAATGACTTACTCAATGGTCAGTTGTCCGTTTGGTCAAGCTGGCCGGGGACGTGATTTAGGGGAGAACACCATTTATTTCGGCATTGCTTGCCTCAAAGTTCCACATTTGCAGCGTGACCGAGTCACGCGACCTCACCCTCGGTTTCCGTCTGCTCCAACGTTTCACCCTCTATTCGTGATCACTTCTGCAAACCCCTAAAGCAGTGAAGTTGGCACGTTGTGTAAATTGTAAATAAAAACAGAATACAATGATTTGCAAATCCTGGGGACGGCGTGGCGAAGTTGGTAGAGTGGCCGTGCCAGCAATCGGAGGGTTGCTGGTTACTGGGGTTCAATCCCCACCTTCTACCATCCTAGTCACGTTCGTTGTGTCCTTGGGCAAGACACTTCACCCTTGCTCCTGATGGGTGCTGGTTAGCGCCTTGCATGGCAGCTCCTGCCATCAGTGTGTGAATGTGTGTGTGAATGGGTGACTGTGGAAATACTGTCAAAGCGCTTTGAGTACCTTGAAGGTAGAAAAGCGCTATACAAGTATAACCCATTTATCATTTATAACCTACACTACCGTTCAAAAGTTTGGGGTCACCCAAACAATTTTGTGGAATAGCCTTCATTTCTAAGAACAAGAATAGACTGTCGAGTTTCAGATGAAAGTTCTCTTTTTCTGGCCATTTTGAGCGTTTAATTGACCTGTGATGCTCCAGAAACTCAATCTGCTCAAAGGAAGGTCAGTTTTGTAGCTTCTGTAACGAGCTAAACTATTTTCAGATGTGTGAACATGATTGCACAAGGATTTTCTAATCATCAATTAGCCTTCTGAGCCAATGAGCAAACACATTGTACCATTAGAACACTGGAGTGATAGTTTCTGGAAATGGGTTCTATACACCTATGTAGATATTGCACCAAAAACCAGACATTTGCAGCTAGAATAGTCATTTACCACATTAGCAATGTATAGAGTGTATTTCTTTAAAGTTAAGACTAGTTTAAAGTTATCTTCATTGAAAAGTACAGTGCTTTTCCTTCAAAAATAAGGACATTTCAATGTGACCCCAAACTTTTGAACGGTAGTGTATATTCAATTGAACAGACTGCAAAGACAAGATACTTAACATTCGAACTGGAAAACGTTATTTTATGCAAATATTAGCTCATTGGGAATTTGATGCCTGCAACATGTTTAAAAAAAGCTGGCACAAGTGGCAAAAAAGACTGAGGAAGTTGAGGAATGTTCACCAAACACTTATTTGGAACATCCCACAGGTGAACAGGCTAATTGGGAATATTGTGTAAAGATTTGATTAATTTATGAGGGCCCCACAGCACACTGGTTTCCAGTTAAGTGAAATACTACAACACTTGATATTGTTCAAATACGTTACATTTAAGAACTTGCGCACAAAGCAACACTTGAAGTGACTATGATTAATTTCTGGTTTCTTTCGACCAAAAAATATATATATTGAATATTTTATCAAACACATTTTTATATTGATATCGATTATACATATTGATATCGTGTTGTCAGCCCAGCCCTAACACAGTACTACTGTGTATATCCATCCATCCATTTTCTACCGCTTATTCCCTTCGGAGTCGCGGGGGGCGCTGGAGCCTATCTCAGCTACAATCGGGCGGAAGGCGGGGTACACCCTGGACAAGTCGCCACCTCATCGCAGGGCCAACACAGATAGACAGACAACATTCACACTCACATTCACACACTAGGGCCAATTTAGTGTTGCCAATCAACCTATCCCCAGGTGCATGTCTTTGGAGGTGGGAGGAAGCCGGAGTACCCGGAGGGAACCCACGCAGTCACGGGGAGAACATACAAACTCCACACAGAAAGATCCCAAGCCCGGGATTGAACCCAAGACTACTCAGGACCTTCGTATTGTGAGGCAGATGCACTAACCCCTCTGCCACCGTGCTGCCCTTGTATATCCATGTCTACTATAATTACACCTAATGTTGCACGTAATTAAAATCCCAGTATTTGATGTTGTTAGCTGTGTTCTTCACCACAGTGCTGACCCACTTCCTTTATTACATGTATGTAGACTGTATGCGCTCTTTAAAGACATTTTTATACTGCTGCCATTTTCCTGAATATGCCCATCACATGAAAGGCAGAAATATGTCAACTAGATAGCATACTTAGTAAGAATATTTTTTCACATTCACCCACACACTCAGTTGAGCTGCCTGATGCTGTTTTCTACGCTGTCCTTGAACACAACATTTCCTATAAACCAGGGAAATGTGGAAAAAAAGTGCACTACGGCGCTTAGCGTCATCTATCAAGCAGGATAAGGAGGCTTCAATTGCTTTCACCATCCTGCCAATATTTGTTTGCGTAAATACTGCGGGGTCATCAGGTCATTTTATTCATGTGCCGCCGTAGCTCAATGTGGCGCAATAGCAAGAGAAAGTTAGTGTGTAATGGTGATGGATGAAATGCAAGCACTGCACAAGTAGTCAATCAGTGGCAGGAATACAGTCAATTACAGGCTATACAATGTTTGTTTTTCTCCCACCAATAGACAGCAAAGCTAACCCTAACTGGTACCAGTCACAATTGAACATGCATATCATTAACTTATAAAAAAAGATTGCAATTATTGTCATTCAAGTTGTTGCTGTGCTCACAAATAACTTTTACTGAACCAGAAAATAAATAGTCACATACTTACTGTTTAATTTGGAAATGTGCATTCAAGCCACATTCCTTGGCTTGTCATTTTGGATGCTAAACAACAAATACAACATATCGATATTCAATTCAGTATTTTTTAAAAACAGGAATTTGGAGAATGAGTTAGAATTTTTTTTTAATTAACACAGTTACAGTACTATACACATAGACTGAAATACTAAATTCATGCGTTCACCTAAATTTTACAAGTGGTGATGAAGGTTCACTGTTCTGTTACAGAGAACAAGGATATGGGATAAAACTGCTTTGATATGAAATGGGGTATGGTTAAATAAGCTCTGCTTTTTCTTACTCCTTTTTGGACGTGCTGTAATAAAAAACTGGAAATATGTGATGCATTACATTTACGGATGTCCGATAATGGCTTTTTTGCCGATATCCGATATTCCGATATTGTCCAACTCTTAATTACCGATATCAACCGATACCGATATATACAGTCGTGGAATTAACACATTATTATGCCTGATTTGGACAACCAGGTATGGTGAAGATAAGGTCCTTTTTTAAAAAAAAATAAAAAAAATAAGATAAATAAATTAAAAACATTTTCTTGAATAAAAAAGAAAGTAAAACAATATAAAAACAGTTACATAGAAACTAGTAATTAATGAAAATGAGTAAAATTAACTGTTAAAGGTTAGTACTATTAGTGGACCAGCAGCACGCACAATCATGTGTGCTTACGGACTGTATCCCTTGCAGACTGTATTGATCTATATTGATATATAATGTAGGAACCAGAAATATTAATAACAGAAAGAAACAACACTTTTGTGTGAATGAGTTGGAGGTTTTTTGGGTTGGTGCACTAATTGTAAGTGTATCTTGTGTTTTTTATGTTGATTTAATTTTTAAAAATAAATACAAAATAAATAAAAAAACAACAACAACGATACCAATAATAAAAAAAACAATACCGATAATTTCCGATATTACATTTTAAAGCATTTATCGACATCTCTAATTACATTGTATCGTATGCATGCTCGAAATAAACTGGAACTCAACTGAACTGAAGGTTCCATCGTGTTGTAACTTGACAAAGCCACGACTTATTCACTTGTCCTTAGTGATTATGAGTAACTGCAACCAGAAGTGTCATTTCGACAGCACTCATTGGATTGACCAACCTTCAAAATAATGTGTCTGAAGAACTCCGTGTAGATCTAAGAAAGAGAATTGAAAGTGATTTACACATCTTTATATGAATATGTCCCCTAGAGCTGCAGTCATTGATTATTTTAATAATCGAATAGTTTGTATGATTAATCGAATAAAAAAACAAACTTACTAGCCTCAATGCTCATTTTAGTGAGAGTATTTTCAATCATCCATCCATCCATTTTCTACCGCTTGTCCCTTACCGGGTTGCGGGGGGTGCTGGAGCCTATCCCAGCTGCACACGAGCCGAGGGCGGGGTACACCCTGGACAAGTCGCCACCTCATCGCAGGGCCAACACAGAGATAGACAACATTCATTCACTACGGCCAATTTTGTGTTGCCAATCAACCTATCCCCAGGTGCATGTCTTAACAAAAAATGATATCATCAACATTGAAAGTGCACTTTTATAATGTGTACATTATTAAATATTTGCTGCCACACAGAGCATGTCACCCACACACCACCATTCATTCTCATGTGCGCTGTATTGCAGCAAACGTGCAAAAAAGTTCTGTGCACTTGGTGCAGTCTGGGTTTGATCAATTTTTATTAGTTACTGTCATTAAAATGATAAATCAAAGCAACAGATTATGAACCAAAGTTTTTTTTCCAACTGATTTAATTGATCAATACATTATTATTATTATTATTTTTTTTTTTGTCCTGTCCAGCTTCTTAGGCAAATCATATTGTTGATGTAGATGCCCATATCGGCTGTACAAATTTACTTTACACAAGAGAAGTATGGGATACTTCTTTTGTTGCCTTATTTGTATTTGACTTTATTACATTGATTTATATTATTATTTGGTTCAGCCAGGCCGCAGGGGATAGAAAGAGAAAAAAAGGAAGACAGAGGGGAAAATTGCGGGGACAAGAGGGGGATAAGACAAAGAGAAAACAACAACCACAAACACATCAATAACTACTACAACAACAGAACAGCATCAGCGAATAGGATATGTAGAAATATGATACTAAAAGTGATAGCAAAGAAGCAGCTAGTGAAATAAATATTAATAACACAGAAATGACAATGAGCATTATTACACTACAAATGGAGCAATACAAATACCAATAGAAATAGCACTATTGATAATGAATAATAACAATAATTTACCTCTATTATCAACAATACAATTGTTTCAAATGCAACAATACAAATATGTAATGATAATAATAATAATAATAATAATAATAATAAATTGTATGTATTATTATCATGTATTTTATTTTTATTATGTATTTTATTTGGTGTAGCGCTTTTTAGAGTACTCAAAGACGCTTTACAGGATAAAAAATTAAAATATAAAACAGTTCAAAGTAATAATATAAAATACAGGAAATATAAAAGCAGTACATTGTAAAATGCATAATAATACTGGACATTTACAAGACGGGACATTACAAGACACAGAACACTAATCACTGGTTAAAAGCAGATCAGAAGAGGTGTGTTTTGTGAAGGCTTTTGAAGGTAGGAAGGTCTGAGCAGTCACAGATGGGTTTGGGAAAAGAGTTCCAGAGGGTGGGAGCAGCGACGGAGAAGGCTCTATCACCCCAGGTCCGGAGCTTGGTTCTGAGTGGTGGGGAGAGGAGGTTGGCATCAAAAGAGCGGAGGCTGCGTGAAGGGGTATGGTGGTGAAGCAGGTTGGTGAGGTAGCAGGGGGCCTGGTTGTGGAGGGCTTTTTGGGTGAGGAGGAGGATTAAAAAGTGGATCCGGTGAGGAACAGGGAGCCAGTGGAGATAACTTGAAATACAAAAGAAAGCAGATAAATAGAGAGGAAGAAAGAGAAGCGAACTGTATTAACCTTGTAGATTGTTATAGTAACAATAGGTTAAGCTTTGTCAGTGTGCCATGTGTCACCCAGTTTTCCCTTGGGCAACAACGTTAATATATGTTTGATGAAATGTGATTATATGCATGAGTGTATGTATGTATATGTGCTTGCATATGTACATTATGAGTATATGTATGTTTGTACAGTGAATGTATACATACAGTATGTGTATATGCATGTTTGTACAGTGAATGTGCGTGTAGATGTGCAAACTTTGAGTGTGTAGGTATGTACTGTATTTGTGTATGCATGTGGGAGCGTAGGTACCTATGTATGCGCGTATGTATATTACTCGATTAATCGAACAAGCTAATGTGTATTTGCGTGTACAATATATTTGACTCCCAGTATGTTCGGGAGCCAGAGTCCGGCCCCAGCCACCCAGAGAGCCCAACCCAAATTGATTAATCTTAACTGTGTCATGGGACAGTAGTAGGTCTGCAGCGAATGACTATTTTTGGTAGTTTACTAGTCATTGACTACCTTGCCGATTAGTCGACTAATCGGACTATGAAACATACACCTATTCAGTCTTTCCTTTTTAGCCATGGGCTTTTAAATTCAGCTTGACACATTGTACACATGTGCAAACTAACAATAAAAACACTACATATGAATCCTTCATTCAGAAATATTTATTTATAAAATGTGCTGCTCATTAAGCTGCTACAGAAAGCAGGGACAGGAAAGTGCTGATAATAGTCAAAATAGCAGAAATAAAAACAGAACTTCCTCAGAAAGAAAAATGCAACTTGTGATGATGTGTTTAGAAAGCTGCACACAGGTATTTAGACAAAGTTTTCGCTAGTGGACTTGAATTAAAGGTAAAGCTATTTTTCACACATCTCCCCATGGTAACAAGTTAACTATCTTACCGAGGAAAGTCGGGAGGCCATATCCTCCAGATGTTCGACATGCCTCTGCTTTGAATACTCCCTCATCCCAGACGTACTGCCATGAAAAGCAAGGTCAGCATTGCAAATGGAGCAAGTTATTTGTGTCTTTGACGTGTTTCGGGTGAAATGTTCCAATATTTTTTATGTTTTCACTCGCCCCATGGAGCCATTTTTCTCTTTCTGTTGCTGTCAGTTAAGGTTGCAACAATTATTCAATTGAATCCATGAATTCGATCACAAAAAAAAGCTTTGATTTATATTATGTCGAGTGTTACTAATGATAATTGATACAATCTGGACACGCTAGTTTCTGCAATAGAGCGCACATGAAAGCGGTGGCGTGTGGGTGCTGTGACAGAGCGATTATTCATGTACACATTAGAACTGCTATTTCAAAGTTGATGCATTTATTAGAAAAACAAAGAAATAAGGTTGTGGCAAGCATTATAATTGTTTAGTTCAACTATATTTGAGGCTACAAAATGTGTTTTATCCAGTTACTCGATTAATCGAACAAACTAATCGATAGATTAATCGATTTCTAAAATAGTCAATAGCTGTAGCCCTACTGTCAACTCACCAGTAGCACTGACCTGGGCATGTCCGTTTCACCCGGGAAAACGATTTTGTATTTGTATGAATTTGTCAGCATCGAATTTCATTATCGATTTTTGTTGACAATGTCGTCTAATCGTCGCGAACTTAGCTGGTAGGAGACTCATATTGTCAAATACTTCAACTTCACCTCATCAACACATGGATCCCAAATGTTCTCTATTAAGCGGCATTCTGCAATTTTTCGAGCAATTTTTTTCGATGTCCATATAAAATTGCTAAAACAATGCGTGTTGATCGAGTCAGGTTGCTTTCGGGTTGTAGCGGCTGGCTATGGGGTTCTGGCCAATGGCTTTGACGGGGGCGGCGGGACTTCCGACGCGAGGATGGGGAAGTCAACTTTGTGATTTTTTGCAAATATTAGCTCATTTGGAATTTGATGCCTGCAACATGTTTTAAAAAAAGCTGGCACAAGTGGCAAAAAATACTGACAAAGTTGAGGAATGATCGAATTGTCGAACAGTTTAAGAACAAAATTTCTCAACGAGCTATTGCAAGGGATGTAGGGATTTCACCATCTATGGTCCGTGATATCAAAAAGTTCAGAGAATCTGGAGAAATCACTGCAGGTAAGCGGCAAGGCCGAACACCAACATTGAATGCCCGTGACATTCGATCCCTCAGGCGGTACTTCATCAAAAACCGACATCAGTGTGTAAAGGATATCACCACATGGCCTCAGGAACACTTCAGAAAACCACTGTCAGTAACTACAGTTCGTCGCTGCATCTGTAAGTGCAAGTTCAAACTCTACTATGCAAAGCGAAAGCCATTTATCAACAACACCCAGAAACGCCGCCAGCTTTGCTGTGCCCAAGCTCAGTTTATTTTGGGGTGAGAGTGAAAGAAGAGAGGTCATTCCCTTTTGTCAAATAAATGGGAATTTTTCTGAGCTTCCATTCTTTGAACATTACAGTATGTTTTGTTTGGTGTTGGTTGCTTCCGTTGACACTAAAGAACGCTCAGAAGTTAAATACTGTGCGACAAAGAAACAAAAATGGCAGCGGCTTTGCTGCGCTTTTGCTCGCAAATGTGTCTTTAACAGCTTTGCATGTTTAGGTACTTGTGTGTTTCATTTGTTAATGTAATGTTATTTATTGGACATTTAACAAAGTATTAGTGGAGGTGTACAATTTTGACCTAAAACTAAAATTACAGTCAAACTTTCGCTCCAAATTCTTGTTTTTAAAAAAATCATTGAAGATGTGTCTTAATCTGGTGTACCTATACCGTCTTTTTCGGTCTAGAAGCCGCTACTTCCAACGTTTTGAACCCTGTGGTTTACAAAACAGTGAGGCTAATTTATGGATTTTCCTTTGCTAACGGCCATAATATTTTGTATTGAACAAATACTTTTCATATAACGCCCACAGAGACACCGAAAAGGTGTGTTATTGTTTGTGCTTTGATGTCATATTTGATCAACGTTGCTCACTCAAGGGTAAAACGGAATCCATCCTGTTTGGGTCCCACATCAACCTTAAGAGAGTCAGTGACTTCACTATAAAAGTGGGTGACGTTGTTATCACCAGGAAAGATGAGGTCACCTACCCAGGTTCCATTCTAGAGGCTAATCTTTCCTGTGACAAAATGGCAACTAAGGTAATCATAAAGGTCAACCAACGAACAAGATTTCTCTATAGAATCTCCTCTCTGGTCAACAAAAGCACCGTGAGGATTCTAGCGGGAACTCTCGTTCAACCCTTTTTCGATTACGCATGCACCTCCTGGTACCCTAGCACCTCCAAAACCCTCAAATCTAAACTCCAAACATCCCAGAACAAGCTAGTTAGATTACTTCTAGACCTCCACCCCAGGTCCCACCTCACTCCTACCCACTTCTCCAAAGTGGGCTGGCTCAGGGTGGAGGACAGAGTAAAACAACTTGCACTGAGCCTAGTCTATAAAATCCGCTACACCTCCCTGATACCGAAGTACATGTCAAACTACTTCCTTAACGTAAATGACCGCCATAACCACAACACCAGGGGGAGCTCCACTAACCACGTTAAACCCAGATTCCGATCCAACAAAGGTCTTAACTCATTCTCTTTCTATGCCACATCAATGTGGAATGCGCTCCCAACAGGTGTAAAAGAAAGGGCATCTCTATCCTCCTTCAAAACCGCAATAAAAGTACACCTCCAGGCAGCTACAACCCTAAACTAACACCCTCCCCGGATTGTTAATAATCAAATGTAAACAATCAAATGTAGATACTTTTTCTTATGCCTTCTGATCTCTCTCTCTCTATGTCCACTAGTTGCTGTACTTATCCTACCAAGTCAGACCTACACTGTTCCAATATCCATTTCTCTGTTCTCAATTGTTGATGACTGATGATAACAACTAAACCTACCCCCCCACCTCCCCTCCACACCCCGGATTGTAAATAATGTAAATAATTCAATGTGATTATCTTGTGTGATGACTGTATTATGATGATAGTATATATCTGATAGTATATATCTGTATCATGAATCAATTTAAGTGGACTCCGACTTAAACAAGTTGAAAAACGTATTCGGGTGTTACCATTTACTGGTCAATTGTATGGAATATGTACTTCACTGTGCAACCTACTAATAAAAGTCTCAATCAATCAATCAAAACTCCACGTGCTGCGGGTTGACAATGTACTTCCTGTTTCGTGTCGAAAGTATAGTTGTCGATAGCCTTTCTGCTTGAAAAAGATTAATTATTCATCCCTCCAAGCAATGTTTGTGAGTTTTACAACATAACTAAAACAATTCATACTTACCAAACCGTCCCATATGTGATGTCTGTAGGAGCGTTTTCATGCATATTTGTACCGTACGTGCTATCGTAATGCAATCAAGCCAGCGTCTTTAGGATTAGTGAATATGCTAACACGTTTACAAGTGTCTGTGTTAGTATTAACTTTCAATGACATAATTTTTGCATTGTTTCAATATCGTAAATTTACAGAAACATCAACGTGGAATTATTAAATCGGTTCAGCTGATTTTAGAGCTTTTGTACAGCCCTAAAATATGTAAACATATTTTTTTCATCTAAAATACTGCTTAAATACTGGTGCGCTCTATAGCCCGGGAAATACAGTAATCATTCCACCCTGGAAGAAAAAAACCCCCCCAAATCACATAAAGGCCACCAAATTATTGTGACATTTAGTGTATGTAAATTTTGTTCGGAACTGGATGCTGCCTAATCGAATTAGGAGTAGTTGCAAGGCCCTTAAAGTTGCTGATGCAGCATTACAAAATATGTTCAATGCCAACATAAGTTTTTTATCAATGTTAATTTGCAGTCGTTGTGATTTATGCACAGGAACGTAAACACAATTCTAATTACAAAGCAGCAACAGTTTTTTTTGGTCAAAATCCCCTTTGATTCTTTTGTAAAGCATTCCTTTGTGTTTTTCACGAGAATTGCGCTAAAGACAAGATCGACGATGATCTCTTTGAAAGGGCTCGATCGGACTGAACTACCGCTGCCAAAGCTTTCATCAAGAGACTGATGTAAAGCCTCCGCGGTATCGTACACAACTTGAGTCCTTGCGCTCTGCTGCTGCTGCTTATGTTTTAATAAATAGCAATTGTTAGACATTTTGCATGTAAAACAACGTAATTATAAACAACCACGAGAAAGCTGTTGCACTTCTAAAAAATGCAAATGACTTTCCATTATAAATCGCAACAAAAGCCAAGCTACGCCTCCGAGCCAGGGGCCTCTAGGTTTTGTATGCTCGCTTCCATTATTAATGGTATTCACAAGCCAAACTTTTTAGGTTGTTGCAGATGAGCGCTTTAATCTATTTTTGCTGTAAATTAATGAATTTTTAAAGAGGACTAGTCCTTGTTGAATAGTGCTGGATGTGGGAATGTGGTGACGCAGTGCTATAGCCCCCTTTAGTCTGCTGCACCATTTCACAAACAGCATCCCCATCTCTCTCCTGGGACCTTCTGTTGGGGGAGTTTACAGAAATGCTGCATTCCTATGTTTTATTTATGACAAAATATGCCTTTTTAACTTCTCCGTTTTTGTCAAAAATCTCAAATCGTCCTAGCTTTTTCTCCCCACCCACCCCCCGGCATGCCGCGGTAATCTTCTGGGTCGCCAACCCTTCTTCACCTCGGCAGATGTTTTCAGGTGTTGTACTCTTTGTGAGCTTTTAGGGAGTTTGAATTATTTATTCTAAGGCTTCAAAGGTTTACGTTTCTGGTCCCTCTTTCTGTTTGTTTTTTTCAGACTTGAGAATAATGGGTGGGATTGTTTGTTACCGTCACACGTGAAAGCGTGAAGGTGAGAGGTGTTGTTTTCACCTTAGCTGGTTGGTTTGTTTGTTAATTAGCTAGTAGAATTTATGGAGAGGTGGAACATGTCAATAGCAGGAAGTTGTTACATTTCGGTGTGGATAAAAATGTGAATAGCAGAATTAATTTTCTCTCGTCGTCGTGTGCTCTCAAGAGACCAGACCCAGAATGCAAATGGTACGGTCCCATTCAACTTCCAGCACACTATCCAGCACACTACATCAACTGTGACTTTGTGGGGCTGCTTGAAGCAAGGAAGAATTCATGAGCAAAAAGGTGAGAAGATGTGTGTATGTATGTAAAAAAACAGTGAAGTTGGCACGTTTGTGTAAATGGCAAATAAAAACAGAATGCAATGATTTGCAAATCCTTTTCAACCTATATTCAATTGAATAAACTGCAAAGACGAGATGGTTAACGTTCAAACTTGAAAACGTTATTTTTTGGTCATATTAGCTCATTTGGAACTTGATGTCTGCAACATGTTTCAAAAAAGCTGGCACAAGTGGCAAAAAAGACTGAGAAAGTTGCGGAATGCTCATCAAACACTTATTTGGAACATCCCACAGGTGAACAGGCACATTTGGGAACAGGTGGGTGCCATGGTTGGGTATAAAAGCAGCTTCCATGAAATGCTCAGTCATTCACAAACAAGGATGGGGTGAGGGTCACCACTTTGTGAACAAATGCGTGAGCAAGTTGTCGAACAGTTTAAGAACAACATTTCTCAACGAGCTTTTGGAAGGAATTTTGGGATTTCACCATCTACGGTCTGTAATATCATCAAAAGATTCAGAGAATCAGGAGAGATCACAGCATGTAAGGGGCAATGCCCGTGACCTTCGATCCCTCAGGCGGTACTGCTACATATATATATATATATATATATATATATATATATATATATATATATATATATATATATATATATATATGTATGTATGTATGTATGTATGTATGTATGTATGTATGTACACTACCGTTCAAAAGTTTGGGGTCACATTGAAATGTCCTTATTTTTGAAGGAAAAGCACTATACTTTTCAATGAAGATAACTTTAAACTAGTCTTAACTTTAAAGAAATACACTCTATACATTGCTAATGTGGTAAATGACTATTCTAGCTGCAAATGTCTGGTTTTTGGTGCAATATCTACATAGGTGTATAGAGGCCCATTTCCAGCAACTATCACTCCAGTGTTCTAATGGTACAATGTGTTTGCTCATTGGCTCAGAAGGCTAATTGATGATTAGAAAACCCTTGTGCGATCATGTTCAGACATCTGAAAACAGTTTAGCTTGTTACAGAAGCTACAAAACTGACCTTCCTTTGAGCAGATTGAGTTTCTGGAGCATCACATTTGTGGGGTCAATTAAACGCTCAAAATGGCCAGAAAAAGAGAACTTTAATCTGAAACTCGACAGTCTATTCTTGTTCTTCGAAATGAAGGCTATTCCACAAAATTGTTTGGGTGACCCCAAACTTTTGAACGGTAGTGTATGTATAAATATATGTATGAATGTATATATATATGTATATATATATATATATATATATATATATATATATATATATATATATATATATATATATATATATATATATATATATATATATATATATATATATATATATATATATATATATATTATCATTGTATTCTGTTTTTATTTACGATTTACACAACGTGCCAACTTCACTAAATATATTATATATATATATATATTTATATATATATGTGGGCTGTGAATCTTTCGGTGTCCCACGATTCGATTCAATATCGATTCTTGTGGTCACGATTCGATTATAAATCGATTTTTTTTCCCCGATTCAAAAGGATTCTCTATTCATTCAATACATAGGATTTCAGCAGGATCTACCCCAGTCTGCTGACATGCAAGCAGAGTAGTAGATTTTTGTAAAAAGCTTTTATAATTGTAAAGGACAATGTTTTATTAACTGATTGCAATAATGTCAATTTGTTTTAGCTATTAAATGAACCAAAAATATGACTTATTTTATTTTTGTGAAAATGTTGGACACAGTGTGTTGTCAAGCTTATGAGATGCGATGCAAGTGTAAGCCACTGTGACACTATTGTTCTTTTTTTTAATTTTTATAAATGTCTAATGATAATGTCAATGAGGGATTTTTAATCACTGCTATGTTGAAATTGTTACTACTATTGATACTGTTGTTGATAATATTCATTTTTGTTTCACTACTTTTGGTTTGTTCTGTATCGTGTTTGTGTCTCCTCTCAACTGCTCTGTTTATTGCAGTTCTGAGTGTTGCTGGGTCGGGTTTGGTTTTGGAATTGGATTGCATTGTTATGGTATTGCTGTGTATTGTTTTGTTGGATTGATTAAAAAAAAATAAAAAAATAAATAAAAATAAAAATGTATTTAAAAAAAAAAAGAGAATCGATTCTGAATCGCACAATGTAAGAATCGCGATTCAAATTCGAATCGTTTTTTTCCCCACACCCCTAATATATATATATATATATATATATATATATATATATATGTATGTATGTATGTATGTATGTATATATATATATATATATATGTATGTATGTATGTATGTATGTATGTATGTATGTATGTATGTATGTATGTATGTATGTATGTATGTGTATATATATATATATATATATATATATATATATATATATATATATATATATATATATATATATATATATATATATATATATATATATGTATGACTTTCTTCCTTAACATTTACTGTTAATGTATAACATTCAAATCACTATTTTGTAGAGAAAAAAAGGAAAAGAAAAAGGAAGAAGTAAGAAAAAGTTTTTTCTCAAAATCGTGCAGCCCTCTTTAAAATATACAAATACTATTTTTTGTTTTATTTTAAGGTTCCATCAAGAAGGGAATACGGCATAAAAACTAGGCTAAACAAATCACGCCATTGACTCGCTGTGGCGGGCCAAAAGACAATAATAATTGAACAACCGTTCTTACACAACTGCATCAATTATTATAATTATTAGGTACATTCACGGCATCATATGAATTGAGTCACTGTAGTTATTGTATGCAGACTACAATATTTTTCAGCTTGGCGAAGGTCTGCGCTCGACAGGGTGCCTTTCAACCTTCACGCGAGTCGCAATTGGCTTGCGTCGGCACGCAGCTCGCCGTCCTTTTGAAACAGCCAATGAAAACGTTGCCAGACGTTTAAAAGGGGATAAATGATCCGTTCACTCTGCTTATTTTCTTTGCCCCCCTTTGGCGCATTGATGTGTCTGACCGGTTTTTTTCGACACCATGAAACATCCCATCAATGCTTTTCTTTGTGAATTTGCTGACAGGAGCGGATGATAATTATTCTACCCTCTGCATCATTTAGAGATGAGTGGGCACCACCGTAAGGGCATCTGATTTGGTTTTATATACAAGCAGAGAACCTTTTCAGGCGTATGTGTTTTGGCACTGAGGCAGAAAGTAATTAAGATGTTCAATACTGCTTTTTGGACCTTTTTCCTCCGCTTCCTTTGACACTCGCTCCGACCCCCTCCTCTTCCTTCCCAGAAACTCCTTTTTGCTCCACGCTCTCTGTGTGGGTATTTTGTCATTACTTCGTTTTTCTCTGAAAATATTTTGATGCCTCCTTCCTATTTGCTGCACTCCTCTCACCCCGACTCCCTCCCTTCAACCCCATTGAAAGTTGTCTCTATTAAAATGCAGAACTGTAAAGCCTCTCAGTCTGAAAGCCTGCGAGCAGCGGGGGACTGTTAGCTGTGAGAGATGCACGCGGCTGAGTGAGTGCATCACAACTACAAAGACTAATGGGTGAATACATTCAATCACTCACACACTCCTCCACTCGTTCTTAAAGTGACAATGTTTCCAGTGAGGAAAGGGTGGAGGCCGTAGAACGGGTAATAAATATACTTTGGCTTAAAAAGTCCAAATCTACGCACATCTCCAGATCGTTTATGCTGGTCGTTAATCACGAGAGTTAGGAGTTAATGACTCACTAGCTGACAAGTTGCTCAAACAGTGGATCTGCAAAGAAGAACTGCTCTTTTTATGGAATTTTGCCCAGCATTCACAATCCTTTTGTATGACAAGGACACAAATGTTTTTCTTTGAATAAACTGCGATCAAATGACCGCTTACAGTGGAGCCAGAGGGGATCAGAGTTTGCGATCAGTATTGAAAGGCAATAATCGGCAATGGCGAACACCTCGGCCATCACGCACATGAACAATAACAAGATCTGATAGCTCAGTTACAGCTCATGTTATTCTATTCTGTGTTACATGTGTTTTATGTTGCATGATTGCACCAAGTACAATTCCTAGTTTGTGAACCCGTTCTCAAACAATGGCAACAGAAACGATTCTGATTCTGATTCTTATACATTTTCAAGAAAATCGTCCGATACTGATCGGTGGCCGATTGATCGGCACATTCCTAGTTTGAAAAAGTCTAAAATAAAAAAGAATAAGATCTAAGGCCTTAAAATGTCAAAAATTCTATCAAAATCTCATCAAGAGTCGATCGTGTTATTCATAACTACAAAACGGAATTTAAGTACCTGTGCAGACCCGGTCAGAATTTTATCAATCACAACCAACTATCGAGCTGATCTGATTTAATAAATGTTTATTAGTTATGCTAATGAAACGATTAATTGAAGCTACAGGATATAAATCAAAGCTTTTTTCTCCTGTCAACCATTAATTGATTAAACAAAGTAATTGTTGCAGCCCGAAAAAGAAGATGTCCACGTTAATGTGAATTATACGGAGCCCCTAAAGGGACATGGGGGAAAAAAATGTTTTAATAATTTTTTATTTATTTTTGTTATTTCTTTTTAGACATGTATCTCGTGCGCACGAGAAACTTTTTATAAAGTTATAAAACATTTAAAAAAAAATTAATTAATTAATTTTTTTTTTTTTTTTAGACATGTATCTTGTGCGCACGAGAAAGTTTCTCATGCGCACAATTTTTATTTTTATTTTTATAACTTTATAAAAAGCTTCTTGTGCGCACGAGATACATGTCTAAAAAAAAATAAATTAAAAAAAATAAAAATTATAAAAACATTTTTTTCCCCCATGTCCCTTTAGGGGCCCCGTATAATTAATATTCCTTCAGTCAGGTGTTTTTTTTTTTTAATGAATATTGTCATGATCTCTCATGACAGGTTGTACTCATGTTTCATGTTGCTCTGTTTTGCCATTATTTCCTGTGTGTGTTACAGCAGAGTTTAGCTCGCTGGGGTGATTACGAAAGCGCAGTCTTAAATTGACTAATTAATTTTGGTCTTTAAAAAGTCTTAATTTTGACTTGCTGAAACCTGCAGAGTCCCTGTGAAACTAACTACTGAATTAAACATGTGAAATATCATATATTTCATTAAGCCAAAATTCATGTGTACTTGAATGCCTCTACAATATCCTTTTTTTTTTAAAATATGTTTTAAAAATGAATGATATTAGTGTGTGAATGTGAGTGTGAATGTTGTCTGTCTATCTGTGTTGGCCCTGCGATGAGGTGGCGACTTGTCCAGGGTGTACCCCGCCTTCCGCTCGAATGCAGCTGAGATAGGCTCCAGCACACCCCGCGATCCCGAAAGGGACAAGCGGTAGAAGATGGATGGATGGATATTTTAAAGTATTGGGGAAAACGTTACAGCAATAACTGACAAAGGTCCAGAGGAAAAATAAAAAAGAGTTTGCTTGTTTGTTTTTTTCAGAAGCAAACAATTCAATATGGAAGACGCTAAGCAGCATGGTGGCCCTCTCCGTGGGAAATTTCAATACAAAAATTCCATGGCGAAACAGTCGATCAACATAAACAGGAAGGAGTTTTCTTTTCACCAAAGCACTTTCAGCCTAACATATTACATTACTAAGACAATAAGAATAGGGCTGCACCTGTCAATTATTGTAGAAATCGTTTGATTAATCGAGTACCGTATTTTTCGGAGTATAAGTCGCTCCGGAGTATAAGTCGCACCGGCCGAAAATGCATAATAAAGAAGGAAAAAAACATATACAAGTCGCACTGGAGTATAAGTCGCATTTTTGGTTGAAATTTATTTGATAAAACTTCACACCAAGAATAGACATTTGAAAGGCAATTTAAAATAAATAAAGAATAGTGAACAACAGGCTGAATAAGTGTACGTTAAATGAGGCATAAATAACCAACTGAGAACGTGCCTGGTATGTTAACGTAACATATTATGGTAAGAGTCATTCAAATAACTATAACATATAGAACATGCTATACGTTTACCAAACAATCTGTCACTCCTAATCGCTAAATCCCATGAAATCTTATACGTCTAGTCTCTTACGTGAATGAGCTAAATAATATTATTTGATATTTTACGGTAATGTGTTAATAATTTCACACATAAGTCGCTCCTGAGTATAAGTCGCACCCCCGGCCAAACTATGAAAAAAAACTGTGACTTATAGTCCGAAAAATACGGTAATCGGATAAAACACAATTTAGAGCCTCAATGCATATATATATTTTTGGGAAAACCATTGAAATAAAAATGTTTCTGTTGCTGTAATGACCTGTTGCGTCAAGTCTGACATGTTCTTGTTTCCTTTTTTTCCTGTTTTTGTTTCCTCTTATTTTTGTTCACTTCCTGTCTGGCTGCACCACTCTGGCCTTAGCGCTGTTTCCCTCACCTGTCCCTGATTGGCAACCTGAGCACACCTGTTCGTGGTTGCCAATCAGGCTTCCATATGAGCCATCGTGCCCTGCAGTCAGTCAGCAACTACCGCAGCCATGTGCGAGCGTGGCATTTGCATTAAAATGACAGCGGCTGTGCCAAAATGATGTTTATGTATTTAAAATTCTGTGCTCGCTGTGTATTCGGATTTTATACATTTAGTAGTTATGCTAATTAAACGATTAATTGAAGCTACAGGATATAAATCAAAGCTTTTCTCTCCTCTGCAACCATTAATTGATTTAACAATGTAATTGTTGCAGCCCGAAAAATAATTAATTTGTCCACTTTAATGTGAATGAATATTCCTTCAGTCAGGTGTTTTTTTTAACATGAATATTGTCATGATCTCTCATGACAGGTTGTACTTATGTTTCATGTTGCTCTGTTTTGCCATTATTTCCTGTACAGCGCTCTGAATTTGCCTATTTTTTCAGGCACTTTACCTCTGGCTTGAGCGCTACTTCTCACCTGTTCTTGATTAGTGATTAGGTGGCTCACCTGTCCCTAATCACTAATCAGCAGGGTATATCTAGGCGACACTGGTTCGCTAAGTAATGTTAATGGTGTGCCTTTGGATTTGTGTCTGCCTAGTCCGGGGGTCGGCAACCCGCGGCTCTAGAGCCGCATGCGGCTCTTTAGCGCCGCCCTAGTGGCTCTCTGGAGATTTTTCAAAAATGTATGAAGAATGGAAAAAGATGAGGGGGAAAAAAATCAATTTTTTTGTTTTAGTATGGTTTCTGTAGGAGGACAAACATGACACAAACCTCCGTAATTGTTATAAATCACACTGTTTATATTAAATATGCTTCACTGATTCAAGTATTTGGCGAGCGCCGTTTTGTCCTACTTATTTTGGCGGTCCTTGAACTCACCGTATAGTCTGTTTACATGCATAACTTTCTCGGACTTTCTAGGACGTGTTTTATGCCACTTCTTTTTCTGTCTCATTTTGTCCACCACACTTTTAACGTGTGTGAATACACAAAGGTGAGTTTTGTTGATGTTATTGACTTGTGTGAAGTGTTAATCAGACATATTTGGTCACTGCATGACTGCAAGCTAATCGATGCTAACTTGCTATTTAGGCTAGCTATATGTACATATTGCATCATTATGCCTAATTTGTAGCTATATTTGAGCTAATTTAGTTTCCTTTAAGTCCTCTTAATTAAATTTATATCTCATGACACATGTAATATGGCTTTTAATTTTTTGCGGCTCCAGACAGATTTGTTTTTGTTTTTTTGGTCCAATATGGCTCTTTCAACATTTTGGGTTGCCGACCCCTGGCCTAGTCCTAATCGCTTGTATTCCGTCACGTGACTTCTGCCCGGAAGTAAACAACAGTGGTGGTCAAGCAAGCCAAAATGGCTGTTGTACAGCTAGCAGCGGGCAAACTGAGTAAAAAAGAGGCTTAAATCTTCCTGCAAAAAGCAGATAAAGCAAAACGTATATCTATGCAATGGAATAAATCCCTATTCTTTATCAAAAAAAGATTTGTCGATTTGATATCAACGATTATACGTTGATCGCGTTCCCAGACACATCGAACGATTGTGCTCCAGACACCATTCTACACGACAAAATAGAAAACTTAGAAAAACATGGAGGTCTGCAACTTCTTTGCATGTGGCTGGGTCAAGGAAATTGGTATCAAGACTCTCCTGGATGAATCATGCATTGTTTTTGCTCGGGTAAGTTTGCATTTCCTGATTCAACTTCGGGTCTACAGCCATGTTTGTTGCTGTTACACGCGACGTTTACCAGTAGCGTGTATTTTCCCCGTGTTTATCAAAATAATACTTTAGTTCTCAGTGTTGTGTATGTGCTGAAAGCTTCCATTTATGATTGTTGTCTTTAGTAAAAGCTTAAATCTTTTAGGTTTTGCTCACATTTGCTTTCTTTTATTAATACTCGAGAAGTTGGATGTTTTTCTGAACACTCGTAGCAAACGTGTTTAAGAAACACCAATAATATCAAGAGAATACTTAAATGGGAAATAATAACCGTTGAAAGTATATCAAGCAAACCTTTAACAAAGTGATCACTTCAAACTCATGCATTCTTTGAATCTGCTCCCTTTGACTGGAGTGTGAGCTGATTTTCTCACTGTCGTTTCGTTAAATCTTGCATTGTTCCGCTCTTTTTGATTACCTCTCGAGGACTCTGGAGAAATGTTTATCCTTTATGCAATTTTAATGATTCATACAGCTGAAAACAACACAAGCATAGGGCATTTTTTCTTCAAGAGAGGCTAAATGGCGCCCAGTACCCATTGAGAACGCGACATGAGCCAGACTAAACGGCCGTAAAATCCAAGCATTTAAAATACCTTCTATTCTGCACTTTGCCTACTGTCTCTACATCTTGGGGTCACGCCACCAGCAATCATGCATCCCCTTTAGAACACCCTGAGTATATACAGTATGTGATACAATAGCTTGGGTGGAAGGCAATTTGCATTAAAATGTCAACAAGCGGTAGAAAATGGATGGATGGATGTCAATTGGAGGAAAAAGAGCTTTGCTGTAGATAATCATATACTGTGAAAAGTTGTCAACAGGCGTATAGATTAGGGTTGTACGGTATACCGGTATTAGTATAGTAACGCTATACTAATTAATCATATTCGGTACTATACCGCCTCTAAAAAGTACATTGGTGGATCTACACCTAACATCCACTGTGATGATACCAAGTACAGGAGCGTATCTAATCGATACTACTATGATTACATCGATAGTTTTTAGCATCACAAAATCTTCTTTTGTTTAAAAAAAATATATATTATGTTTATAAACTCAAGAAATATGTCCCTGAACACATGAGGACTTTGAAAAAGACCAAAGTATGATCCTGTAACTACTTGGTATCGGATTGATACCCAAATTTGTGGTATCATCCAAAACTAATGTAAAGTATCTAACAATAGAAGAATAAGTGATTATTACATTTTACCAGAAGTGTAAATAGAACATGTTAAAAGTAGGGATGTCCGATAATGGCTTTTTGCCGATATCCGATATTCCGATGTTGTCCAACTCTTAATTACCGATACCAACCGATACCGATATATACAGTCGTCGAATTAACACATTATTATGCCTAATTTGGACAAGCAGGTATGGTGAAAATAAGGTTCTTTTTAAAAATTTTTATAAAATAAGATAAATAAATTAAAAACATTTTCTTGAATAAAAAAGGAAGTAAAACAATATAAAAACAGTTACATAGAAACTATTAATTAATGAAAATGAGTAAAATTAACTGTTAAAGGTTAGTACTATTAGTGGACCAGCAGCACGCACAATCATGTGTGCTTACGGACTGTATCCCTTGCAGACTTTATTGATATATATTGATATATAATGTAGGAACCAGAATATTAATAACAGAAAGAAACAACCCTTTTGTGTGAATGAGTGTAAATGGGGGAGGGAGGTTTTTTGGATTGGTGCACTAATTGTAAGTATCTTGTGTTTTTATGTTGATTTAATTAAATAATTTAAAAAAAACAATAAAAAAAAACCGATACCGATAATAAAAAAAACGATACCAATAATTTCCGATATTACATTTTAAAGCATTTATCGGCATCATCATCTCTTTTTAAAAGAGAAAGTAACCAGATATTAACAGTAAATGAACAAGTCTATGATTAATTTTCTACCACTTGGCCTTAATAATGTTGACAAAATAATAGAATGACAAATGACACAATATGTTACTGCATATGTCAGCAGGTAAATTAGGAGCCTTTGTTTTCTTACTTACTACTAAAAGACAAGTTGTCTTGTATGTTCACTATTTTATTTAAGGACATACTTGCAAAGAGAAACATATGTTTAATGTACCGTTAAGATTTTTAGTTAAAATAAAGCCAATAATGCGATTTTTGTGGTCCCCTTTTATTTAGACAGGTATCAAAGTATCAAAATACACTTTGGTGTCCAAAATACAGACAACCTTAACGTCAACCGTGCACCGATAGACCCCGTATCCATCCACCTCTCAAAGACACGGCAAAATTATGGAAATAACAGTTTGTTTGGCCAAAGACATATGTCCTGTATATCCTGTGAGCGATGCATGAATGGGTTCCTTTTGTATGTGTCTTTCGTGCATAATCTTATTTT
>NC_084737.1:70870620-70903120 GCF_033978785.1 Entelurus aequoreus
CAGCAGCGAGAGAGATTCGGACCAAGAAAGCGACGATTACCCCATTAATTTGAGCGAGGATGAAAGATTCGTGGATGAGTAGGGATGATGTTCGAAACCGGTTCTCCCGGTTGTTCGATAAGAAAAGAACCGTTCAATAAGAAAATAACCGATTCCATGGACTCGAATCCCTTTTTGAGAACCGGTTCCCATTATCGAGGCCACTATAGTAAAGAAAAAGAGTTGGTTCTTTATTCGAATCCCTGGGAACGAATCCCGTCCCACAAGAAATGCCCTGTGGGAAATCACAGGAAATGACGTAGCTCAGTCATTAGACTGGACTATGTCATTTCCTGTGATGTCACAGAAGCAGCAAAAATAATGGACCGGAAAAAACGCCTGAAGGCACATGGCTATTCACCTATAGTGATCACAGAGACAGGTTGTTTTTGTGTTACTGTATATATTTGTTTTTCTGAAAAATCCCACTTAATATACTTTGGGTAACAACAGTCAATATTTATTTATTTTATTTTTTAAGGGGGGTAACAGTCAATATTTATTTTATTTTATTTTTTTCTTATAAAACAAAAGTGAGCTTTTGTTATACCAAATATTGTGTTTTTTTCCATATACAACAACCTATCTGGACTCGATAAGAGAATCGATAAGGAATCGGTTCGATAAGAGGATTCGATAATGGGCTCGAACTCAATAATTCCTTATCAAACATCATCCCTATGGATGAGGAACGTGAAAGTGAAGGACTAGCGTGCAGTGCAGAACGTATCTTTGTTCGCTCTGACCGTAACTTAGGTACAAGGGTTCATTGGATTCCACACTCTCTCCTTTTTCTATTGTGGATCACGGATTTGTATTTTAAACCACCTCCGATACTATATCCTCTTGAAAATGAGATTCGAGAACGCGAAATGGACATTCACAGTGACTTTTATCTCCACGACAATACATCGGCGAAGCTCTTTAGCTACTGAGCTAACGTGATAGCATCGGGCTTTACTGCATATAGAAACAAAACAAATAAGTCCCTGACTGGAAGGATAGACAGAAGATCAACAATACTACCAAACTCTGGACATGTAAATACACGGTTAATGATTTCCAGCTTGGCGAAGCTTAGCAATGCTGTTGCTAACGACGCCATTGAAGCTAACTTAGCTACGGAACCTCGACAGAGCTATGCTAAAAACATTAGCTCTGCACCTACGCCAGCTCTCATCTGCTCATCACGACCCGTGCTCACCTGCGTTCCAGCGATCGACGGTACGACGAAGGACTTCACCCGATCACCGATGCGGTTGGCGGCGCCGAGAAGTAGTCAAGTCCAAGGTTGAGTTCGCTGCTAGCCGCTAATACACCGATCCACCTACAACTTTCTTCTTTGCAGTCTCCATTGTTCATTAAACAAATTGCAAAGATTCACCAACACAGCTGTCCAGAATACTGTGGAATTTTGAGATGAAAACAGAGCTTTTTGTATTGGATTCCATGGGCTCCGAATACTTCCGCGTCAACTGTTGCCGTCACGCGCAAACGTCATCATATCGAAACGTTTTCAGCCGGAAGTTTGCCGGGAAATTTAAAATTGCACTTTATAAGTTAACCCGGCCGTATTGGCATGTGTTGCAATGTTAAGATTTCATCATTGATATATAAACTATCAGACTGCTTGGTCGGTAGTAGTGGGTTTCAGTAGGCCTTTAATAACTGAAGGAAACAACCCTTTTGTGTGAATGAGTGAGAATGAGGGTAATTGGGGGTGGAGGGAGGGCGGGAGGGAAGGTTTTTGGGTTGGTGCACTAACTGTAAGTGTATCTTGTGTTTTTTGTGTTGATTTGATAATTAAAAAAAATAAAAAAACAACCTTCCCAATAACAACCGCGGCGGCACAGCGGGTCGTAGCGAGAATTGCAGCTTGAGCGTCCTTTTAATGAGAGAAAAAATGAGTACTGGTACACTGGTTACTCGCCACCACAGCTCCACCTACACATCGCCACTGCTGATGGCAACGCTACCTTTCCCCCAGCGATAAATAGGTTCACCAATTAAAACGACTTCCTGGTATGATGTCTATCTGGACCTTGAGGCTAAGCTGGGGGGGTGTTGTCATCGAGGATGCTTCCTCTTTTCTTGCCATCGTCCCGCTGCCCGGCTTATTTTTGATCTCGCTGATGAATGAGCTGCCAAATATTTGTGTTTTTCTTTTTTTTTTTAAATCTCGCAATTAGTAAGATTTCTGCCGGAGCGAAGTATTTCCCTTCTTGCTCCTGTTGATGTATTGGCTCTTCGGGGGGATTGATTGAAAGAGAGACAGTGATGTTGTATCTCCTCCCTAGGCGGGCTTATCTAAGTTCTCCAACCTTGATCATATACAGTGAGTGTGAACGGAAAACGTGTGGGCCAATGGGCGCTTTGTTGTGCGGAAGGACATGCCAAGGTTACTGCGTGGGATGCGGGATGAAGGTTCAGGCGCACTTTTTGGTATCCTGAGGAGGGTAATCTATTTGTCCATAACAATAGGAGCACTGTATGTGCTGGCCAACTATCCTTTGGATTTCTCATTCGTAAACAAGAACACGGATGGGTCCTCGACTCGTCACTTTTATAGGAACGGACCAAATTCTGTTTGTGCTATCCATTGTATATTTAAACGGAGCCGTCCGATTGCTGACTCAGCCCCGACTCGAGCACTTTGCGGAGAAATAAGCAGTCAAGTAAGATAGCTTTCAGGTAATAAGTTAAAAGTTAAAGTTGATAGTCACACACACACTAGGTGTGGTGAAATGACCCTCTGCATTTGACCCATCCCCTTGATCCACCCCTTGGGAGGTGAGGGTAGCAGTGAGCAGCAGCGGTGGCCGCGCTCGGGAATCATTTTGGTGATTTAACCCCCAATTCCAACCCTTGATGCTGAGTGCCAAGCAGGGAGGTAATGTGTCCCATTTTTATAGTCTTTGGCATGACTCGGCCAGGGTTTGAACTCACGACCTACCGATCTCACTCTAACCATAGCAGGCCTGGAAGTCTCTGCAGAGAGTGGTGAGGACGGCAGAAAAGATCATCAGGACTCCTCTTCCTCCTATCCGGGAAATCGCAAAAAGCAGCTGCCTGACCAGGGCTCAGAAAATCTGTAGAGACTCCTCCCACCCCCGCCAAGGACTGTTTTAAACTGCTGGACTCTAGAAAGAGGTTCCGCAGCCTCCGTAGCAGAACCTCCAGGTTCTGTAACGGCTTCTTCCCTCAGGCCATAAGACTCTTGAACGCATCATAATAATCCCCTCAATTCCCCCCAAAAACGGATTAACTCGCTGGAACATAAAGACAATATAACATACATCCATAAACGTGGATGCATATGCAAAAGTGCAATATATTTATCTGTACAGTAATCTATTTATTTATATCTGCACCTTATTGCTCTTTTATCCTGCACTACAACGAGCTAATGCAACAAAATGTCGTTCTTATCTGTACTGTAAAGTTCATATTTGAATGACAATAAAAGGAAGTCTAAGTCTTGTGGTTAATGCTACAGTTTTCAATGCCAACATTGCAAGAAAAAGGTGCTCAAGAGTACAGTAAAGCTCAACTTTTCAAAATGCGCTAGCTCGATGCTAAATTACATTAGATTTGCCATAGACATGCTGCCGAATAACTATGTCGATTTCAACGCCTCCAAATTTGATAATAAAAACGACAACTAAGATGCACATTGCAATCAAACAGCTGGTGTGTGTTATGCACGATACTTACACTTTAAACACTTTGTAGGGCTCAATAAAAGACTACTTCCTTGCTAAGTTAACATTCTGTGGTCTATACACTTCTGCCATCCAAGGTCTTCTAATTGCAACTGCATGCAAAGTCTACTATATTAGTGATTCTTAACCAAAGGGCCGAATGAAAAAAATCTGTTTCTTAGCTGTGGTCAGCATGGGCCACACCGTAATACACATTTACACCACTAGTGGTAGTAATGACAATCTCAAACAAACAGATGAAGTCTGGAGCTAAGGTCATACACAAGTTTCTTAAGCGCAAAAATTTGGACTAAAGTGGTGAAACTGTATTTTCATTTGCAACTTATATTTGTTGCCAGTTTAGTTAGGAAACATTCATTACTAATGAGGTTGATTTATTTTACCACAACTTAGTTGTATGTAAATGTATTTTTGTCAGTTATTTATGTGCTAATAAACCATAATATTTGTGATCAACACAGTATTTCTGATTCTGATTCTGGTTAGATATAATTATTGAATATGTTTAAAATAAAGAGTAAGATTAGTAATTCAGTGTTAATATTTGAGTGGGCCTCGGGCCCATCTGTAGTGGAAAAGTAGGGCCCCGAGGTCAAAAAGGTTAAGAACCCCTGGCCTGTATAATACTTGCAAATGAGACTCAGAAGTGTAAAAAAGCCAAGATATATTGTAACAACTGGACAGAGCAAATATTATTATCAGCTTAGTATTAAATGAAAAAAAGCTTAGTGTTAAATAAAAAAGGTGATTTATTTTATTGAACAATTAACATTTGTTAACACAAACACACACAAAAGTACTGAAAATTGGTATCATTGAGTACTAACATCAATTCCCAGGAAGCAGGAATTGGTACTGTAACGTCAGCAGCAACCACGGGTCACAGTAAATATACAGTGCACTTCAGTGATGAAGTTATCAAAGTCATTAATGACTATGTATTGATATGGCAAACTATCACAATTTTTAACATTGGCATATTTTTTCTATGAAGCGAACCACCAACAACGCTCATTACATGCTGTGACCTGCATATTTACCAAGCTATACACTGTACACAGGAGGACTTTAAGGGGAAAAACCAAATGATTTAAATTAGCAGATAGTCTTTTTTTAAATTTTGTTAAGTTATTGTTTACTATGGAAATTGTTTTGATTAAACTATTGTATGTAATAAAAGAGAATAAGGAAGTACTTTCAATAATGTGTTGTAATTGTTAAATGGAAATGGAAAAATGGACAGGTATTACATGTGATCGGTATCGGAACTGGCAGCAGAAAACCCTGATCTAAACATCCCTAGTTCAGGATCCTCATTTTCGTCAAATAAATAAAATAATAAATACCCAAATTAGTTGGCGGCGACAGCTCTCAAAAGTCTGCCATGATTAGTGGTAGCGAACACAGAACAGGCTCACTATGTTGTTGTTGTTTTGCTATGTGCTTGGTGAAATCAGTTTGCCCAGGAAAGAAGTTTGGGTAATGTTTAACATGACCACAATACTATAGATAATAAATGTTGTTATTATTAATATGTATGTTACTACATTACATACACACTTACAGCATGTATATAATTGTAACCCCTTTTAAAATGTTGAAATTACCATTTACTTACCAAATAGTATTTCGTGATATATATAGTTATTGCAGGAGGTCACAATTTACAATTTTTTCCGGGCTGTAGAGCACAATGGTTTCAAAGCCGCACCCACCAAATTTTAGAAGAAAATATATTATATAGGTATATTAGCAGCACCGGACTATAGGCCGCAGAAATGTACCGGTACGAAAGATATTTGTAAATGTTTATTTACACACCTTAATTGTTTTCTAACGGTGCCTGTAACACAGCAGTAAAATGGCTGAGCAAACAAAACAGAAGTCATCGTCATGGACCCACTTGCTCCAGAAGCTAGTGGGTCAAAAACTTCACCTTGACATTTTGTTAAATTTAAGGAAACTGAAACTATAAAAAAAAGAACGCCATTGGAAGTTGATACAAACACACACTCTTGTAAATGTGTTAGCATATTCGCTAATGCTAGTGACGCTACCTTGATTACATCATGATAGCACGTACAATATTGCATGGAAACACTCCTACAGACATATATATATTAATATATATTGTTATTGCAGGAGGTCGCAATGTACCATTTTTTCCGGGCTATAGAGCACAATGGTTTCAAAGCCGCACCCACCAAATTATAGAAGAAAATATATTAAATAGGTATATTAGCAGCACCGAACTATAGGCCGCAGAAATGTACCGGTACGAAAGATATTTGTAAATGTTTATTTACACACCTTAATTGTTTTCTAACGATGTCTGTAACACAGCAGTTGAATGGCTGAGCAAACAAAACAGAAGTCATCATCATGGACCCACTTGCTCCAGAAGCTAGTGGGTCAAAAACTTTACGAAACTGAAACAATAAAAAAAGGAAGCGATTGTAAGTTAATACTAACACAGACACTTGTAAACGTGTTAGCATATTCGCTAATGCTAATGACGCTACCTTGATCACATCACGATAGCACAAAAAATATTGCATGGAAACACTCCTACAGACATCGCACATGGGACGGTTTAGTAAGTTTGAATTTTTTTAGTTGTGTTGTAAATCTTACATTTGTAGCTTGGAGTGATGAATAAAGAATCCTTTCGAGCAGAAATGCTCTATGATGAGACAGGAAGTACATTTTCAAACCGCTGCACCTGCAGTGAGGGAAGTCATCCAAAAGATGGTGCCAAAGCACAAACCATAACACAAATTTTTAGTGTCTCTTTCGGCGTAAAATGAAACCTGTTTATTAAATATAAAACATAATGGCCATGAGTGACAAAAAATATATATATTAACAGCACCGTTTTATAAACCGCAGGTTTCAAAGCGTTGGAAAAAAGTAACGGTACATCGCAGTATAGATTCTAGGTTGAATCGCCACTCCCTACTTTCTATCTGTTGTTATTTCAAACTCCAGCTACATAGGTCATCAGTTTACCAATCCCCAAACAAGACTTAAATGCAACAATACTCCCATTAATAACATTTACCTGCTCAGTGGCCTTGTGGTTAGATTGTCCGCCCTGAGATCGGTAGGTCGAGAGTTCAAACTCCGGCCGAGTCAATACCAAAGACTATAAAAATGGGAACCATTACCTCCCTGCATCAAGGGTTGGAATTGGGGGTTACATCACCAAAAATGATTCCCGGGTGCGGCCACCGCTGCTGCTCACTGCTCCCCTCACCTCCCAGGGGGTGAGGGTGATGGGTCAAATGCAAAGAGAGTAATTTCACCACACCTAGTGTGTGTGTGTGACTATCAGTGGTACTTTAACTTTAATCAATGCGCTGCTAAATGCAGGTCCTTAACGTTACCGCTTATAATAAGAATATTGCTAATACTTAGTTAATATTCAGGTCTCAAAATGTAAATGGATATTGTTGGCACTTTTTGGACAGTTATTTATTGGGTTTTATGGTCGGGATAAACACAATTGACGCAATGACGTCATGGCTCCTATTGGCTCTATTGTAAGCACATTTACGGCGCGAGTCATAACAAAGACTATAAAAATGGGACCCATTACCTCCCTGCATCAAGGGTTGGAATTGGGGGTTAAATCACCAAAAATGATTCCCGGGCACGGCCACCGCTGCTGCTCACTGCTCCCCTCACCTCCCAGGGGGTGAGGGTGATGGGTCAAATGCAAAGAGAGTAATATACCCACACCTAGTGTGTGTGACAATCAGTGGTACTTTAACTTTTTTGTATTTTTTTGTCTTTATACTATCGTCAGTCTGGTGGTGACAAATGGAAGATTTTAAATTTTTTAAGTTTGGTGACTTTTAAAAAATAGCCTTCACCATTACAGTGCTTTTTACTATTTGTTCCTGTCTATAAGGGATTGTAATGGGGGTTATAATGGCATACTTGCCAACCCTCCCGATTTTTCCGGGAGACTCCCGAATTTCAGTGCCCCCCCGAAAATCTCCCGGGGCAACCATTCTCCCGATTTTCACCCGGACAACAATATTAAAGGCCTACTGAAACCCACTACTACCGACCACGCAGTCTGATAGTTTATATATCAATGATGAAATCTTAACATTATAACACATGCCAATACGGCCGGGTTAACTTATAAAGTGACATTTTAAATTTGCAGCTAAACTTCCGGTTCGAAACGCCTCTGAGGATGACGTATGCGCATGACGTAGCCCGGGGAACAGAGGTATGCCTTCCCCATTGAATACAATACAAAAAAGCTCTGTTTTCATTTCATAATTCCACAGTATTCTGGACATCTGTGTTCATTGCATTATGGAGAAAGAAGCCGAGCAAGCAAAGAAGAAAGTTGTCGGTGCGAAACGGACGTATTTTTCGAACGAAGTCAGCAACAACAGTACACAGCCGGCGCGTCTTTGTTTACATTCCCGAAAGATGCAGTCAAGATGGAAGAACTCGGATAACAGAGACTCTAACCAGGAGGACTTTTGACTTCGATACACAGACGCCTGTAGAGAACTGGGACAACACAGACTCTTACCAGGATTACTTTGATTTGGATGACAAAGACGCAGACGTGCTACCGTGAGTATGCAGCTTTGGCTTCTAAACATTTGATCGCTTGACCGTATGTGCGCAACTTTTTTTTTGCGTATGTACGTAACTTTTTTTAAATATATAAGCTTTATGAACATTGGGTTAGGTGAACTGTCTTTTGGGCTGAGTGATTGTGTGTGTTGATCAGGTGTTTGAATTGTATTGGCGTGTTCTATGGAGCTAGGAGCTAGCAGAGGAGCTAGGAGCTAGCATAACAAACACGTAGGTGTTTTTATGCAGGATTAATTTGTGGCATATTAAATATAAGCCTGGTTGTGTTGTGGCTAATAGAGTATATATATGTCTTGTGTTTATATACTGTTGTAGTCATTCCCAGCTGAATATCAGGTACCGTGAGTATGCAGCCTTGGCTGCTAAACATTTGATAGCTTGACCGTATGTGCGCGTCACGTACGTAACTTTTTAAAAATATATAAGCTTTATGAACCTTGGGTTAGGTGAACGGTCTTTTGGGCTGAGTGATTGTGTGTGTTGATCAGGTGTTTGAATTGTATTGGCGCGTTCTATGGAGCTAGGAGCTAGCAGAGGAGCTAGGAGCTAGCATAACAAACACGTAGGTGTTTTTATGCAGGATTAATTTGTGGCATATTAAATATAAGCCTGGTTGTGTTGTGGCTAATAGAGTATATATATGTCTTGTGTTTATTTACTGTTGTAGTCATTCCCAGCTGAATATCAGGTCACAGCATCTTCCCTATCTGAATAGCTTCAACTCCCCACTAGTCCTTCACTTGCACTTTACTCATCCACAAATCTTTCATCCTCGCTCAAATTAATGGGGAAATTGTCGCTTTCTCGGTCCGAATCTCTCTCACTTCATGCGGCCATCATTGTAAACAATAGGGAACTTTGCGTATATGTTCAATTGACTACGTCACGCTACTTCCGGTAGGGGCAAGCCTTTTTTAATCAGATACCAAAAGTTGCGATCTTTATCGTCGTTGTTCTATACTAAATCCTTTCAGCAAAAATATGGCAATATCGCGAAATGATCAAGTATGACACATAGAATAGATCTGCTATCCCCGTTTAAATAAAAAAAATTCATTTCAGTAGGCCTTTAAGGGTGTGCCGTGATGGCACTGCCTTTAGCGTCCTCTACAACCTGTCGACGCGTCCGCTTTTTTCACCATACAAACTGCGTGCCGGCTCAGTCACATGTTGTCTGCGGCTTCTGCATACACACGAAAGTGACCGCAAGACATACTTGATCAACAGCCATACAGGTCACACTGAGGGTAGCCGTATAAACGACTTTAACACTGTTACAAATATGCGCCACACTGTGAACCCACACCAAACAAGAATGACAAACACATTTCGGGAGAACATCCACACCGTGACACAACATAAACACAACAGAACAAATACCCAGAATCCCTTGCATCCCTAACTCTTCCGGGCTACAATATACACCCCCTGCTACCACCAAACCCCGCCCCCAACACCGCCCACCTCAACCCCCCCCAATCTCCCGAATTCGAAGGTCTCAAGGTTGGCAAGTATGTATAATGGTGGTGGGCATAGGCTTGACATGAGAATTAGGCACATAAAACAAATGTGGAACATGGGGGTGTTACAGAGGAGGTGAAGGAGACGAGCTTCAGCGCTGCTCCAGAGGCTTGGAATTCCTCCCGAGCGCTGTCTGCACCCCCCCCCCCCCCCCTCGTCCTCCCCCTTCCTCATTTGGCAGGCACTTGTGAAAACAATTCCCCAGCTTTTAGTCATTGTGCAGATCCAATTGCCATTTCCACTTTGGAGGGAAGGAGAGTGAGAGGCAATCCAGATCGACAGAACACACAGAGAGACAGAGAGAAGATTTGAAATCAGGTTGGACAGATGCCGGGGCCAGTTGAGCGCTTGCACAATATTAATATCTCATGAAGGCTGGCTGGCTGGGGGAGCGAGCTCACCATCTTTTGTGGTTCTTCTGTTTGTGTGTTGCAGTTGCAAAAGGCTAAATGAAGGCCTTGTGAACATGCACCAGGGAAGGCGTCCACTTTTCACTTGGGTGACTTCTCCAGATGCTTTGGTCCAGAGAAGAATGAAGAGCCAGGGGAAGAGTAAGACACTCTTATCCCCAATATGTCCTCATTGTTTTTGGCATTATATTGTAACTATTCAAGGAGGATATGTTTCGTTTCAAGTGAATAACATAATTGATTTCCATGGCAATTTGGAAAACTAAATTCTACATTTAATGCAGGAATTTTGTAACCTGACTCTCGCCAGATTCTTGTAGTTCGCTGAGCTCCACACAAGGATCTGGGACTTCTCAGGCGGAACCTTGTAAAAAAAAATCATTGTATGTGATTGGATAAACCACTATATACTATATATCTTGAATGACGTGCTACTTCAACCGTGACGCTGATGAGAGCGACGCTGGGAAATCCAAAACAGAACAGCCGACATATAGACAGACTTAGACTTAAAAACTTAGATAAGGCTGAAACGACGCCTCGCATATATACGTCACACTACCGTCATGGCGAAGCGCAAAGCAGACGATCAAAGCAGGCGATGCGAGCGGTGCGAGCGAGGGGGAAAAATCACGCCAAAAGTCGTCAAAAGTGTGGGAGTATTTCAATACACAGCCTAATAATGTTGTTGAATGCACACTGTGGCCTATCATAGCAGCACAACGGCTATGAACGAACATTTGAAAAGAAAACCATCAACTAGTCAATCGTCCGCGTGAGCATACGTTGTCATCATTACACAAAAACATGAATGTGTCATTTGTATCTGCTAGGGGTGTAACGGTACGTGTTTTGTATTGAACCGTTTCGGTACGGGGCTTTCGGTTCGGTACGGGGGTGTACCGAACGAGTTTCTATGCTAAAGCTAACTTTAGCTGCTAAAGTCTTAACAAGCTGCTTCGCTCCTGCCTCTGTCTCAGCACGCAGCATTGTCCCACCCACACAACCATCTGATTGGTACACACGAAGCATTACCAGCCAATCAGCAGTGCGTATTCAGAGCGCATGTAGTCAGCGCTTCAGAGTCGAGCAGATAGGTGTTTAGCAGGTGAGCATCAGGCAGCGGACTCTCCCCAAATGATAATAAACACCTCCCAGTCAACTACTAGTAACATCACTATGAGCCCGTTGACCTACTAGAAACTTAAACTGCAGCTCAGCTCGCTCGCAGTCCTGGTTTGAGGTGAAGGCTAATTACCTCCCAGTTCCAGCCACATCGACCCCTTCTGAGCGCCTATTTTCAGCTGCTGGGAATATTGTAAACAAGAAAATAATCAGAACATGTAGACATGCTAACCTTTCTTCATTACAACTGTTAGTCACTCACTGGAATGAGTAGAATTGGTTATTGTGTACTGTGTTGGACTGGATGTTTATTTTGCACATTTTAAAAGCAATACTTAATGTTTACAGTGCTCCAGAATATTTAGATTGGCACTTTTTTGTATTGGATGTTTATCTTTATTTTTGCACATTTTAGCAAATAAGCAATACTTTCACTTTTGTTGAAATGTTTACACTGTTGTTACAGAATATTTCGTTTTACACTTTTTTGTATTGGATGTTTATCTTTATTTTTGCACATTTTAAAGCAAAATAAGCAATACTTTTACTTTTGAAATGCTTATACTATTGCAGAATATTAAGATTTGCACTGGATGTTGACTTTTATATTTGCACATTAAAAAGCAAATAAGCTACTTTTAATTTTGTTAAAGGTTAAAAGTTTTAAATGTTTACATTGTAACAGAATATTTAGTCATGTTGTTGTCAATGTTGACTGAGTGGCCATACTTATTTTTTTTTGTAAATAAAAGCCATGCCTTTCGAAAAAACTGGCCTAATTTTTTCATCTTCATTTTGAATAAAAAAAATAATCGGTAAAAGGAAAAATAATCTATAGATTAATCGAAAAAATAATCTATAGATTAACCAATTAATCGAAAAAAAATAATCTATAGATTAATCGATAGAAAAATAATCGTTAGCTGCAGCCTTAAACTTAGACTTTGACTTCCTTTTTATTGTCATTCAAATTTGAACTTTACAGTACAGATAAGAACGAAATTTCGTTGCATTAGCTCATGGTAGTGCAGGATAAAAAAAATCAATAAGGTGCAGATATAAATAAATACATTACTATGGCAGCTCCCGCCATCAGTGTGTGAATGCGTGTGTGAATGGGTGAATGTGGAAATACTGTCAAAGCGCTTTGAGTACCTTGAAGGTAGAAAAGCGCTATACAAGTATAACCCATTTATCATTTATTTATTTTAAATATTTAGCACTTTTGCATATGCATCCACGTTTATGGATGTATGTTGTATTGTCTTTATATTCCAGCGAGTTAATCCATGTTTGGAGGGAATTGAGGGGATTATTATGATGCGTTCAAGAGTTTTACGGCCTGAGGGAAGAAGCTGTTACAGAACTATTAGAATTTTGGTCACGATAACGTGATATGAAATTCTCATATTGTTGCATAGTTAGGTTCTATACACCTCATAATGTACATTGTACAATATTTAGACCATTGTTTGTGCTTCTGTAATATTGATTTATAGTGGGTATTTTTTTATTCATAGTGGATGTGTCTTTTGGGTAGGCACACATGCACTATTTATTGTTGCTTATTACAGCCATGAATGTTGTACCTTTATCCCAGGTCTCTGTTGAAACTCGCACAACAAAGAATACAAAAGTTTCAGTTGACCTGTCGGTCTCTCTAGTTCTGTATAACTTTTAGGTTTGTACCAGATGTAACAAAAGGAAACATTATTGCTTGAACAGCATATCTTCAGCCCCTAATGCCAATTTCAAGCATTAAGGTATAACATTAGGTGCTTATTAGAGGTGGGAATCTCTTGAAGACTTCATGGTTCAATTAGATTATAAATCGATTATTTATACATTTTAATTTCATATATTGTATGTTTTTATTTGTATACTTTTATTATATTTAATTCTGAATAATATGTCATATACAAGGCTCCTCCTTTAGCTGTTAAAGGGGAACTAAACTTTTTTTGGGGGGATTTTGCCTATTTTTCACAATCATTATGAAAGACATGACCGATTTTTGTTTTTGTGATCAAAAGTCTGCTTACTATGGAGCCTATGTGAGCCGCTTTAATCTTCCTATAAAGCCCTTAAAAAAACATCCGAACACCTCCATTGAGATTTTTTATACATGCCGTAAGTATACATGAAATGTAGTAACAAGCACGTTTATAATAACATTTAATATTTCCGTATTTTGATCATTGTAAGCATACGTGGCGCATTCATTTAGAAAACGCATCATGGCATTCCCTTTCTTTTTTTTAATATCACTGATTACTACTCACTGCAGACCTCATGAGGGCCAACAAACATAATAAAACTTCACTTACAGTACAAGGTCTGCTGTCATTAGGATGCCGACTGCTGGGATGTTCATATATTCCCATTTTGATGAAGAATGACTCTTAATTCTCGCCAAGAAAAGGGGGTGGAACTAAGCGTCTTTTCATGTCATTCTCGCCACTCCTGGGTCTAAATTGGCTGTCAAAGTGTACCAACTTGTTGGAATACGCCTCCGTCCGTCTACTATCCAGGTGAGAGACATGATTTACGATCTACAATAAAGTTTGACGAGCAAGGAAACGAGGAATCAGCTGATCAGTTGATCTTGTCTACACTCACAATCTTGTGATCACGATGCCGCTATAAATAGTTTGTCTGTGTTAGCGCTTATAATAACAATATCACTAATATTTGGTTAAAATTCAAGTCATGACATGTAAATGGAGTATTGTTGGCATTTTTTTGTGGGGGGGGGGATTTTATGGGCAGAATAGAGGACCTCCCATTGGCTCTGCTGTGTGTAATGTGAGTGTGAATGTTGTCCGTCTATCTGTGTTGGACCTGTGATGAGGTGGCGACTTGTCCAGGGTGTACCCCGCCTACCGCCCGAATGCAGCTGAAATGGGCTCCAGAGACACCCCGCGACCCCTAAAGGGACAAGCGGTAGAAAATGGATGGATGAAATGACAGAATTAGCAGAAGTAAATAATTGTAATAATAACACAGAAGTAATAAGTTGTAACTGTGTATAATGTTGAGAGCCTTCTAAAAACCCGAAATGGCCAGACACTTTGCTCCTCGCTTCCCAGTCGCCGTAACAAGCACTCAAACGGTTGAACACCATAGTCGATAAGCTTCTTCTTTTTCTCTATCTTCTTGTTATGGGACATTCATCCTCCGCTGTTGTCATTTCTAATATAAAGTAGTGTAAAGTTCTTACTTATATTAGGCTAGTGACTAACTGTCAAAAAGGGCTTTAGTTTTTGAGATACCCCTACCGGAGGTAGAACAAGATCTAACAATGTTTTTCCTCATCTCTAAGGTCTCCCATATATGAAATGGGTTCTTAGGTTAAAATATTTTACTGCAAACATTGTTAAATTGATACATATTGTCATACACCCCAAACTTAAAAAAGAACAAAAATACAGCCTGGCCGTATGGGAGTTAAGCCATATAAACTCATGTAGATTAATAACACGAGCTCTGACAGCTTTGAAACTTGACATAATAGTGGTCAGGAAGTTGCTTTACCTATTAGAAAAAACTGGATGTGAATATCTTGATGTGTGTAACATATAGAGACCTTTGAACACTTGCCTAAAATAAGCGGACATACAAAAAATGAATATCTATGCAGAATATTCTCATTTACTTTGTAGTTGCTTTGCCAGGGATTGTCATAAACACACACATCATGGCTTTTTGGAAAGATGGGGCTGTGCTGAATCCAGTGATACCAAATATATGAATATAGCATGTATAGTCAGTGTGTTACATCACTAAGTGTATGAGGTGTCCCAAATGAAAGAAAATGAAACATTGACACATGGTTGTGATGAATCCAGCAATGCCAAATATGTAAATACTATGCATTATCATTTATCACTAAATATATAAACTGTAGCAGAATCCCTTTGACCTTGATAGTGTTCCTGAGGAACTGATCAATATTGCAAGTGGTCAGGTTGCATCAGAGAAAGTTGCAAAAGAGCTCTCAAACTTCCTCCAAGATGGTGCAAAGCAGAATGCCGTCTTTATTGAACAACGTCTGACAAAATCAAAAAGAACAAAGAGCTTCTGGGACCCAGAGAAAAGGAAACCAATGTGCAACCTTCAAGGACATGAAAACATCAGCTGGAGTTAGTGTATCTAGACAGGTTCACATGGACTCAGATGTGCTCTTTCGAAGGTTGCTTGCTGTTTCCAAACAAAGAGAGGTGTCCATGGAGACTGTGATGTCTCACGAACTCGCTGCTGTCCCACCATCTTTGTTTTATGATGATGGAAGCATGAGGAAGACCACAAAAGCTGACCTTGCTAAGAAACTGGAGTCTGTCGTTGAAGAGACACAGTAGCTGCCCAGTGTTAAAGAACCATCAGCATATCTCATCGATGGCATGGCTCTTCTGCAGAGTCTCCATGATCCAAGCTTCCAGACCTTCAACGATCTTGGTGAATGTATCTGGAATAAGATCAAAATGTTAATGGGAAAGGAAGGCATCAGCTGTGTTGTTTTAGTGTTTGACAGATATGATCATCAACACTCGGTCAAAGACCTTGAAAGACAAAGAAGAGGTACCATCCAAACCAGCAGGACACATATTATCACAGGACAAGCACGCGTTCCAAACTACAGGAAATTCCTGAGGATCAGTGGGAACAAGGCTGCTTTATGTAGCTTTGTCAGCAATTACATAATGAAGGCTGGGCCAGAGAGAATCTCGTCAGAGAACACAGTCATATTGGCAGGTGGCTTTGACAATGGTGAGGAGGTGAAGAGGGTTAGGAAGTCAGGTGTTGACTGTTTGAAAGATCTTTACAGTGACCAGGAGGAGGCTGACACAAGGCTGGTGTTACATGCAATACACCTTGTGGAGTCCTATTCTCGTCTCATTGTCAAATGTGACGATACAGACGTACTGGTTCTGCTTGTGTACTATGCAAGCAAAGGGATGTTTGGATCCTCACAAGTCTTCATGCATTCTGGACATGGCCTAAAGGAAAGATTTGTCCCAGTTTGTTCAATTGCTCAGAGTCTTGGAGCAGCTCTTTGTGAGTGTTTACCTGCATGCCACGCCCTCACGGGTTGCGATAGTACAAGCAGCTTGTACAGAATTGGAAAGACCACTGCTTTCACAAGACTGAAGACCCATCTGACTGACTTAAAGGAAATGGCCAAGTTTGGACTGTCTGGAAATCTAGACAAAGCTTTGCCTTTGGCAAGAAAATATGCCCTCCTCCTGTATGGCCAAAAGAAAAAGGAGAATGGCTGTCCTTGTACCAACCTAGATGAGCTGAGGTACACACTAGCATCTACCACAGATTCTTCAGCAGCAAATCTACCCCCAACAGAAGACGCCTTTGAGCAACATGTGTTAAGAGCCTTATACCAAACAGCAGTTTGGCGCCACAGCCATCAGGCCAAGCCTCATCTCTGGAACCCAGTTGGTAGAGGATGGAGGCTCAGACAGGATGGGTCCATTGAACCTATCATGTTTCAGAAGGCACCAGCACCTAAAGAAGTTCGAGACATCACCCACCTGTACTGTAAAGATGGAAAATGCAATGAAACCAGCAAATGCCAGTGTCTTTCAGTGGGCTTGACTTGCACTGAGTTTTGCTCTTGCTCTTTCCCAGAGTGCCCAAATATGACCCACTTTGTCACTGATGATAATGTGGATGAGTGACAGGGATGGCTACCAAAAACAGCCCATGAAGAACACCAGCCAAAGAGCTGGGGAGTTTAACGTGAGGAGAGGGCTCATTCCTCCTCAGATTGTTTTGTTTGATGAACATTTGTTTGATTTAACGTGAGGAGAGGGCTCATTCCTCCTCAGAGTGTTTTGTTTGATGAACATTTGTTTGATTTGAAACAGTAATTTAATTTGTACTGTGTGAAGTTAAGTTATAGTTATAAAAAGATCATCCAAACTACAATCCTGTCACCTGTCTCCTTTGTGTGCTATTGCTGAGCTGTGTGCCTCATCCCCCGGTGATGTCAAACGGTACAGTACAATATATTGTTATGCAATGCAACATATTCTTTTATTTGGGACAGTTTATATATTTAGTGATGAATGATTATGCATACTATTTACATATTTGGCATTGCTGGATTCATCACAACCATGTGTCAATGTTTCACTTTCTTTCATTTGGGAGACCTCATTCACTTAGTGATGTAACACACTGACTATACATGCTATATTCATATATTTGGTATCACTGGATTCAGCACAGCCCCATCTTTCCAAAAAGCCATGATGTGTGTGTTTATGACAATCCCTGGCAAAGCAACTACAAAGTAAATTAGAATATTCTGCATAGATATTCATTTTTTGTATGTCCGCTTATTTTAGGCAAGTGTTCATAGGTGTATGTTACACACATCAAGATATTCACATCCAGTTTTTTCTAATAGGTAAAGCAACTTCCTGACCACAATTATGCCAAGTTTCAAAGCTGTCAGAGCTTGTGTTATTAATCTACATAAGTTTATATGGCTTAACTCCCATACGGCCAGGCTGTATTTTTGTTCTTTTTCAAGTTTGGGGTGTATGACAATATGTACCAATTTAACAATGTTTGCAGTAAAATATTTTAACCTAAGAACCCATTTCATATATGGGAGACCTTAGAGATGAGGAAAAACATTGTTAGATTTTGTTCTACCTCCGGTAGGGGTATCTCAAATTTTGAGGGGCATTGTCACTGGCCTATATCTGTCGGTATACTCGCCATGAAAGCGCTAAAACATACCGGTGTAGTGAGTTTACATTATTCACCCAAGGAACTTTAGTTAGAGAGTTCCGTTGGGACGGTTTTTCAAGAGACACATTTGTTGTTGTTGTTTCCGGATGAGGAGATGCTGCTCCGTTATTGATTTAGGTAAAAAGACCGAAAATAGACCATTGCGCCTATGGTCCGGAAAATGCAGTATGTTTAACAATACATCATATATGGCTGATTTAATGCGACAAAACACTGTCAAAGGTGCTAATAACGGATATCACATAAGCTTCTTTTGTTGTTTACAATCAGAGAAGCCATTTTTGAAGCCAGTGGTGAGGACTCTCCGACATTCCGAGGCAGAAATCAGACTTCGGGAGGTGTTCCAGTTTAAATTTCCGACTAGAAACTAAGAAATTCCGACTTCCCAGGACAACTGGAATGCACCATATGACTAATATTTCCCCCACCTCTTGTGCTGATCAGGATAGTTTTGTTAGTGTCACTCCAGTTGCTTGTCATGAAGTCAAGGTTTCCTCATATCAAAAACCCTGCTTTTGTTTTGATCATGCAGATGTGAGCCAAGGTTGCTGCACAACACACATTCACTGAGCCCATAAGGAGAGCGTCCATAAAGCTACGTCTCGAGAGCCCCTCACCTTTCCCTTCAACCTTTCGACTACCAAAAACACTATGACCTCTGAGCTGGAAAGTAGCCTGACATCAATGGACTGGCTTCCACAGTTGGGCATGAGGGCGACTATCCAGAAGACCGACAGAGACGTGGGGGGGCTTCACCACGGCCACTTTCACGGACAACATCATCATCATCACCACCACCACCATCACAGTCAACATCATCACGGACTTCATGGGCCAGGAAAGAAAATCACACACCTGGAACCAGGAACAACGTTGGACCAGGAGGAAAGTAGTCAACACAGGGACGGCAAACCGCCGTACAGCTACGCCAGCCTCATCACCTTCGCCATCAATGGTTCTCCTCGCAAACGCATGACTCTCAGTGAGATCTACCAGTGGATCTGTGACAACTTCCCCTACTACAGAGAGGCGGGCAGTGGCTGGAAGGTAAGCACAGACATAACATCATCTACATTTCTTATGTTGCCTTACTGTATTGTATGCCGGTTTGCTTTTTACGGCTTTCTGTGCAACTTCAAGGTTTTAACATACCAGCCTGGATTTTTTTATGATTCAGTATTTTCCCATATATTTTGGTGAGAATCCATTATGTCAAACATGTAACAATGGGTAAGTCTCTGCCAAAGCTCACTTAATTAAAATGAAATATTCGATATCAACGCAGCATTACAAAGCTCTAAATTTACACCAGGTTTCATCCAAATACGAATCAGATGGAAACAATTTCGGTCTTCATACGCTTATATTTCATTGTTTGACGAAATATATTTTTATTTTGTTCCTATCAATCCGGAATCTGTGACTGATAATGTAATGGTGAGGGGCATAACACCAAATTCTGGGCCCCCATACACCATTCCACCTTAAAGGCCTACTGAAATGATTTTTTTTTATTTAAACGAGGATAGCAGATCCATTCTATGTGTCATACTTGATCATTTCGCGATATTGCCATATTTTTGCTGAAAGGATTTAGTAGAGAACAACGACGATAAAGATCGCAACTTTTGGTATCTGATAAAAAAAGCCTTGCCCCTACCGGAAGTAGCGTGACGTAGTCAGTTGGAAGGCTCCTCACATTTTCCTATTGTTTTCAATGCAGCTAGGGCAAATCGGACCGAGAAAGCGACAATTACCCCATTAATTTGAGCGAGGATGAAAGATTCGTGAATGAGGAGCGTTAGAGTGAAGGACTAGAATGCAGTGCAAGACATATCTTTTTTCGCTTTGACCGTAACTTAGGTACAAGCTGGCTCATTGGATTCCACACTCTCTCCTTTTTCTATTGTGGATCACGGATTTGTATTTTAAACCACCTCGGATTCATTCACAGTGACTTTTCTCTCCACGACAATACATCGACGAAACACTTTAGCTACGGAGCTAACGTGATAGCATCGTGCTTAACTGCATATAGAAACAAAATAAATAAGTCCCTGACTGGAAGGATAGACAGAAGATCAACAATACTATTAAACCATGGACATGTAACTACACGGTTAATGCTTTCCAGCCTGGCGAAGGTTAACAATGCTGTTGCTAAAGACGCCATTGAAGCTAACTTAGCAACCGGACCTCACAGAGCTATGCTAAAAACATTAGCTATCCACCTACGCCAGCCAGCCCTCATCTGCTCATCAACACCCGTGCTCACCTGCGTTCCAGCGATCGACGGTGCGACGAAGGACTTCACCTGATCACAGATGCGGTCGGCGAGACGGAGGAAGTTAAGGTGAGTTCGGCGGCTAGCGTGTCTGCTATCCATCTCTGTCCTCCTGGCTGTGTTGCTGTAGTCCGCCGCTAATACACCGATCCCACCTACAACTTTCTTCTTTGCAGTCTCCATTGTTCATTGAACAAATTGCAAAAGATTCACCAACACAGATGTCCAGAATACTGTGGAATTTTGAAATGAAAACATAGCTTTTTGTATTGGATTCAATGGGCTCCGAATACTTCCGCTTCCACTGTTGACGTCACGCGCAAACGTCATCATATCGAAACGTTTTCAGCCGGAAGTTTGCCGGGAAATTTAAAATTGCACTTTATAAGTTAACCCGGCCGTATTGGCATGTGTTGCAATGTTAAGATTTCATCATTGATATATAAACCATCAGACTGCGTTGTCGGTAGTAGTGGGTTTCAGTAGGCCTTTAAACCCAATGTCGTCGCCTCATACACACACGTTTGCATACACTAAAAAACTAATTATTGCATGGATTTGGTTGAAACCAGATTTTTACACGTTAAAAAAATTAGCTTTTTGACTTTTTAAAGATTATCATATCCAAATCATAGCTAAAAACCCTTTTAAATAGTTATATAACCTGCCAATATTCCCTAGAATATGATAATAAAAATGTCAAGCTTTCCTTTACTTCAAAGTGTAAAGAAGAGATTAACTGATATGTTTATTTATTATCATCAGTGGATAATACGAATCATGGTAGTACATTATTATGATTTTGTTACTATTAGTGGACCTCTAGTGATACCCCCCTGTTTGTAACTTTAATCGAGGGTCTTTGAACTCCCCAGTTATGGGCAATGCGATGCAGAAGTGAACTTTGTTCATACCTTCCTCCTATACTGCGACAGATGGAAGGTTTATAATATTTTAACCTTTTTTTCTATCACTCTATCATTGTTCCAAAAACGTTGATCCTGTGTGAGCTTTGGTGACGTCATGACGTCTGTGTTGTGCTCAGTGTTCAATGCTAGGTTTGCTGATATCCAGGTGGAACGAACCATTTTGCATTTTGGAATGGGGCTAAAGTTAGTCTTCAATGTTCTTAATTGGATTCAAGCAACCTTATTAATGAACACACACACACTTCAACGCCCTTATGGCAAATGTTTACGGTAAGCCAAAGGTTGACATTCTCTGACTTCTCTCCTTCGTGGACGTGGCTGCCACTTCTTATGATCACAGGAATGACAAACATTCCTGAATCCCAATTATACAAGATGGCTGGCTAATTAGGTTTCTAATTAACATCATTTCTGCGAGTTGCTTGTCACGAGAGAAAGAAACAACCCTCACCGTGAAAACTTTGGAGGTCATTAAGGCTGACAAGAAGTTAAGTAGTGGGAATCAGCGCTGTCACAGAGTCTGTATACATGGTGGAGCCGGACCTTCAGTTTTGGAGCAATTAGCTCTGTAGAAGGTGAACAAAAGGAAGGAGATGACACCAATTATTTCATGCTTAGATTTCCCATCACAGATGTATTATTATTTTTCCAAAAGGTTGCACTGTAGCTCGTCAGGTCTGTGCTCCATGCCCTGCAAAATGTTATTACACAGCGCAATTGAATTGGAGTTGTACTGTAGCGCTGAAGAGGGAATCAATTATTGACTCACTTCTGATTGCCAAGCACTTTTGATAGGCCAAAGGCAACACTTAAGTAAACCAGGTTTGGCAGATTTATTGTGTCTAATTAGGGCTGGGCGATATATCGAGTTTGTAAGATATATCGATATATTTTTAAACAAGATATGAATTAATAAAATACCGTAATATTGATGTCAGTTATTTCACGTTAAAATTACCAAACGCCGCTTATTTTGTTGTGTTCCTTGTTCTCCCCCGCTTCCCCTCCGCGGGCTACTAAACCCCTCCCCTGCCTCCTTCCATGACGTGTTTGCACGTATAACAACATCCGTGATTGGTTGGTTGTTTACTATGATGAGTCACCATTGGTTGAGATTAGGCCAATCAGAGGCAAGATAGGGCGGGTCACGCAACCAGGAAGGGAAATCACAACAGACATCCCAAATGACGACGAGAGAGTCGTAGAAGAGAAGAGAGAATTTTCAAGCGGGCGATTTATATATTAAAAAAAACTAGTGGAAGATGGCAGAGGGATTCCCTTCTTTAGATTTTTCTTTTAGCGATGTAAACGACATCCAGGAAACCATTTGGCCACATTTGGAGAAATGTATGCGTCTGGATAAAACATTCATTTGAGTTGTTTACCATGTAAGCACCAGTCAAAGCTACTCAAGTCAAGTCAACTTTATTTATATAGCACGTTTTCAACAACTTTTAAATTGAACCAAAGTGCTTTACAGGTTAAAAAAAGCATAGAGCAAAAAAAACAACTAAGTAAAAAAAACCCAAAAAAAACAAACAAAAAAAAAACAAAACAAAAACAAACAAAGAACATAAACAATGAATGTGCTAACCAAGATAGTGCAAATGCAATACGGTAAAAGGGGTCGAATAAAAAAGTTTTTAAAAAAAATGTGCAGAATAAAAATAATGAAAGTGCGACAAATTGAAAAATACAACTAAAACGAAGGGGCGGGAGGGGGGGGGGGGGGGGGACTAGAAATGGTGGCCTAGTGGGCGGACTCAGCTCGGGTCAAAGGCCAGCGAGAAGAGGTAGGTCTTAAGGAGGGTTTTGAAGACCCCCAGGCTCTGGGCTGACCTAATGTGGAGGGGAAGGCTGTTCCAGAGCTTAGGGGCGGCAACGGAAAAGGCTCTGTCCCCTCTGGTCTTTAGCCTGGATCTGGGGACCGCCAAAAGCATTTGGTCAGCTGACCTCAAGGCTCTAGACGAGGTATGGTGATGCAGCAGCTCGGTCAGACCATTTAGGGATTTAAAAACAATTAAAAGTAATTTTAAAATCAATGCGGTGACGGACAGGGAGCCAGTGGAGTGAGGCCAGCACTGGGGTGATGTGCTCGCGTTTTTTGGTACTGGTGAGGAGACGGGCAGCCGCGTTTTGCACAAGCCGCAAACGGCGGAGTGATGCCTGATCAATGCCAGCGTACAGTGAGTTATTGTTGTCTAGCCGGTGTGTGATGAAGGCGTGGATAGCAGTCTCCAGGTCGCTCTGGGAGAGATAGGCCTTGGTCTTTGCTAGGGTTCTGAGATGGTAGACTCAGTGGCCTAGTGGTTAGAGTGTCCGCCCTGAGATCGGTAGGTCGTGAGTTCAAACCCCGGCCGAGTCATACCAAAGACTATAAAAATTGGACCCATTACCTCCCTGCTTGGCACTCAGCATCAAGGGTTGGAATTGGAGGTTAAATCACCAAAAATGCTGCTGGGTCAAATGCGGACAAATGAGGACAAATTTCACCACACCTAGTGGGTGCGTGACAATCATTGGTACTTTAACTTTAACTTTAACTTTAACTTACAAACCCTGTTTCCATATGAGTTGGGAAGTTGTGTTAGATGTAAATATAAACGGAATACAATGATTTGCAAATCATTTTCAACCCATTTTCAATTGAATGCACTACAAAGACAAGATATTTGGTGTTCAAACTCATAAACTTTATTTATTTTTTGCAAATAATAATTAACTTAGAATGTCATGGCTGCAACACGTGCCAAAGTAGTTGGGAAAGGGCATGTTCACCACTGTGTTACATGGCCTTTCCTTTTAACAACACTCAGTAAACGTTTGGGAACTGAGGAGACACATTTTTTAAGCTTCTCAGGTGGAATTCTTTCCCATTCTTGCTTGATGTACAGCTTAAGTTGTTCAACAGTCCGGGGGTCTCCGTTGTGGTATTTTAGGCTTCATAATGCGCCACACATTTTCAATGGGAGACAGGTCTGGACTACAGGCAGGCCAGTCTAGTACCCGCACTCTTTTACTATGAAGCCACGTTGATGTAACACGTGGCTTGGCATTGTCTTGCTGAAATAAGCAGGGGCGTCCATGGTAACGTTGCTTGAATGGCAACATATGTTGCTCCAAAACCTGTATGTACCTTTCAGCATTAATGGCGCCTTCACAAATGTGTAAGTTACCCATGTCTTGGGCACTAATACACCCCCATACCATCACAGATGCTGGCTTTTCAACTTTGCGCCTATAACAATCCGGATGGTTCTTTTCCTCTTTGGTCCGGAGGACACCACGTCCACAGTTTCCAAAAACAATTAAAAAGCGCCTGCCTGCAAATGTATTTTTTATCTTGTTTGATACATTTTGTATTATTTGCACAGCTATGTTGTTTATTTGATGTAGAAAGAATATTTTTCTATTTTATTTATGTTATTTAATTCTGTGCTACTTAAACTGTTTTTTTCTGTCCTGTTAATAACCATTTCGACTAACTGGGTTAATAAAAGTGCCACTGACTGTTTACAGTACAGTTGTCTTTCACTTCAATTTCAGCGAATTTCGCTCACAAATTAGTATTTTCATATAAATATTTTCACCGGAAAATATATTGAGATATATATCGAATATCGAGTTTAAGTAAAAACATATCGAGATATACTTTTTTTTCGTCCATATCGCCCAGCCTTATGTCTAATTGAGTCACTAATGTTTTTTGTAAAAGTAGACATAAAGTAAGCATATATGCTTATGGATATGGCTGCATGATTATGGCCAAAATCATAATCGTGATAATCTTTATAAATATTGACATCACAATTATTAATCACGATTATTTATTATGTTAGGTCAAACAGAATATTTCCCTCGGGTCAGCAATCTACTTGCAGTAATGGAGTCCCGGCGGTGAGGAGGTGGTGGGGGCTGCATAAACGTGGCGTCATCCTGTAATTTGTAATGAATTAAAATGCTACATTAACGTTATCCATGTATATTTAAAGACACATTGCTGTGTTATTGTTCATTATTAGTAGTAGCTTTTCATCTTTTTCTCTTCACGTGACGCCTTTAGCTCTATTTATCCATTTTTGATGTTTGTTTAACGTTCCGCGTGTAGCCAACACGTTAATTGGACACCCCAGCTTGACTTAATCACACATTTGACTGTTTGTAGTGTATGACTCGTATATTAAATCAGTGGTCCCCAACCTTTATGTAACTGCGGACCGAACGCTTGAAAATTTGTCCCACGGACCCGGGGGTAATGGAATTATTTTTATTTTTTTTACATATTTTTTTTCTCATCAAAAAATACAATCATGCATGCTTACGGACTGTATCCCTGCAGACTGTGTTGATCTATATTGATATATAATGTAGGAACCAGAATATTAATAACAGAAAGAAACAACCCTTTTGTGCGATTGAGTGTGAATGAGTGGAAATGGGCGAGGGAGGTTTTTTGGGTTGGTGCACTAATTGTAAGTGTATCTTGTGTTTTTTATGTTGATTTAACAAAAAAAAAAAAAAAAAAAAAGTTTTTATTTTTTTATTTCTCGGTACCAATCGATCCACGGACCGGTACCGGTCCGCGGCCTGGTGGTTGGGGACCACTGTATTAAATGACAAAATACAAAAATACAGCGTTTTTTTATTGTAACAATTGTACTCACGTGAATTAGTTCTTCAATGCGCAATTACATTTTTGCATTCCCTACATTCATAAACATGCATAGATGCAGGGGGTGCATGAATTCCAATGGCGAGCACGTCTCGCAGTGTTGGCACTCGACAGAAAAGTGTCTCCAGACTCGATGGTTAGCCGTTAGTCGGGCTAGTGGGACTCCAGCGAGACAAGCAAAACATTGTGTTGTGCTGGTGTCGCCATTCGATAACAGTGCCGCGGCCTTTGACTCATGCCGAGGACTCCGCAGAAGTGAAACGAAGCGACCAGCTGCAGCAGCCCATTAATACTGGCCGGCGAGGTGGTCTGTGTAGTCGTGGAGCTCTGTGCCATTATACAATGGCCTCCGGCGTGGGCGTCAGCCACCTCACGGTGCTTCAAGACAAGCCGCTGTTGCATTTCTGCCGCCGGGTCTGTGAAAGTGCTTCATTTCATATGCAGTAAAGACTGTTTTTTTATTGTTAATATCACAGACTGTGACCCTCCTTTACTTTAGTGACTAGGGTTGTACGGTATACCGGTATTTGTATAGTACCGCGATACTAATGAATCATTTTCGGTACTATACCGCCTCTGAAAAGTACCGGTCCGCCGCAACCGTAAACAAACGCCATTGGTGGATCTACACCTAACATCCACTGTAATGTTACCAAGTACCGTAGCGTATCTAGTCGATACTACTATGATTATGTCAATATTTTTTGGCATCACAACATTTTCTTTTGAAAAATGTATATTATGTTTATAAACCCAGGAAATATGCCCGTGGACACATGAATTTTGATTGATTGATTGAGACTTTTATTAGTAGGTTGCACAGTGAAGTACATATTCCGTACAATTGACCACTAAATGGTAACACCCGAATAAGTTTTTCAACTTGTTTAAGTCGGGGTCCACTTAAATTGATTCATGATACAGATATATACTATCATATATACTATCATCATAATACAGTCATCACACAAGATAATCACATTGAATTATTTACATGATTTACAATCAGGGGTGTGGAGGGGGGGGGGAGGATATGGACATCAAGTAGTGGACATAGAGAGAGAGAGAGAGAGAGAGAGAGAGAGAGAGAGAGAGATCAGAAGGCATAAGAAAAAGAAAAAGTATCTGCATTTGATTGTTTACATTTGATTATTAGCAATCCGGGGAGGGTGTTAGTTTAGGGTTGTAGCTGCCTGGAGGTGAACTTTTATTGCGGTTTTGAAGGAGGATAGAGATGCTCTTTCTTTTATACCTGTTGTGAGCGCATTCCACATTGATGTGGCATAGAAAGAGAATGAGTTAAGACCTTTGTTAGTTCGGAATCTGGGTTTAACGTGGTTAGTGGAGCACCCCCTGGTGTTGTGGTTATGGCGGTCATTTACGTTAAGGAAGTAGTTTGACATGTAATTCGGTATCAGGGAGGTGTAGCGGATTTTGAAGACTTTGAATATGACCAATGTATGATCCTGTAACGACTTGGTATCGGATTGATACCCAAAATCGTGGTATCATCCAAAACTAATGTAAAGTATCAAACAACAGAAGAATAAGGGATTATTTACATTTTAACAGAAGTGTAGATAGAACATGTTTAGAGAGAAAGTAAGCAGATATTAACAGTAAATGAACAAGTAGATTAATAATTAGTTTTCTACCACTTGTTCTTAATAATGTTGACAAAATAATAGAATGATAATTGACACAATATGTTACTGCATACATCAGCAATATTATATTTCCCCAAAGTCTCCAAAGTTACGTACGTGACATGCACATAGCGGCACGCATGTACGGGCAAGCGATCAAATGTTTGGAAGCCGCAGCTGCGTACTGCGTTACACATACAAATTAAACAAAATACTTATAGCAACATTCTGGTTGCGTACTCACGGTACCGCAACCAGAATGCATATCCAACTCAAAGTCCTCCTGGTAAGAGTCTCTGTTGTCCCAGTTCTCCACAGGCCAATGGTAAAGCCTGACTGTCATCTTTCGGGAATGTAAACAATGAAACACCGGCTACGTGTTTGTGTTGCTGCAGCCGGCCGAAATACACCGCTTCCCACCTACAGCTTTCTTCTTTGCTGTCTCCATTGTTCATTGAACAAATTGCAAAAGATTTCCCAACACAGATGTCCAGAATACTGTGGACTTTTGCGATGAAAACAGATGACCTAATAATTGGCCACAATGCTGTCCCAAAACGTCCTCTACAATCCCTGACGTCACGCGCAGGCGTCATCATACCGAGACGTTTTCAGCAGGATATTTCACGCAAAATTTAAAATTGCACTTTAGTAATCTAACCCGGCCGTATTGGCATGTGTTGCAATGTTAAGATTTCATCATTGATATATAAACTATCAGACTGCGTCGTCGGTAGTAGTGGGTTTCAGTAGGCCTTTAAGAACAAACTTGCAATAAGAAACATATGTTTAATGTACCATAAGATTTTTTGTTAAAATAAAGCCAATAATGCCATTTTTTGTGGTCCCCTTTATTTAGAAAAGTACAGAACAGTATCTAAATAATTTTGGTACCGGTACCAAAATATTGGTATTGGGACAACACTAATAGTGATAGACAAAATCGTGATTAAAATGGGATTAATTGTGCAGCCCTACTCATTAGACTTAGACTTAGACAAACTTTAATGATCCACAAGGGAAATTGTTCAACACAGTAGCTCAGTTACAATGATGGAAAGTGTAAGGATGGAAAGGACAATGCAGGTATAAATAGACTAATATAGCGATAAAAAAATCTAACATATATACGAATATATGTGTACAGAATAATATATATACAGATATATTATATTATGTCTTGGAAATTCTCTGCCTTATTGGTGGAGAAAGGATGCAGCTCCTCTCCTGACATATTGAAGAAGCTGCCAGCCAATAAATGGAACCTTTCCCTCCTCCACCTGTCTTCCTCTGTCATACTTCTCTTCTTCTTACGCTTTCTCCAATTGTTCCCCGTCTATAATCTTCAACGTGCTCTTCCCTGAGTGCATATGCAAGCCAAAAGTGGTTGAGTTGGCAGACCTTCTTACCTTTGCTACAGGACTCACTCAATTTGTGTTCTATTCAGCAGGAGAGGATTGGGCTTATTGAGACCTCTCAGGCTTTCTGTCAGCGCAGCTTATGACTTCCCCTTTCTCCATGTTGTATATCGGGGGCTCGAATGTTTTCGGATCCCGTAATTACACCTCACTGATTTGCGTGTGCGGCGGCATTCTAGTTGCATCATTAAAGGCGCACACTCGTGGCGGATTTATTTTCACAAGCACTGGCATCCGGCCGTGAGATTGGTGTTGGGGCTTTAAAGCAAGAAAAGAGAGAAAGGGGGCTTTTCATTGAGGTCATTGCCATATAAATAATGCACGCTATGTTTTTATGTTAGCAAGGCACTAATAGAATGTGCTGCTGAGTGTAGATTTAGACATCTGTAAAGAGCTCTGTTTTTACTTTTGTTGCAACTGAGTTAGAAGTATATGTTACACATGTAAATGTAGAGTGGTACCTCAACTTAAGAGAGTTTTGAGACAAGAGCTGTCTCTTGGGCTATTTGTTATGCTTTAAATTGCAAACAAAAATTGGAGTTAGAGGCATCCCCGCCATTGTAACCTATGACCTGTTGCTGTTTCATGAATATTGAAAACATGATTTTTAGTGGTACCTAGGGTTGTACGGTATACTGGTATTGGTATGAATCATATTCGGTACTATACCGCCTTTTAAAAAGTACCGGTCGTCGTCACGTCGTGTCATTGCTGGTTCACGAGCAGAGGAGAATGTTCGGCAGCGCACAATCACAGAGTACTTACAAACAGACACAGTGTGTAGACAGAAAAGGGAGAACGGACGCATTTTGGCTTAAAACCTAATGATAAAGGTGAAGTTATTACACTGAAACGCCCTCAGGAAGGGATGCTTAACACTGCTACTTCTAAATCATTAATCCTCGCCTCCATGGCGACAAATAAAGTAAGTTTCTTACAAGTATCATCCCTGCAGGACGAGGAATAGCTAAACATGCTTCACTACACACCGTAGCTCACCGGCGTCGCAATGTAAACAAACGCCATTGGTGGATCTACACCTGACATCCACTGTAATGATACCAAGTACAGCAGCGTATCTAGTCGATACTACTATGATTACGTCAATATTTTTTAGCATCACAAAATCTTTTTTAGTTTTTTATTTATTTATACAATGTTTATTAAATCAGGAAATATGTCCCCTGGACACATGAGGACTTTGAATATGACCGATGTATGATCCTGTAACTACCTGGTATTGGAATCATACCCACATTTGTGGTATCATCCAAAACTAATGTAAAGTATCGAAACAACAGAAGAATACATTATTATTACATTTTAACAGAAGTGTAGATAGAACATGTTAAAAAAGAAAGTAAGCAGATATTAACAGTAAATGAACAAATAGATTAATAATTAATTTTCTACCACTTGTCCTTAATAATTTTAACAAAATAATAGAATGATACATGACACAATATGTTACTGCATATGTCAGCAGACTAATTAGTAGCCTTTGTTTGCTTACTTACTATTAAAAGACAAGTTGTCTTGTATGTTCAGTATTTTATTTAAGGACAAAATTGTTCTTTGATTACAATAAGAAACATATGTTTAATGTACCCTAAGATTTTTTGTTAAACTAAAGCCAATAATGCCATTTTTTAAGGACGGCGTGGCGCAGTTGGGAGAGTGGCCGTGCCAGCAACCTGAGGGTTCCTGGTTCAATCCCCACCTTCTACCAACCTAGTCACGTCCGTTGTTTCCTTGAGCAAGACACTTCACCCTTGCTCCTGATGGGTCGTGGTTATGGCCTTGCATGGCAGCTCCCGCCATCAGTGTGTGAATGTGTGTGTGAATGTGGAAATAGTGTCAAAGCACTTTGAGTACCTTGAAGGTAGAAAAGCGCAATGCAAGTATAACCCATTTACCATTTACATTTTTGTGGTCCCCTTTATTTAGAAAAGTATCGAAAAGTATCAAAAAGTACCGAAAAGTATCAAAATACATTTTGGTACGAGTACCGGTACCAAAATATTGGTATCGGGACAACACTAGTGGTACCTCAACTTGAGTGTTTTGAGCTGTGTCTTGACTAATTGTTATGGTTTTTGAGTTACGAGCATCCCCACCATTGGTTGGTATAGCAAATGCCACAGTGAACTCTGTAAGATCCGCCCAAAACATCTGGTCTTACTCACTAGCATCGGCTTACAGTGGGAGATCGACATTACGTATCACAGCTGGTCTGCACAATACCAAGGTCTCTGCAGGTTTCAAGAAGTCAAATTTAAGACTTTTTTTTAAGACCATAATGAATATAATTTAAGACAATTTAATATCCCTACGGGCAAACAGGTACAAAGACAAAGGAAAACCAGAGGGTCAGAATGTAGTGTAAGTGTATAAATTCACTGCTCTTTTACATTGGAAAACAAAATGGTTAACTAAATACACCAGAAAACCCACTATTGTAAACTAATTGAAAAAAATATTAGGACACATAATGGTAAATGGGTTATACTTGTATAGTGCTTTTCTACCTTCAAGGTACTCAAAGCACTTTGACACTATTTCCACATTCACCCATTTACACACACATTCACACACTGGGAGCTGCCATGCAAGGCCCTAACCACGACCCATCAGGAGCAAGGGTGAAGTGTCTTGCTCAAGGACACAACGGACATGACGAGGTTGGTAAAAGGTGGGGATTGAACCAGGAACCCTCAAGTTGCTGGCACGGCCACTCTCCCAACTGCGCCACGCCGTCCCCACATCATAACAATCTTTTTTTTTTTTTTTTTAGATTTGCCATAGAACAGTTTTCTTGCAAAAGGTGCATTGTGCTTAATATCACGTGTTTCCATGTAACAACAACCAGAACATCAGCAAAGGTAGAGCAATGTACAACAATGTATTAAGCATCATGTGGCAGTATTGCTAAGTGCTAAACAAGAAATACAAAACAGCGAACATAATAAAGCGATCGCTTACTGTACAATGTGTGCTCTCAGTGCGGTGAGGACTGATAGGATGTTCATTCATTCCCGTTGAGATAAAGAATGAATTTTAATCTACACAACAAGTTAAAGTTGCTGCTGACGCTGTCTTCTGTTGTAGTATGTTTGACTGTCATATATTAAAAAATTCTAGATTCATAGCTAAATCGTCCTATTATCCAGATGAGAGTCATGATTTATAATTCAAATTGCTAATTAATAAATGTATTTTTTTACATCTTTATTTACACAAATTACATATGGTACGACACGAGAACTGATCAAATATCGATATTGGTATCGCTATTGATAACATCCTAACGATATACTGTACATCCCTATTTGCA
>NC_084737.1:70905620-71015620 GCF_033978785.1 Entelurus aequoreus
GCATTTGTTATATGCCGTTACCTCCCCACACAATGGCCACATGTTTCGTATGTGCTATATGGTACATGATGTTCTCCGTCATCCTTTCCATGCACATGCATACTCATGATCGTGAGACTCCCGCCTAGGTGAGCAGAGAATGTACGTGTGCAGTCTGCAGATTACACACGGGGAGCTCAGCAGGAGAGAAGAAGATTGAGGGAGGAGGTGGAGAGGAGACTTTTACTACCCAACACACGCGCTCCGTCTGCTCTGTATGATAATGCGAGGGTGCAGGAACGGCAGGGTTGAAACCAGGACAGCGCTCTCTCGCCACATACAAATGTATGAAAAAAAACCCCACACAGCCTCGTGTGCACACGTATACTTAAAAATAATAGTTACTGTTGTTTGATGTCGTTATCATGAAGCTGTGCAGGCTCGTGAGATTGCAGCTAGCAAATTAATGGGAAATGTTCTTTTATGGTGCTTTCACACTTGTAGCCTTTGGTTTGTTTTAAGCAAACTCTTTTTTGGTTATATTGGTCTGCTGGGAAGACATTGACTGAACTCTGGTGTGGACCGCATCCGGCAGTTTTGTTGCAAATAAAAATTATTTTTGTACCAGGCAAATTTGAATAATCGTAACCATGCTTCAACATTTAAATGTCAAAATTAGAGATGTCCGATAATGGCTTTTTTTTACTGATATTCTGATATTGTCCAAGTCTTAATGACCGATACCGATATATACAGTTGTGGAATTAACACATTATTATGCCTAATTTTGTTGTGATGCCCCGCTGGATGCATTAAACAATGTAACAAGGTTTTCCAAAATAAATCAACTCAAGTTATGGAAATAAATGCCAACATGGCACTGCCATATTTATTATTGAAGTCACAAAGTGCTTTTTTTTTTTAACATGCCTCAAAACAGCAGCTTGGAATTTGGGACATGCTCTCCCTGAGAGAGCATGAGGAGGTTGAGGTGGGCGGGGTTGGGAGGGCCGGGAGGGTAGCGGGGCGGTGTATATTGTAGCGTTCCATAAGTGTTAGTGCTGCAAGGGGTTCTGGGTATTTGTTCTGTTGTGTTACGGTGCGGATGTTCTCCCGAAATGTGTTTGTCATTCTTGTTTGGTGTGGGTTCACAGTGTGGCGCATATTTGTAACAGTGTTAAAGTTGTTTATACGGCCACCACCCTCAGTGTGACCTGTATGGCTGTTGAACAAGTATGCCTTGCATTAACTTGTGAATGTGAAAAGCCGTAGATGTTATGTGATTGGGCCGGCACGCAAAATAAGTGCCTTTAAGGTGTATTGGCGCTCTGTACTTCTTCCTACGTCCGTTTACATAGCGGCGTTTTAAAAAGTCATACATTTTACTTTTTGAAACCGATACCGATAATTTCCGATATTACATTTTAAAGCATTTATCGGCCGATAATATCGGCAGTCCGATATTATCGGACATCCCTAGTCAAAATCATTGGAACAATGTTGAGGTAAACCAAGCACGTCTTGAGTTTAGCATGAACCGTATGCAGTTTACATGTTACAGTATGAAAGGCCCCTGCGCCAGAGGAAGATGAGGGGTTAATCATTTTGCAAAGCAGTCTGCTGAAAACGTTGGAAAGCACCACTCCATGTAGCAACTGACGCTGTGGTCAAAGTTGGAATTGCCACGAAACACATTTTAAGATATTCAACACTCTCCTGCCGTCTAATAGTGCAGCCCCCCCCCCCCCCCGCAATTTGTCATGTTTCATGTGTCAGGTAAACCGCGACGAATGGGGCCATATGAATTGCCTTCCTACTGTATCAGATAGTCCTTTTATATATTAAGTGGAAGAGGATACATGTCTGTTAGCAACTTAGTTAGATACCAATGTGATGCCGATTTCTACCAGATTTGGAAGAGGCCGAATTTTGATCCTATTTAATGCTTTCCCCCCATTTACACAACTTTTTTAAACAATGTGTGCGACTTGATTGATAAAAATGTATGATAAATAAGGCTTAACACTGCCTACACAAAACAGTCTTCCTGTTCACATTATTTCTTTAAAAAAAACAATTTGGATTTTTTACATACCGTATTTTTCGGACTATAAGTCAAAGTTTTTTTCATAGTTTGGCCGGGGGTGCGACTTATACTCAGGAGCAACTTATGTGTGAAATTATTAACACATTACCCTAAAATATCAAATAATATTATTTAGCTCATTCACGTAAGAGACTAGACGTATAAGATTTCATGGGATTTAGCGATTAGGAGTGACAGATTGTTTGGTAAACATATAGCATGTTCTATATGTTATAGTTATTTGAATGACTCTTACCATAATATGTTACGTTAACATACCAGGCACGTTCTCAGTTGGTTATTTATGCGTCCTATAACGTACACTTATTCAACCTGATGTTCACTATTCTTTATTTATTTTAAATTGCATTTCAAATGTCTATTCTTGGTGTTGGGTTTTATCAAATAAATTTCCCCCAAAAATGCGACTTATACTCCAGTGCGACTTATATATGTTTTTTTCCTTCTTTATTATGCAGTTTGGGCCGGTGCGACTTATACTCCGGAGCGACTTATACTCCGAAAAATACGGTATACAGTCCAGAAATACAATCAAACACATGTCAAATGTTGTTTCTCCCCCCCAAACAAGTAACCTACAAAAATTATTTATAACCCCCCCCCAAAAAAAAAACCCAAAAACAAACATGCATCAGTCAGATAAGCACAGGCAAATATTGACATGAAGCCACAGACAACTGCACTCCTGAATGTCTCCAACACGGTGCCGCGATACACAAAAGCAGACAAAAAGCTCATCAATTATCTACTTTTCAATTAGTTTTCAATCAGGGTTAAATTTGAGATCAGTCTCTTGTACGTATTTTAAGAACCCAGCCCATACTTCCTGAAACTTCACAGAACAACCGTTCAATGTCAACCTAGTTTTGTCCAATTTAAGGAAACAAAGACTATTTCTAATCCAGCGGGTGTGGTACACACCGCTAGCTCTTAAGGTGTTAGGGAGTGAGGTGCAGTGGTTCGCCTCTGTTACACAATTACAATTACAATTATTATGTTGCTCGTTTGGGGTTTAGATGGATCATTAAATGAGTGTCGGATAGTACAAATTGACACTTATTATTGTTTTGGCTGTGAGAACGTTGTGCAAATATACACTAAACACAGAAAATGTCAATCAATCAATCAAAGTTTATTTATGTAGCCCTTAATCACAAGTGTCTCAAAGGGCTGCACAAGCCACAACGACATCATCGGCTCAGATCCCACATCAGGGCAAGAAAAGACTCAACCCAATGGGAACAACGAGAAATCTTGGAAGGGACCGCAAATGTTCAGCGAAGTTAATATCCCATGTGATTTGTGGATTTATTATTTAGTAAAACGAACCAAACTAGTCACAAAATTAACTACAACAATATTGATTTTTCAAAAATTATTTTAAAGGTTGAAAGTTGCCATCATGCCCATGTGGGTGCTCGGCATTGTCCATGGGTGCTCGGGCCCCAAAGCCCACGGGATCGGCGCCTATGCGCCCTGTGGTCCAGAAAATACGGTAATCGATTTTTAGATGCATCACAATTCGGACATGGACGAATATAGAATCCATTAGTAAATGTCAATAATCGATGATCAATTTTTTTATTGTAAATAAAGTAATGCAGACAGTTCTAAAATGTGTCTGACTGCAGCGAGCCACCTCACCGAGAGATCCGACCAGCTCCTTTTATTATAGGTCACTTATGTTCCAGTTTTGCACACATTTTCATTCATTTAATAAATGTGTGAACTAATTTAACTGTTTGTTTTTCCGAATGAATTGTTTTTTAAAAGTTGCAAGTGGTAAATGCCTATTTAGTGAAACGCAATGTAAAACTGCTACAATATACATTAATTACAGATGCATCAATAATTGATTTTTAATAGAATCATAGGTCCTGAATTGTAATCGTAATCGAATCGTGAGGTGCCCAAAGATTCCCACCTGTAGTTACCACCCCACCCTCCCACATTTCACCTTAACCAGTAACAGCAAGACACCAAAGCTCAGACTGATAGACGGGATTTTACCATCAAACGGTAAATGGTAAATGGAGTTATACATGTATAGCGCTTTTCTACCTTCAAGGTACTCAAAGCGCTTTGACACTATTTCCACATTCACCCATTCACACACACACATTCACACACCATACTTGCCAACCTTGAGACCTCCGAATTCGGGAGATTGGGGCGGTGGGGGCTGGGTTAAGGGGGGAGGAGTATATTTATAGCTAGAATTCACTGAAATTCAAGTATTTCTTATATATATATATATATATATATATATATATATATATATATATATATATATATATATATATGTATATGTATATAAATATGTATATGTATATAAATAAATAAAATAAATACTTGACTTTCAGTGAATTCTAGCTATATATATATTTATTTTATTTTATATAAATATATATATATATATATATATTAGGGCTGCAACTAACGATTAATTTGATAATCGATTAATCTGTTGATTATTACTTTGATTAATCGATTAATAATTGGATAAAAGAGACACTACATTTCTATCCTTTCTAGTATTTTATTGAAAAAAAACAGCATACTGGCACCTTACTTATTTTAATTATGGTTTCTCAGCTGTTTGTACATGTTGCAGTTTATAAATAAAGGTTTATAAAATTTAAAAAAAAAAATAAATAAATAAATAAATAAAAAAAATTGCGCATAGCATAGATCCAACGAATCGATGACTAAATTAATCGCCAACTATTTTTATAATCGATTTTAATCGATTTAATCGATTAGTTGTTGCAGCCCTAATATATATATATATATATATATATATATATATATATATATATATATATATATATATATATATATATATATATATATATATATATATATGTATATATATGTATATATATGTATATATATGTATATATATATATATATATATATATATATATATATATATATAAATAAAATAAATACTTGAATTTCAATTTCAGTGTTCATTTATTTACACATATACACACACATAAAAGTCTGATCTACAAAATGTGCAGGCAGCATACCCCTTCCCCTTCGAGCTGTCCTGGATGAACTGAAATTATTTTTTCCAATCATTTTGGAACTTGCAAGCGTACTGCTTCTTACTGGTCGTCGCCATGTCTCTTCTTCGTTCTTATGCTTCGTCTCTGTTATGTTTTTGGACATTACTACTTGCCGTAATTTTGAAGCAATGCATGATGGGAATCCGGATGTTGTGTGTCAGTGTATTAACGTGCTGTATGGAATAAACACACGCTGAGAAATAGCTCCGTGCCTGCCTACTTTATGGGTTATAGATAAACCTATAGATAACGGAGACATATATAATAGTCTCTTTTTCAGGTGAGAGACGACGCTAAAGGCAGTGCCTTTAGGCACGCCCCCAATATTGTTGTCCGGGTGGAAATCGGGAGAATGGTTGCCCCGGGAGATTTTCGGGAGGGGCACTGAAATTCGGGAGTCTCCCGGGAAAATCGGGAGGGTTGGCAAGTATGTCACACACTGATGGCGGGAGCTGCCATGCAAACAAGGCCCTAACCACGACCCATCAGGAGCAAGGGTGACGTGTCTTGCTCAAGGGCACAACAGACATGACAAGGTTGGTAGAAGGTGGGGATCGAACCAGGAACCCTCAGGTTGCTGACACGGCCACTCTCCCAACCCCACCACGCCGTCCCCATCAAAAAATGTCCGAGGACTAATCCGCTTTTGACCCCCCTACATTGCCCCAAAGTAACGTGCATGCAAGCAAGGCTAATTGCCCGCAAATTAACATGAACTAATGTGATGTCGTAAAGGGCAGCACTACCACGATGGCCTTTGGCCTTTGGCGGCACACACAGCCTACGTCCGCATCATCACCTGATATGAATCAGCAGTGAGGCATTATTCTGCCTGCCATCCTCTCCTCGTCACGTCTCAGTGGGAGTTCTGCGACCGAACGCGGTGGAGGTCTGTGCATGCACACTGTCAAGTGTGCTCACATATGGAGAAAGGCTGCTGGGAGTCATTGTGGAGCATTAGCTGCACAAAGGCTCCTTGGGTCTCTCGAGCGCAGCTTAAATATCATGGCTGCGCTGTTATTCCGCTTTATAACATTATTTGGAAAACAGTACAGCATGCAATAATGACTGTGCATGTTTTGTAGCTCAGTGCCTAACATACACACAACAAATATAAAAAAAATAGGTTTTTATCATCTTAAGAATATAGCCAGAGTTTGCCCAATTCTCTCTCAGGACAACACAGAGACGCTAATGCATGCTTTTATTACAAGACGTATAGATTATTGTAACGCCCTGCTTTCTGGTCTTCCTAAAAAAGTTATTGCACCTTTGCATTCACTCCAAAATTCAGCGGCACGTGTACTGACGAAGACTAGAAGGCGGGCTCACATTACACCAGTTTTAAAATCTCTGCATTGGCTTCCCATGTGTTTCAGGATCAATTTTAAGGTTCTTCTTATGGTCTATAAATGTGTTTATGGTATTGGGCCTTCTTATCTTTCAGATTTGCTTTTACCCTATGAACCTTCCCGGGCCCTGAGATCCTCCGGCACTCATCTCCTAATTATTCCCAAAGTAGTCAGGACACAAAGTCACGGGATGGCATCTTTCCACCATTATGGCCCCCGTCTATGGAACAGCTTGCCGGAGGACCTCTGTGCAGAACGTTCATGTTTTTAAGAGCAGGCTTAAGACCCACCTTTTTGATTAGGCTTTTACCTGATATTAATTATTTTATTGAAGTCATTTGTATTTTAATTTTTATCCTATTAGCCATGCAAGATTTGATTTAATTATATTTATTTATTTACTGTATCTATATATATATATATATATATATATATATATATATATATATATATATATATTTATTGTAATTTTTTTATTTAAAATGTTTAATTTTTTTTCTATTAATCTTCATATGTCTTACTTGTATCTTATTCTTTATCTCTGCACATGGTTCTTACTATTTTACAAGTTTTATTATTTTTTATTTTCCAACGTTCCTCAGATGAGCCATCTGCCTCAGGGGTTATCGGCCGTGCTTGTGGGGGCGCTTTTGTGTCAGCGTCCTGGTGTCCATGGTCTGATGACCTCCTGGTGCAGATGGCTCCTGTGATAGTGTTTACTCACATGTCTCCTCTGTACTCAGCCATGCAATCATTGGTCCATATCGTTGCATATGTGTGTGTATGTTGTGTGTGTGTTTGTGTTTGGTATCTCTGTCCGTGCGTATGTGTGTGATAATGGGGGATATGGGTCACCGAGGTATTGTTTTTAACTTTGTAAAGCACGTTGCGTTGCATTTCTTTTATTTATGAAAATAGCTTAATAAATAAAACTTGATTTCATATGATTTGATACAGTAACTAGTGTATATACTGTATATAGCTGATGAATCAACGCTGGGTGTTTTGGTTCCTTCCGAGTATCCATTTTTTTCTGGCTGGCATAGATGCTATGATAATACACTACTACAGTATAATAAGATGTCAGCCACTTTGTTCTACAGGGCACAGATCAAAAAGTCTTGTAGCAGCTATACAATTATAAAATGATGTTGCTGAATAGATATGTCTAATATTTTTTTATTTCTGACTGTCCAGAATTTTGACACACACACTTGGGACGGAATATTCTCGTCTGTCCATCGTCTTTCTGTGCAACTGATCCTGCAGCCGTGTGTGGAACTGTCAGTTTGCACATGAGCTAAATAAAATGCAAAACTCGGGAAAAAATGATGAGTGTTGTGATGAATCAGATTGTGTGTGCTAAATATTTTATTTGCATTTTCTTCTCCTAGTATTGTGGCCGTTTTGATGATCAGCATTATATTTTGAATATTAATGAAGACGAAGACGCAAAATGGATTGCTCGTCGTTCTTCTGCTCACTTAACAGACGCAATCCACTCTGCACACGTTTAGTAGATCAGCTTTGCGTGTGCTATCTGGTTTGCACGTGTTTAAGCACACGCGAAGCTTTGGTTAATCAGGCCTTTGGTACGTAATAATTAGACTTTCTGGGATCCAACACTTGGATCCCAGATGTCCAAGTGCTATACGCCTGCCTTCTCTGCATTTTGGGATTACGCCAACAATCGTAACCATGCAACACAAGGACATAAATCATAATTAGCATTTTGTACAAATTTTTTATTCCTCCCACAACATTAATTCTCTCTCCTACAGCGCACATTGCAATCAATAATCCAATTGACTTCCATGAAAGCAAGCGTCACCTGTAGCAGACATGTACTGAATGGCCACCAGCAATTACAACAATGTTAGGCCCATATTATGGGACAGTTGAAATAAAGTCCTTGCTCTATATCAGGGGTGTCAAATGTACGGCCCGAGGGCCGGATCAGGCCAGCAAACTGTTTTTTATCCGGCCCGCGGGATGAGTTTGCTAAGTATAAAAATTAACCTGACATTTTTTAATGAAAGAAACAGCTGTTCTAAATGTGTCCACTGGATGTCACAATAGCAATTCTTTGTATCTTTGTAGATGATGCTACATATGTACAAAATAAAACACATGATTTTAGTACATCAGTCGAGAGAATGATCAAACTACATAAATAACATACTGTAATTTGATTTTTATATAATTTTTTTAGCTTGATAGATGGAAAATTAACACCAATGAGTTGATTAATGAACATCCATCCATCCATTTTTCTACTGCTTGTCCCGTTCGGGGTCTGGGGGGTACACCCTGGACAAGTCACCACCTCATCACAGGGCCAACACAGATAGACAGACAAAATTCATACTCACATTCACACACTAGGGCCATTTTAGTGTTGCCAATCAACCTATCCCTAGGTCAGGGGTGTCCAAACTTTTTCCACTGAGGGCCGCACACGGAAAAATTAAAGCATGCGGGGGCCATTTTGATATTTTTCATTTTCAAACCATAACAAAATATATGGATTTTGTTTTTTTTTACCTTCAGGGCTCCCGGGGACAATAAAGGGTCTAAGTCATTAAAATTTAAAAAAACCAAGTCGAATTATTATATATATATATATATATTTTTTATTTATTTTTATTTTTATTTTTTTAACGCTTACAGTAAATCTCTACAGTATATCAACTTCAGGTTGAAATAAAGTTAAAAAAACCAAAAAGGTTTTATGCCTTTTCTGTCAAAAACAACTTTGTTTTTTATAATAAAACTGAAATATGCAGTATTTCCCCCACTGCCCAAAACATTCAAAAAGCAATGCTTGATGTGAAGTAATTAGAGCCTTAAAAAGATCAATAATGCAGGACACCATTCATTATTATTTTTGAGTAATCACAGTGAAAAGACAAATAAAATCCCATTAAATATATTTGGGACCCAAAAGGTGTCCCATTCATAAAGAGATACATTTTTATTAGTTTTTTTTTACTTTCAACACTTAAGTTGCGAGATCAACTTCAGATATATCTGTCGATTTTACGTTTGAACTATTATTTTGTTTGTTTTATGCTCTTTTATCAAAGAAAACGTTGAAGTTTTTGTATGGCAACCACACAATATTTTCCACATAAAACATTTTAAAGTTAAATATTTGAAATAATTGGAGCCTTGAATAGGTCAATAATTCATTATAACATTGAGTTATTTTTTTCTTTTTTTTTTTGAGAAATGGCAAAAAAGAAAAATTAAGAACAAAAACAGCCTGCATGGCAGCTTTGTGTCAACATTGCAACTTTTTCTAGGCAGATTTCACCTCATTCCACTTTTTTTAATGTTTTTTTTTTATTTTTGCATTAGCATTTCCAAAACGTGTGGCGGGCCGGTAAACTATTAGCTGCGGGCCGCAAATGGCCCCCGGGCCGCACGTTGGACACCCCTGCCCTAGGTGCATGTCTTTGGAGGTGGGAGGAAGCCGGAGTACCCGGTGGCAACCCACGCAGTCACGGGGAGAACATGCAAACTCCACACAGAAAGCGCAGGATCGAACCCACGACCTTCGTATTGTGAGGCAGACGCACTAACCCCTCTTCCGCCGTGCTGCCCTGATTAATGAACATTATCACATAATTTATTCAGAAAATATAAATAACTACGAATAAAGATAGAATACTATTAACCACAACATGTAAGTGTAAAAAAAAACAACAACAGCAGTATGATTTGTACAATTTCAGAATGTGCTTGTTCTATTTTTAAACAAAGAAAACAATCTGAAACTGTCTTTATTTTTAATTTATCGTGCCGTGATTTTACCAGTCCGGCCCACTTGGGAGTAGATTTTTCTCCACGTGGCCCCCCGATCTAAACCGAGTTTGACACACCTGCTCTACATGAACGAACAAATGTAAATGTTAAACCTGCGAGTGATGCAGTAGATGTGTTCACTATCAGTACCAGCACTGTCTAGAATCCATAATAAAAAGAGAGCACTATATGCCAACATTCCCAGTCTATATGTCATGCTGGTTCTGTCTGCTGGCCAGATGTGTGAGCGTGCGGATGTGCTGTTTAAGAAAATGTAGGGTAGTGTTGATGGGCCAGTATCATTTAAAGCAACGGCTTTTGTTGATAAACTGCGTCTTGACAGTAACCATGGCAACCCTGATGAGCAAGCCCTCAATTGCAAAACAGTTGGCATGATTTTTTTTTTTTTTGGTGGGGGGCAATTTCAGACGGCGTGCAAGGCTAATATATGACTCTTTTCAGTCATCAATCAGTACTCATGGGCTGGCGACTAGTTTGAAGTGGCCGTGCTTGCGATCGAATCACTCAGGAGCTGAATGGGAACTTAGAGGGGGGGGGAAAAAAATGTATGTTTGTCTACATTTTGTATTCATAAGCATGTGCATTTCCATTTCAAAGTGTGCACCATGAGCATAGGTTTTCTATCTCTGGATACGCAGCGCGGCTCAGCCTAGTTTAAGTTAAAGGTGAACCGTGAAAGAATCCTATCATCAGTTTCTTCTGCACGTGATGACATTTCTTAATGAGGCAATATGCCCTTCTGCCGTCCCCCCCACCCCACCCCCGCCCCCTCCATTCGCCAAATATAAAACAGTGGTTTCCCTTTGATGGACAAACCGAGATTATCAGCCAGGAGTCACACACGCACACAGACGCAGACATCTGCACATAGCCATGCACGCATACATGCGGCTAGTAATTATATTTGGATGTGAAACACTGTTAAAGCTTTTAATTACTCACTAATCACTATGAGCAGTCTCAGAATTAAATTCTTAATTAAAACAGAAGAATTTCGACTTGCTATCTCCTCAAGGATTTGGCACCCATCCAGCTCAGCATCCCCCCCCCCCCCTCCTAAAGCGACCAGGCCTGTAGCTGGCTCCATATGGGTGATAATAATAATAATAATAGGCCTTAACTTTGTGGAAGCTCTGTGGAATGCAACAATTATACTGCAGCGTATCAGCCAGTCGCTGGTGTTTGCAACCCCCTGCCTGTCTTTTGGCTTGTTCTAATTTGCAACAGAGGTGTTTAACTTTTACAGAGCACAGACTGAACGTTATTGTTGTATGTGGTGATCTGAAAAAGTCTTCAAACTTTTAACTTAAGTAGACTTTTCCATCGTAGCTCTGAAACGACCCCCTTTGACTTTACAGGGGACGTAAAACCGCAAGAAAGCCATACCTCAATAATGGTTAGTAATCGGTTCCAAAAGGTCCAACAAAACTTTTCCCATAAAACACAATGCAAATCCAATGAGTCTGTTCCAAACACCCAACAAAATGAACTCAAAACACATTTCATGGAGAACAATTTTTACATGCATAAAACTACCGTATTTTTCGGACTATAAGTCGCACCGGCCGAAAATGCATAATAAAGAAGGAAAAAATCATATATAAGTCGCACTGGAGTATAAGTCGCATTTTTGGGGGAAATGTATTTGATAAAACCCAACACCAAGAATAGACATTTGAAAGGCAATTTAAAATAAATAAAGAAAAGTGAACAACGGGGTGAATAAGTGTACGTTATATGACGCATAAATAACCAACTGAGAACGTGCCTGGTATGTTAACGTAACATATTTTGGTAAGAGTCATTCAAATAACTATAACATATAGAACAGGGGTCACCAACGCGGTGCCCGCGGGTACTAGGTAGCCCGTAAGGACCAGATGCGTAGCCCACTGGCTTGTTCTAAAAATAGCTCAAATAGCAGCACTTACCAGTGAGCTGCCTCTATTTTTTAAATTGTATTTATTTACTAGCAAGCTGGTCTCGCTTTGCTCGACATTTTTAATTCTAAGAGAGACAAAACTCAAATTGAATTTGAAAATCCAAGAAACTATTTTAAAGACTTGGTCTTCACTAACTGACAAAGAAACAGATAACAGATTTGGTGTCCAGTTCAAAGTGTGACATGATTTATTTAAAAATTTGAGAGTTGACTTTTGTATTTTACATGAGTTATTATTTGTACAAACATGGTGCAAAGTAATTCATGATTTGTTAAAAAATGTTAGTGGCTAGCTAGTTAAAATGGGATATTGTGATTTCACAAGACTGTCTTAGAAGTGATCATTTGAAAATGTTCAATTTGAAAAATGTGCACTTAGAGACAATATAAAAATAAAGTGTTGCATATTGATATTTATCTGTTTCTATATATATTTATTATGAGAAATCATTAAGATGATCAGTGTTTCCACAAGGATAAATATCATTAATTATTAATAATAACATAGAGTTAAAGGTAAATTGAGCAAATTGGCTATTTCTGGCAATTTATTTAAGTGTGTATCAAACTGGTAGCCCTTCGCATTAATCAGTACCCAAGAAGTAGCTCTTGGTTTCAAAAAGGTTGGTGACCCCTGATATAGAACATGCTATACGTTTACCAAACAATCTGTCACTCCTAATCGCTAAATCCGATGAAATCGTATACGTCTAGTCTCTTACGTGAATGAGCTAAATAATAATATTTGATATTTTATGGTAATGTGTTATTAATTTCACAGATAAGTCGCTCCTGAATATAAGACGCACCCCCGGCCAAACTATGAAAAAAAACTGCGACTTATAGTCCGAAAAATACGGTATGTAAAATATATTATACAGTGTAGGGCTGCAGAATGAATCAAATGTTGTTCGTGATCACGATTTTGGCAGCTACGATTAAATGAGGGTGATCGTCTGCAATATTAACATTCAAAAAACAATTTTTAAATCTTTATACACACGAGGACTTAAATTATGACCAATTTATTATCCTGTAACGACTTGGTACTGTCTTTCTTAAACATGTTCTTTCCTTTTTCTACAAGTGTAAATGTTTCTATTCTATTGATTTTATAATTTTCAACTTCGTCAATCAATCAATCAATAAATCAATCAATCAATCGATCAAAGTTTACTAATATAGCCCTTAATCACAAGTGTCTCAAAGGGCTGCACAAGCCACAACAACATCCTCTGCTCAGATCCCGCATCTGCATGTAAAGTTAAAGTACCAATGATTGTCTCACACACACGAGGTGTGGCAAAATGATTCTCTGCATTTGACCCGTCACCCTTGATCACCCCCTGGGAGGTGAGGGGAGCAGTGAGCAGCAGCGGTGCTCACGTTTTCCTTCAAAACTTTGTAAAAGTTGTTTTTTCGTGTCTTTATTATATCCACAAGTTATTGTTGAATTTTAAATATTACCTTTACGGTGCATACAAGGTGAACATTTCATCTCTAGTCAGTTGTAATTAATCATATTGTTATTTATATCCGGTCAGCTCCGCCATTCTATAATGGCACGAGTCGAGAGAGAGTTTTTTTGCGGCTGTGCTTTTGGTGGTTAGTTGACATAGCTAATTAAGGGTTACACTGACGTACATTGAGAGTCAGAATCTGCCACGGATGGTTCACAATGGCCAGGAAGTATGAACTAACTAGTGTGGAGAATGCATATATTTTTAAGAGTTCTTTCTTTATTCATAGTCATGTTTAAAGCAGCTAATATTTTCCCATGTATACTCTTTTTGCTTGTATCTTATGTCCGCAAGTAACCTCTGTGGTTTACCTTGAAGCGTTGGAATGTGGGAGTTGGAGTACTCCCTTCTTATCTTATGTGTATTAGCACAATGAGGCTGTATTCCTTTCTGGGCAGGGTGGGGGCTGTTTTCGTATTCAATAAGTTGACTGTATTATAATGATAGTATACATCTGATAGTATATATCTGTATCATGAATCAATTTAAGTGGACCCCAACTTAAACAAGTTGAAAAACTTATTCGGGTGTTACCATTTAGTGGTCAATTGTACGGAATACGTACTTCACTGTGCAATCTACTAATAAAAGTTTCAATCAATCAATCAAAAGTCTATTTCCGTTTGATTTTCAGACCTCTTATAGATGCTGGTATTAGCGCACTGTAGTACTGTACTGGTCTCCTAAATCTTTAGTAAAACTTGATAATATTCCTATTTTGTCTTGATGGTCCTTCTTACTCAACATATATGTCATCTGAAATAATTTGGGATTGACCAGTGACTGTAATTCCCTGAGAGGAAGACTGGTCAGACGCAACACTAGCAAGTAGACAAAAAAATCACATATCGACAAAGTTTTGCCTTGACTGAGTTATTGAAGTTGTTAATTTATTTATTTATTTATTTTTTTTATAGACTTGCAGGGAGGATTCTTATAGTTCTGCTGCCTTGGGGTCCATTTTTAACACCCACTTAAGTTACTAAATCTGTCCAAAGCTTTCCTGTGTCCTCCGAGGATCTGTGCTGCATCAGATTGGTTCTGTCAGTGCTCGTCTACCACGCCACACGTTCTAGATTCAGACATGTTTGAATGCAAATCATATTTTGCAGACGTTGGCATCATCAGGTAATGACTTCGTGCTGCCAGATTTCAGGCCGGCGGGCATGATTGTGACGGATTGTCGGTTGATGATCCCATTTTAGGTTTTTAGAGCTTCCTAAAAAGTTTCTCCATCTGACAGACACTTTATTAGATAATAAAAACCTGCCTATGCGGTGGATTTTGTTTTGTGAAATTCCATAAAGTCAAAACAACTCAGTTCGCAAACTCACCGTTGACTCGTCTTCATACTTTTTATTCAATATGAATGAAAGCCCAAACCTGTCAGACATTTCTTTAGGATTCCGAGTACAATCACAAACCTCGTTCCTGCGTCTCGTTCTTTCTCCTCCCGCTCTCTCTCTTGCATCTTCCCTCAGAAAAGCCTCTGACAGAAGCTGTCATTTCTGCAGAGTGTTTGGCTCGACACAACTATCAGCAGGAAGCGTGCCACCGTGACCTCTCGCTGCCCTGCAACCTAGATTGGTCTCGCTGTTATTTTGGAAATAGAGGCTGAGAGCGTTTGTCTTTTTAGTCGGGCTAAGCTGATGTGACACAAGCAGGATGTCAACTTATTCTCCAATCTCTGGCAGTGCTCGACTGTGGCTCCTCCCACATACTGTATGGGCGTTGCAAAATAAGTATGATGGTCTCTCCGGTTCACATTAAGCTACTTTTTGAAATTATATTTCTCATCACCAATGCATCAAATATAAACAGTTTGATTGATTGATTGATTGATTGATTGATTGAGAAGTTTTTTTGACATCTTAAAGAATTGAATCCATGAAATGCTTTAAAGGCCTGCTGAAACCCACTACTACCGACCACGCAGTCTGATAGTTTATATATCAATGATGAAATCTGAACATTATAACACATGCCAATACGGCCAGGTTAACTTATAAAGTGACATTTTAAATTTGCCGCTAAACTTCCGGTTCGAAACGCCTCTGAGGATGACGTATGCGCGTGACGTAGCCCGGCGAACACGGGTATGCCTTCCACATTGAAGCCAATACAAAAAAGCTCTGTTTTCATTTCATAATTCCACAGTATTCTGGACATCTGTGTTCGTGAATCTGTTGCAATCATGTTCATTGCATTATGGAGAAGGAAGCTGAGCAAGCAAAGAAGAAAGTTGTCGGTGCGAAATGGACGTATTTTTCGAACGTAGTCAGCAACAACAGTACACAGCCGGCGCTTCTTTGTTTACATTCCCGAAAGATGCAGTCAAGATGGAAGAACTCGGATAACAGAGACTCTAACCAGGAGGACTTTTGACTTCGATACACAGACGCCTGTAGAGAACTGGGACAACACAGACTCTTACCAGGATTACTTTGATTTGGATGACAAAGACGCAGACGTGCTACTGTGAGTATGCAGCTTTGGCTTCTAAACATTTGATCGCTTGACCGTATGTGCGCAACTTTTTTTTGCGTATGTACGTAACTTTTTTAAAATATATAAGCTTTATGAACCTTGGGTTAGGTGAACGGTCTTTTGGGCTGAGTGATTGTGTGTGTTGATCAGGTGTTTGAATTGTATTGGCGTGTTCTATGGAGCTAGGAGCTAGCATAGGAGCTAGCGTAACAAACACGCAGGTGTTTTTATGCAGGATTAATTTGTGGCATATTAAATATAAGCCTGGTTGTGTTGTGGCTAATAGAGTATATATATGTCTTGTGTTTATTTACTGTTGTAGTCATTCCCAGCTGAATATCAGGTACCGTGAGTATGCAGCCTTGGCTGCTAAACATTTGATAGCTTGACCGTATGTGCGCGTCACGTACGTAACTTTTTAAAAATATATAAGCTTTATGAACCTTGGGTTAGGTGAACGGTCTTTTGGGCTGAGTGATTGTGTGTGTTGATCAGGTGTTTGAATTGTATTGGCGTGTTCTATTGAGCTAGGAGCTAGCAGAGGAGCTAGGAGCTAGCGTAACAAACACGCAGGTGTTTTTATGCAGGATTAATTTGTGGCATATTAAATATAAGCCTGGTTGTGTTGTGGCTAATAGAGTATATATATGTCTTGTGTTTATTTACTGTTGTAGTCATTCCCAGCTGAATATCAGGTCACCCCCGGCTCTCACAGCATCTTCCCTATCTGAATAGCTTCAACTCCCCACTAGTCCTTCACTTGCACTTTACTCATCCACAAATCTTTCATCCTCGCTCAAATTAATGGGGAAATTGTCGCTTTCTCAGTCCGAATCTCTCTCACTTCATGCGGCCATCATTGTAAACAATAGGGAACTTTGCGTATATGTTCAACTGACTACGTCACGCTACTTCCGGTAGGGGCAAGCCTTTTTTTTTATCAGATACCAAAAGTTGCAATCTTTATCGTCGTTGTTCTATACTAAATCCTTTCAGCAAAAATATGGCAATATCGCGAAATGATCAAGTATGACACATAGAATAGATCTGCTATCCCCGTTTAAATAAAAAAAATTCATTTCAGTAGGCCTTTAAAAAGGCCTACTGAAATGTATATGTATATATGCATATATATATATATATATATATATATATATATATATATATATATATATATGCATATACATACATACACATATATATATATTATATATACACATATAAATTATGTGGGTAGATATTTGTTCTAAAAAGGGTATTTCAACAAGTAAACAGTACAGTAGGTAGTTGATGTTGATATATGTAATGCACATAAGGGTATTCTAGTCAGATGCGCGTGTGTAAATATGCGATGTGTAAATATCAAAATATTACGTACGTCGTATCACTTTTTGTCAGGCAATATTACATTTAATGACAATTTTACATAAATGAATACATCCAAACACGTTGTACATATTTATTATTTGCAGGAAGAAATAACAGTTACAATTGTGTGTGTATCTTCCAAGCAAGAAAGAAGTTTGATCACATCAACATGGGACTAACTGACACACTCCGCTTCACTGCAGGTCCGCAAGCCACGCCCACCCCCCACAGCCACAGAAGAGGAAAACTGTCCTTTCCCGGGCATGATAACGTCTTAAATAATGTCAAACACGTAGCGTTACAATAACCAGGAAGATAAAGTGTTTGTCTCACACCTACTAATCAAGCATTCACATTTTGCCACAACACACATGGGGGAAAGTCCTATCTGGAAATACAGCCATATTAACTCCTAAACTGCCATTTTAACACACACTAAACCATCAGCACGCATCCAATGCTTTCTCGTGGCCACGAGAAAGTTTCTCGTGGCCTGGCCACGAGAAAGTTTCTCGTGGCCACGAGAAAGTTTCTCGTGGCCACGAGCAAGTTTCTCGTGGCCACGAGAAAGTTTCTCGTGGCCACGAGAAACTTTTTATAAAAAAAAAAAAAAAAAAAAAAAAAATATTATTATTATTATTATTATTTTTTTTTTTATAAAAAGTTTCTCGTGGCCATGAGATACTTTCTCGTGGCCACGAGATACATGTCTAAAAAAAAAAAAATTCCCATGTCCCTTTAGGGGCTCCGTATGAAACACTTATATCGTGATACATTTTTTAGTCATATCGCCCAGCCCTAATATCCATATAGGTGTCTAGAGGCCCATTTCCAGCAACTATCACTCCAGTGTTCTAATGGTACAATGTGTTTGCTCATTGCCTCAGAAGGCTAATTGATGATTAGAAAACTCTTGTGCAATCATGTTCACACATCTGAAAACAGTTTAGCTCGTTACAGAAGCTACAAAACTGACCTTCCTTTGAGCAGATTGAGTTTCTGGAGCATCACATTTGTGGGGTCAATTAAACGCTCAAAATGGCCAGAAAAAGAGAACTTTCATCTGAAACCCGACAGTCTATTCTTCTTCTTAGAAATGAAGGCTATTCCACAAAATTGTTTGGGTGACCCCAAACTTTTGAACGGTAGTGTATACAGCAGTGTTTTTCAACCTTTTTTGAGCCAAGGCACATTTTTGTCGTTGAAAAAACCCTGAGGCACACCACAAGCAGAAATCATTAAAAAACGAAACTCAGTAGTCGATATTGACAATAAAAAGTTGTTCTCGCAGTTGTTGGATATGACTTTAAACCATAACCAAGAATGCATCACTATAGCTCTTGTCTAAGTAGGTGTACTGTCACCACCTGTCACATCACGCCGTGACTTATTTGGAGTTTTTTAGTGTTTTCCTGTGCGTAGTGTTTTAGTCCCTGTCTTTGTTTTTTTTTCCTGTTTTGTTGGCATTTTCCTGTTGCAGTTTCATGTCTTCCTTGAGCACTATTCTCCACACCTGCTTTGTTTTCGCAATCCAGACTATTTAAGTTGTGCGGACGCTATCCTTCTTTGTGGGGACATTGTTGATTGTCATGTCATGTGCGGATGTACTTTGTGGACGCCGTCTCTGCTCCACACGCTGTAAGTCTTTGCTGTCGTCCAGCATTTTGTGTTTTGTTTACTTTGCAGCCAGTTCAGTTTTAGTTTCGTTTTGCATAGCCATGCCTAAGCTTCAATGCCTTTTCTTAGCGGCACTCGCATTTTGTTAATTTTTTGTTCAAGCATAAGATACCTTATTACCTGCACGCTGCCTCCCGCTGTCGTCTGCATATAGTGATCATGACACGACGTGTTCCCAACTATTAGCTATTAGCTACCTGCTGCCACCTACTGATACCGAAGAGTATTACATGGTTACTCTGCCGAGCTCTAGACAGTACAGACTCTCAACAACGGAACATTATTTACGGATTATAATTACTGGTTTGCAAAAAATATTTTTAACCCAATTAGGTGAAATTACTTAATCTCCCACGGCACACCAGACTGTATCTAGCACAGTGGTTGAATAACACTGATATACACTATGTACATGACTATGCACATGTTGACTCCAAGAGTGTGCAAAACAGAATGAGAAAATATACATACACTATAACCACGTATAAACCTGTTTGATGCTTCGAAGAGTAGCTGCGGACCTATTTTGGTTCAGATCAGGTAGAGGTTGAGCTGAGCCATGATTTTATGGCAGTTTTAAAATTTAGTAGGGAAGTTCGAATTTTAAGGTCTGTTAGTAGTTCATTCCACTGAGTGGTGGCAAAATAGTAGAATGCATTTTTTCCCGTGAGAGTCTTGAATTTGGGGGGGACGAGGTCTGAGGAACTCCCTCTCGTGTAGTACCTGTGAGCATCACTTACTCTGGTGACATAGTTTGACAGGTATTTGGGGACAGTTTTGTCTCATTGCGATTTGGTGTACTTTTTCCTCAACTCTAAGCCATCCATAAACTAGGGTTGTACGATATACCGGTATTAGTAAAGTACCGCGATACTAATGAATCCTATTCGGTACTATACCGCCTCTAAAAAGTACTGGTCACGTCGTGTCTTTGCTGGTTTATGAGAAGATGAGCATGTTCGGCAGCGCACAATCACGGAGTACTTACAAGTAGACACAGTGTGTAGACAGAAAAGGGAGAACTGATGCATTTTGGCTTAAAAACTAACAATAAAGGTGAAGTTATGACACTGAAACGCCCTCAGGAAGAGGTACTTTAAGACAGTGGTCCCCAACCACCGGGCCGCGGCCCGGTACCGGTCCGCGGACCGATTGGTACCGGGCCGCACAAGAAAAAATAAAAAAAAATAAAAAATAATTTAAAATTAATATATATATATATTTTTTTAAATTAAATAAACATAAAAACACTATATATACATATTGTGTATGTGTATGTCAATATAGATCAATACAGTCTGCAGGTATACAGTCCGTAAGCACACATGATTGTATTTCTTTATGAAAAAAAAAAAAACAAATTTTCAAGCGTTGACCGGTCCCCAGCTACAAAAAGGTTGGGGACCACTGCTTTAAGACATGGCTAGCTAGCTAGCGGCTAAAGTCCATCCGCAGTCTGCAGTGTTTTAGCTACTTCTAAATCACTAATCCTCGCCTCCATGGCGACAAATAAAGTACGTTTCTTACAAGTATCATCCCTGCAGGACGAGGAATAGCTAAAATGCTTCACTACACACCGTAGCTCACCGGCATCAAAATGTAAACAAACGCCATTGGTGGATCTACACCTAACATCCACTGTAATGATACCAAGTACAGGAGCGAATCTAGTCGATACTACTTTGATTACATCGATATTTTTTAGTTTTACAAAATCTTCTTTCGTTTTTTTTAAATGTATATAATGTATACTTTGGAAATATGTCCGTGGACACATGAGGACTTTGAATATGACCAATTTATGATCTGTAACGACTTAGTATCGGATTGATACCCAAATTTGTGGTATCATCCAAAACTAATGAAGACTATCAAACAACAGAAGAATAAGTGATTATTACATTTTAACAGAAGTGTAGATAGAACATGTTAAAAGAGAAAGTAAGCAGATATTAACAGTAAATGAAGAAGTAGATTAATAATTCATTTTCTACCACTTGTCCGTAATAATGTTGACAAAATAATAGAATGGAAAATGACACAATATGTTACTGCATATGTTAGCAGCTAAATTAGGAGCCTTTAAAAGACAAGTTGTCTTGTATGTTCACTATTTTATATAAGGACAAACTTGCAATAAGAAACATATGTTTAATGTACTGTAATACTTTTTGTTAAAATAAAGACAATAATGCAATTTTTTGTGGTCCGATTTATTTAGAAAAGTATCGAAAAGTTCCTGAAACGTATCGAAATACATTGTGGTACTGGTACTGGTACCAAAATATTGATATCGGGACAACACTACAGTAAACTTAAGGGGGAACTGCACTTTTTTGGAAATTGGCTTATTGTTCACAATCATTATGAGAGACAAGAACAGACGTGTTGAAGATTGGCTGTCAAAGTTGACCAGCTTCTCAGTTTATGTCCACATCATTTGACTATCAAGGTGAGAGACATTATTTATGATCTAGAACAGGGGTGTCCAAACTTTTTCCACTGAGGGCCGCACACGGAAAAATTTAAGCATACGGGGGCCATTTTGATATTTTTCATTTTCAAACCTTAACAAAATATATGGATTTTTTTTTTTTTTAACCTTTAGGGCTCCCGGGGACCATAAAGGGTCTCAGTCATTAAAATGTAAAAAATAAGTCAGATTATTATTATTTTTTATTTAACGCTTACAGTAAATCTCTATGGTTTTATGCCTTTTCTTTCAAAGACAACTTTGTTTTTTATAGTAAAACTGAAATATGCAGTATTTAGTAATTAGAGCCTTAAAAGATCAATAATGCAGGACACCATTGATTTTAATTCTTTCATATTTTTGAGTAATCACAGTGAAATGTTACATAAAATCCCACTAAATATATTATGGATCCAAAAGGTCCTCCACTCACAAAGTGATACATTTTTATTAGTTTTTTTTTTACTTTTAACACTTAAATTTAAATATATCTATTTTACGTTTGACCTATTATTTTGTTTGTATTATGCTCTTTTGTCAAATAAAACTTTTATGTTTTTTTATGGCAACCACACAATATATGCAATATTTTTTCCACATAAAACATTTTAAAGTGACATTTTTTAAGTAGTAATTCATTGGAACAGAGATTTTTTGTCTTTTTTTGTTTGAGCAATGGCAAAAAAAATAAAAATAAACAAAGACAAAAGAAAAAAAAAACAGCCTGCGTGGCAGCTTTGTGTCAACATTGCAACTTTTTCTCATTAGATTTCACCTCATTCCACTTTTTTTTAGATGTTTTTTTAAATTTTTGCAATACTATCAATTTTGCAATTTTTGCAGAATGTGTGGGGGGCCGATAAACAATTAGCTGCGGGCCGCAAATGGCCCCCGGGCCGCACTTTGGACACCTCTGATCTAGAACTTATGTACAGGAGCTCAAAGGTGGTACTTTAACTTTAACTTTAATCAATGCGTTGCTAAATGCAGGTCCTTAACGTTACCGCTTACAATAACAATATTGATAATACTCAGTTAATATTCAGGACTCAAAATGTCAATGGATATTGTTGGCACTTTTTGGACAGTTATTTATTGGGTTTTATGGTCGGGATAAACACAACAGACGCAATGACGTCATGGCTTCCATTGCCGCTATTGTAAGCACATTTACGTTTATGTGCGAGAGACAATGCATTAAAAAAAGACACGTGTTCTTGTTTCTCATAAGGATTGTGAATTTTAGGCAAAATTCCCCAAAATTCCCTTTTTTGTCAGGTCGCTCTTGAAAAAGAGATTTTAATCTAGTCTTTTAATTTAGTCTTTACCTGGTTAAATAAAGGAAATTGATTGATTGAAGTAAATAGCAATACAGTCATAAAAATAATTTCAGTCAGTTTGTTTCATACACAGTGTTGAGGCGCTCCCTTTTATTAATAATAATCATCACCATTAAGGCAAATAAACTGCATTTTTTAGAATCTTTAATGTCATTATCAAGTATCATTGTCATTGGAGGATGAGGCTAAATATGTTACACAACAAGAGCAAGCCAGGAGCAAGCATTATAATAGCTAAGCTTGAAACAACACCAATAAATAGGTGCTAAGTAAAGTTTAAGAAGTGCAAATGGGACCATGTAACAGCAGAAAGTAAGTAGATATTTACATAATATTAACAAGTAGATGCATGAGAATCTTGAGAGAGGATAATATAACAACTGTTGGTGTCATATTGACACAGTCAGTACACGACATGTAAGAGGAGGCCGCATCGCTCCATAAATTGGTGACGTCGATACCAAGGGTAGTATGAGGATGTGATCGATACTAGACTGATTAGATTAATATTTAGATTTTGTCAGAATCATGTTTTTGTTGTGTTTATTTACATTTTATAAATTGAGGGAATGAATCCCTGGACACAGGAGGACTTTGAGACCTAAATGCATAGTATTTAAATGAGAGTATATAGTAGATTTCTGCCACTTTTGCTTTTGTTTAGTTATTGTTTACTATTGACTTTGTTTTGCTCAAACAATAATATATAATAAAATCGGGAACGAGTTTAAGTATTGTGTTGTAATTGTCAAACTGTCAATAGAACTACCCATTAATACATAAAAAATGTACAGTTAATACATAGTTATCGGTATCGGTCGAGATCACTCACAGATAATCGATATTGGAATGGGCAGCATAAAACCCTGGTCAGAACATCCCTAATAGTACACTATGTTGCCAAAAGTATTTGGCCACCTGCCTTGACTCACATATGAACTTGAAGTGCCATCCCATTCCTAACCCACTGGGTTCAATATGATGTCAGTCCACCTTTTGCAACTATTACAGCTTTAACTCTTCTGGGAAGGCTGTCCACAAGGTTGCAGAGTGTGTTTATAGGAATTTTCGACCATTCCTTCCAAAAGCGCATTGGTGAGGTCACACACTGATGTTGGTCGAGAAGGCCTGGCTCTCAGTCTCTATTCTAATTCATCCCAAAGGTGTTCTATCGGGTTCAGGTCGGGACTCTGTGCAGGCCAGTCAAGTTCATCCACACCAGACTCTGTCATCCATGTCTTTATGAATCTTGCTTTGTGCACTGGTGCACAGTCATGTTGGAAGAGGAAGGGGCCCGCTCCAAACTGTTCCCACAAGGTTGGGAGCATGGAATTTTCCAAAATGTTTTGGTATCCGGGAGCATTCAAAGTTAATTTCACTGGAACTAAGGGGCCAAGCCTAACTTCCGTGAAACAACCCCACACCATAATTCCTCCTCCACCAAATTTCACACCCTGCAAAATGCAGTCCGAAATGTACCGTTCTCCTGGCAACCTCCAAACCCAGACTGGTCCATCAGATTGACAGATGGAAAAGTGTGATTCATCACTCCAGAGAAGGCGTCTCCACTGTTCTAAAGTCCAGTGGCGACGTGCTTTACACCACTGCATCCGACGCTTTGCATTGGACTTGGTGATGTATGGCTTAGATGCAGCTGCTCGGCCATGGAAACCCATTCCATGAAGCTCTCTGCGTACTGTACGTGGGCTAATTGGAAGGTCACATGAAGTTTGGAGCTCTGTAGCAACTGACTGTGCAGAAAGTCTTTGCACTATGCACTTCAGGATCCGCTAACCCCTCTCTGTCAGTTTACATGGCCTACCACTTAGTGTTGTTCCCAAACTCTTCCATTTTCTCATAATAAAGCCGACAGTTGACTTTGGAATATTTAGGAGCGAGGGAATTTCACGACAGGTGGCATCCTATGACAGTTCCACGCTGGAAATCACTGAGAGCGGCCCATTCTTTCACAAATGTTTGTAGAAACAGTCTCCATGCCTAAGTGCTTGATTTTATACACCTGTGGCCGGGCCAAGTGATTAGGACACCTGATTCTGATCATTAGGATGGGTGGCCAAATACTTTTGGCAATATAGTGTATATGTAACATAAATTGATTGCTAGACTGACTAGTAACCATATTTTATTTTCTGTTACATCTGTTACACAAGCTTTCGGGAGACATGGCCTTTTTCCTCTTTTTTTACATCTCATATCCTGAAGGACATGGCAGAGACTTTCCCTGAATTAAAGCCGTGTACTTGTGTTGGTGGGGGCAGGCTTTGGTGGGTCAAAATCCACAGGACCCCTGTAGGTTAATACCCCGGTCAGTAAACCTTTTTGCCATCTGACCCCGCTGCCCCACACGCCAAAGATTACTGACGGATTTAAACTGCTCGGGAAGGCATTCCGGCGTCAATGTCACACTAACACCTCATTTATTTGTCATTAAAGTCATACGGAAAACTCAATGTTTTTTTTTCAAAAAAACAAGTTGAAGTAATCCATTTCAAAGTCATCGTAACACCTTGTTGCAATTTGTGCGACCAGACAATTCTAATATGTGGCCTCACAATGCAGTGTAGGGGAAACATCATTTGGCGTATTAAACTTATGTAACTACATGTGACCTATTCGCTTGCAGCGTCCACGCATAGTGCAAGCTTACTTTGCCTTTGGCCAAAATTCCCTCTGATTAGCATTCTACCTAATGGGCACACATGCACACACTTGAACCTGATTGGCAGCACTTGATCGCTTTCTTTAACTGCTTCACACTCAAAAGCACACACACACACACACACACACACACGGCATGCACTGTGTTTCCCCTTTCACCCCAAAGCGTGTCCCCAAAACCTTACTTTTTGTCACACATCACATTATATCACATTGCATTTAGTCAAAAAGTCACCCATGCTTGACAAAGCCGCCTTATGTAAGCCAACCTCAAAGTCCAGGAGCTGCACCCCTAAGCACGCTGCATTAAGCAGCACAGGCACCCGCTCCTTTTGGAAACGCACAAGCAGTCATCGTTAATAGTCCGAGAAAAACGCTGTAGTGCAAGATCACATTTTGAACACTTCTGATTTGTTCAAAGTTAGAATCAGTTGATCAATTAAAGGCCTACTGAAATGAATTTTTTTAATTTAAACGGGGATAGCAGATCCACTCTATGTGTCGTACTTGATCATTTCGCGATATTGCCATATTTTTGCTGAAAGGATTTAGTAGAGAACATCGACGATAAAGTTCACAACTTTTGGTCGCTGATAAAAAAAAGCCTTGCCTGTACCGGAAGTAGCGTGACGCCACAAGTTGAAAGGCTCCTCACATTTCCCCATTGTTTACACCAGCAGCGAGAGCAATTCGGACCGAGAAAGCGACGATTACCCCATTAATTTGAGCCAGGATGAAAGATTTGTGGATGAGGAACGTGAGAGTGAAGGACAAGAGTGCAGTGCAGGACGCATCTTTTTTTCGCTCTGACCGTAACTTAGGTACAAGCTGGGTCATTGGATTCCACACTCTCTCCTTTTTCTATTGTGGATCACGGATTTGTATTTTAAACCACCTCGGATACTATATCCTCTTGAAAATGAGAGTCCAGAACGCAAAATGGACATTCACAGTGACTTTTATCTCCACGACAATACATCATTTTAATTCTACACATTTTTGCAACATTGAAAATCATTAGTAAAACGGAGGCTTCTCAGAGGGTGGGATAACTCCTGGAAATGACTGTCTTAGAATAGTCAAAGGTGTAGATGTGTGTGTCCAAGTTTAAGGAAACGGCAGGCTGTCTTCTTCTAATGGATTTATTACAATCTTTGCAAGCTGGGTAACGTTTGCTGTGGTCTGGAACAACATGGCACACAAGCAACTATGAGAAATGCAGCCAATATTACATACAGATAATGTGTCATGAGACATCCCTCCATCCATTTTCTACCGCTTGTCCCTTTCGGGGTCGCAGGGGGTGCTGGAGTCTATCTCAGCTGCAATCGGCCGGAAGAAGGGGTACACCCTGGACAAGTCGCCACCTCATCACAGGGCCAACGCAGATGCGAATGTAAATTAAATACACAGAGGACATAAGTGAAGGAAATTAAATGAACTCAAATATACCTACAAAGGAGGTTTAAAGAAGCAAAATGTACATGCAGTTAGCCTAAAAAGCATGTTAGCATCGATTAGCTTGCAGTCATGGATTGACCAAATATGCCTGATAAGCACTCCAGAAAATCAATAAAATCAACCAAGCTCACTTTTGTGCAGTCACGTACAGCATTAAATGTTTGGTGGACAAAATGAGACAAAGGAGTGGCATAAAACACGTCTTTCTGTGGCAGTATCGGAGAAAGTTGTACACGTAAACAAACTACGATGAGTTCAGGGATTGCTGAAATTAGTAGGACAAAACGGCGCTTGCCAAATACTCTTATCAGTGAAGCATGTATAGCATAAACAGTGGGATTTCCAACAATTAGGAAGGTTTATGTCATGTTTGTTCTTCTACAGAAAATATAATAAAACAAAAAAATAATTTTTTTCTTCATCTTTTTCCATTTTCACACATCTCTGAAAGAGGTCCAGGGAGCCACTAAGGCGGCGCTAAAGAGCTGCATGCAGCTCTAGAGCCACGCGTTGCTCACCCCCACATTAGTGCAATACAAGTAAAAATACTAGACTAGAGATGTCCGATAATATCAGCCTGCCGATGTTATCGGCTGATAAATGCTTTAAAATGTAATATCGGAAATTATCGGTATCGTTTTTTTGTTGTTGTTTTTTTAAATTAAATCAACATAAAAAACACAAGATACACTTACAATTAGTGCACCAACCCAAAAAACCTCCCTACCCCATTTACACTCATTCACACAAAAGGGTTGTTTCTTTCTGTTATTAATATTCTGGTTCCTACATTATATATCAATATATATCAATACAGTCTGCAAGGGATACAGTCCGTAAGCAGACATGATTGTGCGTGCTGCTGGTCCACTAATAGTACTAACCTTCAACAGTTAATTTTACTCATTTTCATTCATTACTAGTTTCTAGGTAACTGTTTTTAAAGTGTTTTACTTTCTTTTCTATTTAAGAAAATGTTTTTTATTTATTTATCTTATTTTATTTAATTTTTTTATTTAAAAAAGGACATTATCTTCACCATACCTGGTTGTCCAAATTAGGCATAATAATGTGTTAATTCCACGACTGTATATATCGGTATCGGTTGATATCGGTATCGTAATTAAAGAGTTGGACAATATCGGAATATCGGATATTGGCAAAAAGCCATTATCGGACATCCCTAAAAAATACATATAATATAAATAGTCCAAAAGACTGTCTCACACACATTAAAAAATATTGCAGGTTACCGATATTGCATAGATGATATTTCAAGAGTTCAGTATTTGCAAAAACAGAAACATTTGATTTTGTTCCATTTCAGAATTGCACATTATTTATTGTGAAATGTTTCAAAATTTAATTGATTCACATGTTTTTCCAGTCTGCTCGCTTTTGTTTTAATTGCTCTATATGGCAGCTGTTGAAACAGTCTACTTACCGAGTATCAATTCACGTTAAATCCAACAGTGCCATATTTAGTTACCTTTGTTGCACGTGAACTCACGTCGTGTTGCAGACTCCGCCAGCTCAGACAAGCACTTCTGCAGCACTCGGAGCGGATTCCATGCCAACAAAAGCATACATTCCTGATAAAAAACACTTGCACGTTCAGTAACGCTACACTTTTCAAAATGCGCTGGCTAAATGCTTATTTACTTTGGCCATGCCATAGACTTGCTACTCATTATTATTGGCGATTTTACATGGCGATGCGATTTTACATGGCTATTTCAACATCTCCAAAATGGGTAATGAAAACTACAACTAAGATGCACATTGCAATCAGCTGGTGTGTAATAAGTACAAAATGTCGATCAATGTTCTCATTCATCCAGGTCATTGTAATCTCAGGGCATTCAATCGATCGCAACTGGACAGTTTGGTTTGTCTTAGAAGACGTTTCTCCTCCGAGTAGGCTTCATTAGTTCATGCTCATAGACTTAGATTGGTCAGATCTAGTCAAGCGGCTGGTGCCAAAGTTTTATACTTCAAAACCAGGAGGGTGTGCCTGGGCAAGTAGGGTTTCGCCCTATCGTAGTGAGAAAAGCAACTGCTACGATGCATCAAAATTGATGGAATGCACAATCGGTACAGCTTTGATAGCTCACGTCTACTGTGCAGTTACAGTCAAATAAACATAGAACACACAAAAATAACAGAAAGGCATTCCAGTTTATAGCGTAATTAGTCCGAATTTCTATTGAGTGTCCCAATGGCAGAGGAGATAAAACATTGCGAATCTTGTAGACTTGGCTGGCAGTGATTTGTAGCGCCTTCCTGAGGGCATAAGCGTGAACAGCAGGTGTCGTGGATGTGTGGGGTCAGTCAGAGGTGATCTAATGGGCTCTTTGAGTGATGCAGTTATTGAGAAGGTGAGTATTGGATGATTGAGGTGTAGAACTGTTGGAGGAGGTTGGGTCTGACTCAGAATTTTCTGAGCTGTCAAAGAAAAAATAGCCGTTGATTTGCTTTTTTCTAGATGTGACCTGAGTGGAGTTTCCATTTAAGAGAGTTGGAGATGTGAGTGCCCAGGAATTTGAAAGAGTCTGTGATGGAGATTGGTTCAGAAGCGATGTACAGCGGGGGATTTTAATGCGGGGTTACGGGTGAAGTTGACAATGATTTCTTGCGTTTTAGCTGTATTGAGTTGGTTTGTTGTCTTGGCACCAGTTTACTGTCTGAGCTATTTGCTGACGATAGTGTTGTTTGTTATTGTTTGTTTTGAGTCCAATTATGGTGGTATCATCTGCATATTTTATCGTGGAGGTGAGGTTATTTGTGTACAGAGACAAAAAGCCATCTGGACCTCTAAGGGTTAGAGGTCCAGATAGGACACCACCCATCCTGACTCTCTGTGTCCTTGAGGAAAGAACATTGTAAATCCAGTAGTTTGAATGTTCATTTCCAGGAGTTTATTTAGGAGATTAGCTGGGTTGATTGTATTGAATGTGGAACTGAAATCAATAAACAGAATGCAAGCAGGTCAGATCAGGTGTGATCTATTGGCGCGGCATGCAAATGGATAATTTTCCAATTTTGAAGTGGTCATGTTTTTTAAGTAACTTAAAATGATGTGTTCAAACGTTTTCATTATCACAGATGTCAGCACTAGGAATGGGGATGACAGGTCTCGAATTTTTACTTTTTAAGGTCAAAGCAAGTGTTTCCTTAAAGGAGGGCTCATATTTTAGGGCAGTGGTCCCCAACCTTTTTGTAGCTGCGGACCGGTCAACGCTTGAAAATTTGTCCCACTGACCGGGGGGGGGGGGGGTATTTTCTTTTTTCTTTTTTTGTCATAAAGAAATACAATCATGTGTGCTTACGGACTGTATCCCTGCAGACTGTATTTATCTATATTGATATATAATGTAGGAACCAGAAATATTAATAACAGAAAGAAACAACCCTTTTGTGCATGAGTGTAAATGGGGGAGGGAGGTTTTTTGGGTTAGTGCACTAATTTTAAGTGTATCTTGTGTTTTTTATGTTGATTTAATAAAAATAACATTTTTTTATTAATTTAAAAAAAAAAAAAATTAATTTGTTATTTTTTTATTTCTTGTGCGGCCCGGTACCAATCGATCCACGGACCAGTACCGGGCCGGGTTTTAGGGCACCAAGGAAAATTGGAAGGGCACTAAGACAAACATTATTTTCTTTTGAGGCAAGGGCTCCAAAGCATGCATGTATGAATGCATATATATATATCTATATATAAACTACAGTATAGTCAAGGTTTCTGTGGTTTATCCGTTATACAGTGCTCAATACCGGGGTAAAGCGGAATATACGTTAGGTCAAGAAAAAACACAAGAGGCTATATTATCCCTACAAGCCTGTTTCACGGGTTTCCCTGCTCGTCAGGGCATTTTATGCTCTTCGAAATCCCCTGACAAGCAGGGAATCCTGCGAAACAGGCTTGTAGGGATACAATAGCCTCTTGTGTTTTTTCCTGACCTAACGTATATAAACTACAGTATATAAACTGTTTTTTTAAAATTCATTATTAATATCAACTTGTCAGCTTTTTGTCATTACATGATGCCTTTATCTCTATTTTTACATTTTGATAGAGGGAGGTGTTTTTTGAAATTATTTATTTATGTTTTTAAGTTATGTACATTTATATGTACATGTAGATGCTGTACCGGGACATATCCATTAGGAGTTTGAGCAGACATATGCCGTATAGGAATTATCTATACACAATAAAACATTAACAAAATGATGTCACATGAATGTTTTTTAAAGTAACACCTTGGTGACATGAAAAAACACAAGACATGTAAAAAAAACATGGCGTTTTTCTTTTTGATATTAATATAAAACTCAAAGCAGTTTGGCTAATGAAGATGAAGTCTAATAAACAAGCTTTGTTCTTCTCCAACCACGCCTCATTGTAGTTCAGTGCAACAGTTTGGCCAACAAAAATGAAGAGTGGCACCTCTCACATCGAATACACAATCTTCACATCGAATACACAGCATAATGTAAGGACTTCACCACTGATTCCCACAAAACTTTGTGGATGCAAATCCTGATACAAATGCAGATGGAGGACTTTAGTCCACTTGCATCAGGGCCAAGTAGGGAGGATGGAGCTCTACTTGCATGGCCGGAGCGACACATTATGTCCGTGTGCTATCCCAGTATTACCTTTTTGTTACTCCCGGTTGTTTTATTCCTCAAGGTGCGCCGTACAAGACAGGTAGACCAGCCTGTACTTAAAGGCCTACTGAAACAAAATGTTTTTATTCAAACGGGGATAGCAGATCCATTCTATGTGTCATACTTGATCATTTCGTGATATTGCCATATTCTTGCTGAAAGGATTTTGTATAGAACAATGACGATAAAGTTCGCAACTTTTGGTCTCTGATAAAAAAAAGCCTTGCCCCTTCCGGAAGTAGTGTGACTGATTGTTTACACCAGCAGCGAGAGGGATTTGGACCGAGAAAGCAACGATTACCCCATTAATTTGAGCGAGAATGAAAGATTCGTGGATGAGGAACGTGAAAGTGAAGGACTAGCGTGCAGTGCAGAACGTATCTTTTTTCGCTCTGACCGTAACTTAGATACAAGGGTTCATTGGATTCCACACTCTCTCCTTTTCTATTGTATTTTAAACCACCTCGGATACTATATCCTCTTGAAAATGAGAGTCGAGAACGCGAAATGGACATTCACAGTGACTTTTATCTCCACGACAATACATCGGCGAAGCTCTTTAGCTACTGAGCTAACATGATAGCATCAAGCTTTACTGCATATAGAAACAAAACAAATAAGTCCCTGACTAGAAGGATAGACAGAAGATCAACAATACTACCAAACTCTGGACATGTAAATACACAGTTAATGCTTTCCAGCTTGGCGAAGCTTAGCAATGCTGTTGCTAATGACGCCATTGAAGCTAACTTAGCTACGGAACCTCGACAGAGCTATGCTAAAAACATTAGCTCTGCACCTATGCCAGCTCTCATCTGCTCATCACGACCCGTGCTAACCTGCGTTCCAGCGATCGACGGTACGACGAAGGACTTCACCCGATCACCGATGCGGTTGGCGGCCCGGAGACAGAGGAAGTCAAGGTGAGGTCGTTCGGCTAGCGCGTCTGCTATCCTCAAAGTCCTCCTGGTTGTGTTGCTGTAGTTTGCCGCTAATACACCGATCCCACCTACAACTTTCTTCTTTGCAGTCTTCATTGTTCTTTAAACAAATTGCAAAAGATTCACCAACACAGATGTCCAGAATACTGTGGAATTTTGAGATGAAAACAGAGCTTTTTGTATTGGATTCAATGGGCTCCGAATACTTCCGCTTCAACCGTTGACGTCACGCGCAAACGTCATCATATCGAAACGTTTTCAGCCGGAAGTTTGCCGGGAAATTTAAAACTGCACTTTACTAATCTAACCCGGCCATATTGGCATGTGTTGCAATGTTAAGATTTCATCATTGATATATAAACTATCAGACTGCGTGGTCGGTAGTAGTGGGTTTCAGTAGGCCTTTAATACATGAGCTCGACTGGGGAGATGGTGTGGAGAAATACATTCCATCCCTCTCCTTTCTTCCTCTTCCTGCTCCTCCTCCTCACCAGTGGTATTAATTAGCAACAGCAGATGAGCGAAGAGAGAGGGAGCCTGAAGGGAGACCAGGTTCATGTCAGGTTAGCTTGCATGACATGAGTAACGTCTTTCACTGTCCGTCTCTCTTTCTTACGCGCAAGTCCAGTAAGAAAGGTGCATCAAAGACTAGTTCATAAACACGCACACAGTCCCAAAACTGTATAGATCAAATGGTCTCAGCCGTGGCCCCACCTCATCCATTCAGTTTTTGGATGTGTTTTTATTCACTCAAGTGTAAATGTGACCCATAGACCCTCCTTTCCTCAAAGGGACTGCTCTGCCTTCAAGTGTCCTCATGTTGACTAAGGGCTCACGTGTTTATCTTATATTCACACACACGTTTTTTCATGTGGGAGCAGAGACCAAACCAATGAAGATGTCTTTAAAAAAAAAAAAAAAATTATTTAAAAAAAACAAAAATATATTTATTCATTTGATAGGGAAATCATAATACAGGTACTGAGAAAACATACACTTTTAGTGTTAATGCAGGGGTCGGCAACCCAAAATGTTTAAAGAGCCATATTGGACCAAAAAAATAAAAAATAAAATCGGTCTGGAGCTGCAAAAAATAGAAGCCTTATATAAGTGTTATAAGACTAGACTTCCTTTTTTATTTTTCGTTACATAAACTCATGGTAGTGCAGGATAAAAAAGCAATAAGGTACATATATAAATAAATAAATAAATATATATAAATAATATATAAATATATATATAAACTAAATAAATATATATAAATATATATAAATAAATAAATAGATTACTGTACAGATAAATATATTGCACTTTTCCACATGCGTCCACGTTTATGGATGCATGTTATATTGTCTTTTTTATTCCAGCGAGTTAATCCAAGGAAGGCAACGCATGATGTGTCTATATTAGCTGTATTAGCTTACTATCGAAATGACTTTAAAAGTCTTATATAAGTGTTATTAAAAATACATAACATTTTGGACACCTCTGATTTGTTCAAAGTTAGAATCATTTGATCAATTGAATAATTGAGTAATGTGTTTGCTTACTATGTACAGCTATTGTAATAAGGTCAATTTCTGATGCTACCGTACAATATATGGTTGTCATATTATGTTCCAGTTCCATTCACACATTTAAAAAACACTTTAAGACCAATGTCTTGAAAAAATATATATCACTCTTGAATCAACACAGTAGTTAATACTATGATCAAAGTTTATTAAAATACTAAATGTGGGCTATAAATGATAATAAAAGTATAATTGTTTGTATATAGTATCTAAATTGGTGCAAAGGTTTAACACGTGTACAAAGATATTTCACATGCCTTTACCGTGTATATAATTGAACTGTGTTTATGTTGTGTATAATGTGTATTTATAATATGTTGTACAAAGGACATTTAATAATTTTCGAAAGTTCATCTTGTACTTGACATTGTTTATAGGGTTAGGCGCAATAAGTGTTCAACTTCAGCCTAAACCCTTTCGGTCTGCAACATTTTCATTTTCAATTTATGAATGTACAACTGTTGACAATTGACAGGAGAATAATAAACTATAATAAAAAATCTCTTTGCCATCACAAAGCGGTAAGAATGGCTAACAAATGATGTCGTCACAGTTAACAACAAAATTAAGTGCCATCCATTAGTGCAGAGGTCGGCAACCCAAAATGTTGAAAAAACCATTTTGGACCAAAAAAAAAAAATCGGTCTGGAGCCGCAAAAAATGTAAAGCCTTATATAAGTGTTATAATGAAGGCAACACATGATGTGTTTATATTAGCAATGTAAGCCTACTATCAAAATGACTTTAAAAGTCTTATATAAGTGTTATAATGAAGGAAACACATAATGTAAGTGTCTATATTAAATATATTAGCCTACTATCAAAGGCTGATGCAAATCTTTGTTGACAGAAATTTTGTATTTACATTTTAATTCTACACATTTTTGCAACATTGGAAATCATTAGTAAAATGGAGGCTTCTCAGAGAGTGACATAACTCCTGGAAATGACTGTCTTAGAATGGCCAAAGGTATAGATTTGTGTGTCCAAGTTTAAGGAAACGGCAGTCTGTCTTCTTCTAATGGATTTATTATAATCTTTGCAAACTGGGTAACGTTTGCTGTGGTCTGGAACAACGAGGAACACAAGCAACTATGGGAAATGCAGCCACTATTACATACAGATAATGTGTCATGAGACATGCACTTTTTTTTCTTTTTACAAAAAAAAGAATACAAAAATACAAAAACTTAAAAAATTACAGAAAAGTAATAAAAGTAAAATAATAACACACCCTCCCTACATTACAGTCACAGTGGGTAGCAATGTACTGCCTTCCTCTTCATCACAAGCAGATAGAGAATCACAATAACTGACTAAAAGGGAAAAAAAAGGTAACAACAAAAATCAAAATCACAAACCTACAGAGAAGTGTCACCGAATAAAAACAACAACAACAAAGAAAAAAAGAGTTGCGGTTAGTGAAAAGGTTCATTGTCAACAGTGAGTGTCACATTTATACTATAGTGCAGTGGTCACCAACCACCGGGCCCCGGCCCGGTACCGGTCCGTGGACCGATTGGTACCGGGCCGCACAAGAAATTAAAAAAAATAAAAATAAAAATTATTTTTTCTTTTTTAAAAATTAAATCAACATAAAAAACACAATATATACATTATAAATCAATATAGATCAATACAGTCTACAGGGATACAGTTCGTAAGCACACATGCTTGTATTTCTTTATGACAAAAAAAAATATTGAATCGGTGCTTGTTGTAACCCTCTCAAAATAACCATTTCCCCCCCCCCACATATGATGATACATACATTGAATTATGCAAGATGTCCATTTCAGGCAACATTTTTTGGCCAAAATAATTTGAGTGAGTTTATAGTAGTGATGGTAAAAGATACCTCATTGAGTGTATGACACACTCACTAGCTGTATTGAACTGATACTGTGACAGTATTTGATAATGGTCATCTGCCATCTTGGAATAAAACAAGCACTACATTTGACCTGCAAATAAAATTAATAGTTTGCAAGCGTAATTATTTTGTTTTTTTTAGGAATATAAATGCACAAAAAAACATTCTCATTTACCTTATTTGGCGTTATATGATTAAAAATGATCCCACATTTCTGGATTTACCTTTTTTTACTTTAATTTTCTTTTTTTTCCTTTTTGGATAAATAAATTTTATTTTCTTAGTTCCATTCAGATCAATAATATATTAATTATAGTTTAGGGCATCACTAGTTTTTACATAGAAATAGCAAATACATTAAATAAAGACACATGACATTTATACTGAGAGAATGTTGACACTAAGCACATTACATTGATTAAAGAAAAAACATTTTTACAAACAAAAGATTAAGGTAACAGCCTAACAGGTCTGTGCTGAGATTTTAACCCTCCTGCCACTCATAGTTGAAATATCATCAAATAAACAGGAAAATAAATGAGTGAACTTACTTTTGGCGTTCCGATGGTCTGCAGTGAGTCTGAATGATAAAACTTTCTGTGGATCATGTGAAAACCATTCTGGAATGTTCAACATTTTTCAGAAGGGTAATATGTTAATACATAGCATACCATAGTAGGTATAGTTTATCAATAGAATAGAATAAATTGAAAAAAAGTAGAATATATTGATCCCGTAGTGTAATTAAACCAATTTTGTTTGGTTTGCTGTCATTGTTTTACTTTGTATTTGCACTACAGGATCACAACCTATTATGTTTCTATTTATTCTATTCTATTGCTATTTTCTTCCTATTAACCTATGTTATTTATAACTTACTATATGTATGTATGTGTGTGTACACGTGTATGCACATGTATATATATATATATATGTGTATGCACTACCGTTCAAAAGTTTGGGGTCACCCAAACAATTTTGTGGAATAGCCTTCATTTCTAAGAACAAGAATAGACTGTCGAGTTTCAGATGAAAGTTCTCTTTTTCTGGCCATTTTGAGCGTTTAATTGACCCCACAAATGTGATGCTCCAGAAACTCAATCTGCTCAAAGGAAGGTCAGTTTTGTAGCTTCTGTAACGAGCTAAACTGTTTTCAGATGTGTGAACATGATTGCACAAGGGTTTTCTAATCATCAATTAGCCTTCTGAGCCAATGAGCAAACACATTGTACCATTAGAACACTGGAGTGATAGTTGCTGGAAATGGGCCTCTATACACCTATGTAGATATTGCACCAAAAACCAGACATTTGCAGCTAGAATAGTCATTAACCTCATTAGCAATGTATAGAGTGTATTTTTTTTTAAAGTTAAGACTAGTTTAAAGTTATCTTAATTAAAAAGTACAGTGCTTTTCCTTCAAAAATAAGGACATTTCAATGTGAACGGTAGTGTACATGTGTATGTATGTAAGTATAATTATGATAAATGATAAATGATAAATGGGTTATACTTGTATAGCGCTTTTCTACCTTCAAGGTACTCAAAGCGCTTTGACACTATTTCCACATTCACCCATTCACACACACATTCACACACTGATGGCGGGAGCTGCCATGCAAGGCGCTAACCAGCAGCCATCAGGAGCAAGGGTGAAGTGTCACAAATTATAAAGGATAAATGGGTTATACTTGTATAGCGCTTTTCCACCTTCAAGGTACTCAAAGCGCTTTGACAGTATTTCCACATTTACCCATTCACACACGCATTCACACACTGATGGCGGGAGCTGCCATGCAAGGCGCTAACCAGCAGCCATCAGAGGCAAAGGGTGAAGTGTCTTGCCCAAGGACACAACGGACGTGACTAGGAAGGTAGAAGGTGGGAATTGAACCCCAGTAACCAGCAACGCTCCGATTGCTGGCACAGCCACTCTACCAACTTCGCCACGCCGTCCCTCTTTGACTCCTTGTTAGGGTAACAGGACTGAGTGAAAGCACAGGGACGTCACAAATGTGAATCTAAGCTTGTTTTTTTATGAAAATAAACTTCATGTATAGTTTGGATAAAAAGTCATTCAAATATTAAAAAAATACAATATTTTTGATGGATTTAAAAAATATTTAATTTATTTTATTTTTATTACGATGTATTTCATGGTAAAGTGAACGTTTAGGAAGCTGGGACAGGCAATACATTACATGCAATTTGTGTTAAAGGTAGTAGTATATATATATATATATATATATATATATATATATATATATATATATATATATGTGTATGTATATATGTATGTACATGTATATATAGGTATGTGTATGCATGTGTGTATATATGTATGTGTGTGTATATATGTACAGTATATATGTACATACATATATATGTGTGTGTATATATATATATGTGTGTGTGTATATATGTACTGTATTTTCCGCACTATAAGGCGCACCTAAAAACCTTCAATCATCTCAAAAGCTGACAGTGCGCCTTATAATCCGGTGCGCCTTATATATGGACCGCTATTGAGCCGCAACAGGTCTCGCAACTACGGGATGCATAACGGAACCCCAGCCTCTACTGTAGCGTCTATTCTATGCGCCTTATAATGCGGTGCACCTTGTATATGAACAAAGTTTTAAAATAGGCCATTCATTGAAGGTGCACCTTATAATCCACTGCGCCTTGTAGTGCTGAAAATACGGTATGTAAAAATGTGTATATGTATGTGTATATGTATATAAATGTGTATATGTACTGTATATGTATACATATATATGTGTATGTATATACTGTGTATATAAATACAGTGTGTATATAAGTGTATGTATATACAGTGTGTATTAATGTGTATGTATATACGATGTGTGTATATATGTGTGTATATACAGTGTGTATATATGTATGTGTATGTACACTACCGTTCAAAAGTTTGGGGTCACATTGAAATGTCCTTATTTTTGAAGGAAAAGCACTGTACTTTTCAATGAAGATAACTTTAAACTAGTCTTAACTTTAAAGAAATACACTCTATACATTGCTAATGTGGTAAATGACTATTCTAGCTGCAAATGTCTGGTTTTTGGTGCAATATCTACATAGGTGTATAGAGGCCCATTTCCAGCAACTATCACTCCAGTGTTCTAATGGTACAATGTGTTTGCTCATTGGCTCAGAAGGCTAATTGATGATTAGAAAACCCTTGTGCAATCATGTTCACACATCTGAAAACAGTTTAGCTCGTTACAGAAGCTACAAAACTGACCTTCCTTTGAGCAGATTGAGTTTCTGGAGCATCACATTTGTGGGGTCAATTAAACGCTCAAAATGGCCAGAAAAAGAGAACTTTCATCTGAAACTCGACAGTCTGTTCTTGTTCTTAGAAATGAAAGCTATTCCACAAAATTGTTTGGGTGACCCCAAACTTTTGAAAGGTAGTGTATATGTATGTATATACAGTGTGTATATATGTATGTATATACAGTGTGTATATATATATATGTATGTATATACAGTGTGTATATATATATAGTTATTGGGCTAAATCTGGCACTTCGGGTACAAGATTTTGTGCGAGCTTATGTGTTTCATGTGTGCTGGTCTGACAGTAAAGCTCTTTGACTCCTTGTTAGGGTAACAGGACTGAGTGAAAGCACAGGGACGTCACACATGTGAATCTAAGCTTGTTTTTTTTATTGTTTTTTTATGAAAATAAACTTCATGTATAGTTTGGATAAAAAGTCATTCAAATATTTAAAAAATACAATATTTTTGATGGATTTAAAAAATATTTTATTTATTTTATTTTTATTAGGATGTATTTCATGGTAAAGTGAACGTTTAGGAAGCTGGGACAGGCAATACATTACATGCAATTTGTGTTAAAGGTAGTAGAAATTAATATTTTTAAACGGCATTTCAGTCTGACTCATTGGCGGCGACCTCTTTTCATGCGTTCATTTCTTTAAAAGTGGTCTTATCCCAAAATTGAATCATCTGTCGAGCTTGACGTATTGACCCGCCTGCTGAATACAAAGAAACATGACTACTTAACTATTTTTGATAAACTCCCGTGCCAACGCAGTGCGGCCTTCACACATGTGAGACATTCCTCAAGAAGGGGCAACATGCGTCTGTAAACATGCAGTACTGTGCCCACGTTAATTAAAAAAAAAAAAACACTTAATTGGTGTCAGGTCACTTCTTTTAACAACATGTCTCTTTCCTCTTTGCAGAATTCAATACGACACAACTTGTCCTTGAACAAGTGTTTTCTGAAAGTGCCTCGCTCCAAAGACGACCCTGGAAAAGTAAGTTGGGATGCGGCTGAAAGGCTGGCTGTGCACAATGGACGCCGCGATTACTTTTCCGCGTGTTCCCGTGCCCTCGTGCTGGGGGATTTTGGAGCCGTTGAGAAATGAATGAAGAGGGGGTAAATGTTTCAATAATTCACAGCCGATCCTTGGGTTTGAGTAGTCTGCGAAGACACACAAACGAGCAGCTCCACATTGATTCGCCTGAGTCGGACCTGACCGGCACCTTAATACGCACCTTCGGATCGAAGCGGTCGATAGCTCAACATGGGGGGGAGACGCTGAACGTAACGTGGACTGTTTGAAGCCACTGAGGGAGGCGAGGCGCTAAATCATGCATGTGCTTACGTTAATTGGCTGTGTACTGTTCAGCGATGTGGGACTGAGAGACGGGGAGCAGATGAGGCAAAGATGAGGGCGTTAAGATGGGAGTGTGTGTGTGTGTGTGTTTGTGTGTGTGTGTGTGTGTGCGCGCCCGGCCCGAATCAACCTCCTGAATTTTCTCTGCCGCGTTGGACCTCCTCGGAAGGGAAGGAGAGAAAATGAAAAGGGAGAGAGACCAGGAGGAAATCAAGGGGCTCAAAGCAATTGATTTGATCCTCTCTCATTGTTTATTTGGGATCTGGTGTGCACGAGCGGAGGAAGGAAGCATGCAAGCAAGCGGCACCCGCAGCGAAGTGGAGGAACTCTGATTGGATGCAGACGTGGACTAACCGCAGATGAGGAACGTCCGCGCTGAGAATAGGCCTCAGATGAGCTGGAAATTAGTTTTCTCGTCCCGCACTCCGAGGACATCTGAGAGAGTGAGAGGAAAATACGCCGCTGGTCAGTTTATGAATGCAGGACCTGATTTACTGAGATCTAAATATCCTGCGCTAAACGGCGCGTGCAATCTATAAAATAGTTTGTACTATTAGTGGGCGGCTTGCGTGTGATCTACTAAGACTCCGTGGGAATATGGAAAGTACCGTATTTTTCGGACTATAAGTCGCAGTTTTTTTCATAGTTTGGCCGGGGGTGCGACTTATACTCGGGAGCGACTTATGTGTGAAATTATTAACACATTACCGTAAAATATCAAATAATATTATTTAGCTCATTCACGTAAGAGACTAGACGTATAAGATTTCATGGGATTTAGCGATTAGGAGTGACAGATTGTTTGGTAAGCGTATAGCATGTTCTATATGTTATAGTTATTTGAATGACTCTTACCATAATATGTTACGTTAACATACCAGGCACGTTCTCAGTTGGTTATTTATGCGTCATATAACGTACACTTATTCAACCTGAGGTTCACTATTCTTTATTTATTTTAAATTACCTTTCAAATGTCTATTCTTGGTGTTGGGTTTTATCAAATAAATTTCCCCCAAAAATGCGACTTATACTCCAGTGCAACTTATATATGTCTTGTTCCTTCTTTATTATGCATTTTCGGCCGGTGCGACTTATACTCCGGAGCGACTTATACTCCGAAAAATACGGTATTATTGTAGTTTTCATTATTTTCCATTTTTTTATTTTGCACTAAAACATAAATGATTGAACAATTTGTTTCATATGAATTCATTATAGTACAAAGCAAGTATAACGTTAAACTTAGATTTGGTTGAATTAGTATTCACGTCATTCCACATGAATAAAAAAGTGTGGGGGAAAAAAAAAATGTGTAAAGGGGTGAAGGGGACCTCTAAATAAAATTCTAAAGCGCCAAATTAACTGATTGGAATAATGTTTAAAATGGAAAGTTTCTGAGATCGATATGATACAGGATACAAAGTCTTAATATTGTACGAAAATTCAGTAATGATTGTAAATTGTATATAGGCGATTAGGCTGTGATGATGATTTGGGCGGTATAGCTTGGTTGGTAGAGTGTCCGTGCCAGCAACTTGAGGGTTCCAGGTTCGATCCCCACTGCCGTTGTGTCTTTGGGCAAGACACTTTACCAACCTGCTTCCAGTGCCACCCACACTGGTTTAAATGTAACTTAGATATTGGGTTTCACTATGTAAAGCGCTTTGAGTCACTAGAGAAAACGTGCTATATAAATATAATTGACTTCACTTCACACTATATATTTTAGACATACTTTTTTATTTATTTTTTATTTTTATTTATCTATTTCATTGATGTGCATTTTTGATCAATAGACAATTAAACTCTAACAACAAAACACATATTTACTCACCTATGCTTGAGAAGGAACAGGATGAAGAAAATCTTATATTTCCCGCCCCCTTCAACATAAGTAGTTAATGGATAGCCCAGATTCACAAGAATACAAACCAAACAAATACATCCAAATATAATGAAAACAAACAAAAAACACACAAAAAAACAAGTGCGAAAACTTCATGAAGTACAAACCGAACAAAAAATAATATACACTTCACGGGATGATACAATACAAATACAAAACCAGCCAAAAAATAAGTAAAATAATAAATACAAAGCAAAATGTAAACACTTAGATCTTATTGTTCTTGTCTTTATACATTTTTTTCAATTGGAATATATTTCTACAATCTTTTATCTCATTGTAAAGAGAATTCCATAGTTTACTTAAGTAGTTACATCGTGGAAATTCAATCAATCAATCAATCAAAGTTTATGTGTATAGCCCTTAATCACAAGTGTCTCAAAGGGCTGCACAAGCCTCAACGACATCCTCGGCTCAGATCCCACATCAGGGCCCCCCAATTTGCTCGTGTGTACTAATTTGTGTGTCTGTGTATCAGTCCGAGTGTGTGGTTAAGATCCGCAGACGTGTGTTTTAAGTTGTCTGTTTGTCCCTAATCAGAAATGTTGTCTACTTACATGTAGGGTTGTACGTTATACCGTTATTAGTACAGTACCGCAGTATTAATGAATCATATTTGGTACTATACCGCCTCTGATAAGTACCGGTCCGCCCAAATTTGTAGTATCATCCAAAACTAATGTAAAGTATCCAAACAACAGAAGACTACATGATTATTACATTTGAACAGAAGTGTCGATAGAACATTTTGAAAGAGAAAGTAAGCAGATATTAACAGTAAATGAACAAGTAGATGAATATATTGTTTTCTACCACTTGTCCTTAATAATTTTGACAAAATAATAGAATGAGAAATGACACAATATGTTACTGCATATGTCAGCAGACTAAATTAGGAGCCATTGTTTGCTTACTTACTAATAAAAGACACGTTTTTTTGTATGTTCACTATTTTATTTAAGGACAAACTTGCAACAATAAACATATGTTTAATGTACCCTAAGATTTTTTGTTAAAATAAAGCCAGTAATGCAAATTTTTGTGGTCCCCTTTATTTAGAAATGTACCGAAAAGTATCGAAATAATTTTGGTACCAATACCAAAATATTGGTATCGGGACAACACTACTTACACGTGACTTTTGCGACACTTGAGCTCGCCCGTCCAGATTCGTGAGTGTGGAATACAATGTCTTCAGAAGTGCGTTCGTGTAATACAACCTGCTTGTGCGTATCTGAGGTGTGCCTACATTTAACCAACCACGCAGTAAGCAGTCTTGCGGTGCATCTACGTTCACGCCACTTTATTTTTCTTTTTGCCGCTCAAGGTGCATGTGAGGGAGGCTGCACCACTGTGCTCAAGATGCAAAAAATGCCTACATTAAGAATGTTTTATCATATAAGATGTTATTAAATATACAATACAGGCCAAATGTTTGGACACACCTTCTCATTAAATGCGTTTTCTTTATTTTCATGACTATTTACATTGTAGATTGTCACTGAAGGCATCAAAACTATGAATGAACACATGTGGAGTTATGTACTTAACAAAAAAAAAAGGTAAAATAACTGAAAACATGTTTTATATTCTAGTTCCTTCAAAATAGCCACCCTTTGCTCTGATTACTGCTTTGCACACTCTTGGCATTCTCTCGATGAGCTTCAAGAGGTAGTCACCCGAAATGGTTTTCACTTCACAGGTGTGCTTGAAGCTCATCGAGAGAATGCCAAGAGTGTGCAAAGCAGTAATCAGAGCAAAAGGGTGGCTATTTTGAAGAAACTAGAATACAAAACATGTTTTCAGTTATTTCACCTCTTTTTGTTAACACATGTGTTTGTTCATAGTTTTGATGCCTTCAGTGACAATCTACAATGTAAATAGTCATGAAAATAAAAAAAACTAAAATAATTCTATGTGAAAAAAACAAACGTCATTAAAAGATATTAAATGACACCAAAACGCATCATTTGAGTTTGTTTTTTATCACCCCCCTTAAGTCGTACCTAAGCTATGAAATCACAATAAGATGTTGCTGAATAGATGATATTTCTCCTTTTTTAATTTGTTTTAATTTGTTTTAATTTTTATTTTTTATTAATCAATCCAACAAAACAATACACAGCAATACCATAATCATAATCTAAAAGTAATGAAACAAAAATGATTATCAATAACAACAGTATCAATATTAGTAACAATTTTAACATAGCAGTGATTAAAAATCCCTCATTGACATTATCATGACAGACATTTATAATAAAAAAATTAAATAAAAATTAACAATAGTTTCACAGTGGCTTACACTTGTATCGCATCTCATAAGCTTGACATTTAATTATTTCTGACTGGACACATTTGTTGAAGTAGGACGGAGGATTCTCTGTCCATTCAGAGTCTTTGCGGCGCACATACTCCTCTCTGGAACTGTCTAACGCAAAACGGTGCACCAAAACAGTGACGAGTGTTGATGAATCACATTGCGCGTGCTGTGTAATATAGTGGCCTTTTCTCCTGCCAGTATTGTGGCCGTTTTGTTGATCAGCATATATTTTTTCATTCTAATAAAGACAGAGACGCAAAATGGATTATTCTGCTCACTTTAACACATGCAATGTACTTTTGCACATTTGATCATATCATATAGTCTACAATAACACCACAATTTCATGACTTTGTAGAGGTGTGAACTACGCGTTGTATATTACTACACTGGAACTGTACTTCAGAGTACAGTCGTCCCTTGTTTATCGCTGTTAATTGGTTCCCCACATGACCACAATAAATGCATTTCCGCAAAGTAGGAATCATTTAATACTAGAGATGTCCGATATTATCGGCTGATAAATGCTTTAAAATGTAATATCGGAAATTATCGGTTTCAAAATTATCGGTATCTGTTTCAAAAAGTAAAATGTATGACTTTTTAAAACGCCGCTGTACACGGACGTAGGGAGAAGTACAGAGTGCCAATAAACCTTAAAGGCACTGCCTTTGCATGCCGGCCCAGTCACATAATATCTGCGGCTTATGACACACACAAGTGAATGCAAGGCATACTTGGTCAACAGCCATACAGGTCACACTGAGGGTGTCCGTATAAACAACTTTAACACTGTTACAAATATGCGCCACACTGTGAACCCACACCAAACAAGAATGACAAACACATTTCGGGAGAACATCAGCACCGTAACACAACATAAACACAACAGAACAAATACCCAGAACCCCTTGCAGCACTAACTCTTCCGGGACGCTACAATATACAGCCCCGCTATCCCCTACCCCTCCACCTCAACCTCCTCATGCCCACCTCAACCTCCTCATGCTATCTCAGGGAGAGCATGTCCCAAATTCCAAGCTGCTGTTTTGAGGCATGTTAAAAAAAATAATGCACTTTTTGACTTCAATAGTAAATATGGCAGTGCCATGTTGGCATTTTTTTTCCCCATAACTTGAGTTGATTTATTTTAGAAAACCTTGTTACATTGTTTAATGCATCCAGCGGGGCATCACAACAAAATTAGGCATAATAATGTGTTAATTCCACGACTGTATATATCGGTATCGGTTGATATCGGTATCGGTAATTAAGAGTTGGACAATATTGGATATCGGCAAAAAAGCCATTATCGGACATCTATATTTAATACAAATCAAATACTTTCATAGCTAGGGCATAAAAAACTGTTTACTACCTTTTATTTTATTTTTTATACATTATGAGAGCCCTCTAGATGTGAAATAACACCCTTTAATCACCTTTACACTCTTTTAATCCAATAAAGTAATGTTGCCTGAGGCTGAGCGAATCAGTAGCCAGATATTAAATGATGCATTTTGATTGGTTTAGTGACCTATGTTGGCCAATGCTACTGTAGTATTGATATTTTTTTGTCTAATTAGCCATGTTGAACATACCTAATATAGGACCCAACAATTTTGAATATGCTTAAAAAAATATATTTTTTAATGACCCCCAAAAAATCTGCAAAGTAGCTAAGCCGCAATATTTGAAGCAGGATGTGGTGAGGGACAACTGTACTTTTAGGGGCACACAGGGGGAAACAAATAAGAATTGAGACTCAAGTTGTAAAGTTTTCTCAAAATACAGTGCAACCTTATTTTTCCAACCTAATTGGTTGTTGAACAGAAGGGATAGGGGCAAGGCAGGCTGTGGGTACTTCCTGATGTTTCAAACCACACATCACTTGTCCATTGCTTTCTTTGGACTATTTCTTATTGAACTAACACAACTAAATACAAAACAAAAACAAAAATAAAAAAAAATCACACAAAGTAGCTAATAACAGCACTGAAGATCGATCGGCTCGCCCAAAGGGGATGTGCTGCCGGGCACAAAATGGCCCTGCTGCAGGCACACTATGGGCGGATGAAACTGTCATACACAGTGACAACGTTCATACACAAAAGCGTATTTTTATTTGGTATGTGGTTCATAAATCAAAACATTTGTACGATGGCGGAATCATAAATCAAGGTTTTACTGTAGACGGAATCTGTCATTATTTTTTAAGCCTATACTAAAGTAAGAGGAGATCATTGGCATTGCTTATCCTTAGGCAGATATCAATCAATCAATCAATCAAAGTTTACTTATATAGCCCTAAATCACGAGTGTCTCAAAGGGCTGCACAAGCCACAATGACATCCTCGGCTCAGATCCCACATCAGGGCAAGAAAAAACTCAACCCAATGGGATGACAATGAGAAACCTTGGAGGGGACCGCAGATGTGGGGACCCCCCCGGCCCCTGGGCAACCGGTGCAATGGACGACAAGTGAGATAACTGCTCCTCTTTTTAAAACATAAATCTTAGAAAAATATGCCATTGTCTGAACTGCTTTACTTATATGGAAATGTGTTTGGAATAGAGATGCGCGGATAGGCAATTAATTCATCCGCAACCGCATCACAAAAGTCGTCATCCACCCGCCATCCACCCGAACTAACATTTTATCAAAACCACAACCGCCCGCCACCCGCCCGTTGTTATACATCTAAGGAGACCGATCCAATGCAGCAGAGACATTCAATGCGTGCCACGCATTAATATCTCTTGGCCACGCATTAGAGGCTAAGAGATATTAATGTGTGATAATATTATTTATCATTATTATAATATTATTGTCATTTCCATTAAGAAAGTGTTGACTATTATTGTTATTTTTTTCCCCTGGTCTTTAGTATTCCCTTTTTTAGTTTGTCGCGTACCACGTTTGTTGCCGGCGTTGCCATCTTTTAATTTTTTTCTTCTTCTTCTGTTGTGTTGTGGTGTGCTGTGTCACACCAAATTTCTTCCCCCTACAAACCCCCCCCCCCCCCCCCCTCCCCATTTACTTCCGTGGTCATGTTTCCTCTTACGTCATTGACAGCGATCGATAGCACTTCGGCTTTGACTGCCCGTCGCTGGAAGGATACTTCGTCTTTGACAGCTGCTGGAATCTGAAAAAATCGATTATTTATTTTTTTTGTACAGGAGCGAAACAGGACAGTCGCGTGCCGGTTAAGGATCCCCGGCAACTTTGTGACTTTATTGGACGCAGCCCCGGAAGTAAATGGGGGGGGAGGGGGGTAGGTTTTTGTAGGGGGGAAGAAATTTGGCGTGACAGCTGCAGCAGTGCCTGACGAATAATTGCCTGTTTCAAAGTGTGCTGCTCGTTTTTCGTATGTGGGTAACAACATTTAACTATGTATATATATTTCCGAATTGGTTCAACCGCCACCCGCCCGAATCTATTTAAAATCTATTTTTTTCGTCATGCATCCGCCCGACCCGCGGTTGTGTCCGCAAACCGCGCATCTCTAGTTTGGAATAAATACCCAAAGAAGTATTTCACTTCCTCGTCAGTGACACTTTATGCGGTTGTTAAGGGCCACAACAACTGATTAACTTCACTTCACTTACTGATCATCAACATGGTGGTCATTGTGCCCTGCGGGTGTTTGCTTGAACTGCTTTGATGGACTGAACACAATCATACTTTTTATATGCCAAACTTCTATTAAGCGGTGAGTCAACATACCCCTCGTAATAGTTTTAGTTCCTTTTAGCAGCATCGCGGCCGGCGTCTATTCAATAGCCTATAGAGATAATTGCTGATTTAGCATCACTTCGAACGCCGTAATCATGAACATTTTTGATTGAAATAGTAAGGTTGTTTTAGAAATACGAGCGTACTATTTTATCGCTGAACATTTTCCCTAAAGATATAACGTCTAAAGAACATTAATTATTTTTATTGTTTCTGACCATATATTGTGTTTCTTTTACCTTTTCAATTAATGGCAAAGTGGTCTAGCAGTTTTGAATTGGCTTCACTGTGGTTGGATTTATAGCAACAAATGTTTTGTTTACCTCTTTATATAAACATTGGACATTATCTAGAACAGTGGTTCTTAACCTGGGTTTGATCGAACCCTAGGGGTTCGGTGAGTCGTACTCAGGGGTTCGGCGGAGGTCAAGACACACCCGACTCATCGTGTAAATAAAAACTTCTCCCTATCGGCGTATTACGGATACGGCAACAGCAGAAGTCAGACTGATTTGCAGGTGTGTAATTTGTTGTGAGTTTATGCACTGTGTTGGTTTTGTTCTTTGAACAAGGTGATGTTCATGCACGGTTCATTTTATGCACCAGTGAAAAAAACATGGTAACACTTTAGTATGGGGAACATATTCACTATTAATTAGTTGCTTATTAACATGCAAATTAGTAACATATTGGCTTTTAACTAGTCATTATTAAGTACTTATGAATGCCTTATTCGGCATGACCTCATTATAACCCTAACACTCTAACCCTGGCCCTAAACTGAACCCTAACCCGAACCCTAACCCGAACCAAATAACTCTAAATTAAGTCTTTGTTACTTAGAATATGTTCCCCATACTAAAGTGTTACCAAAAACATATAACTTTGTCTTGAATTTGAAAAAAAAGGAGGGTTCAGTGAATGCACATATGAAACAAGGTTAAGAACCACTGATGTAGAATATAAGCACATGACTATTAAACATACTGGATTGAATTGAATTGTAGTTGTCAAAGTAGTCTTTTTGTTTATTGTTCATACGTGATTATTTATAATAAATGCAACTCTTTAAATATCAGCAATCGTCACACACACACGTCAACCAATGAAAATTTGGCGGGGGCGGATCATGGCAGAAGTGCATTGTGAAAAACATTGGCGGTAACTTATAAAAACTGAGAAGGGCTGAACAAAAATGGCGATTAGGAGTGACAGATTGTTTGGTAAAAAGGTATAGCATGTTCTATATGTTATAGTTATTTGAATGACTCTTACCATAATATGTCACGTTAACATACCGGGCACGTTCTCAGTTGGTTATTTATGCGTCATATAACGTACACTTATTCAGCCTGTTGTTCACTATTCTTTATTTATTTTAAATTGCCTTTCAAATGTCTATTCTTGGGGTTGGATTTTATCAAATAAATTTCCCCAAAAAATGCGACTTATACTCTAGTGCGACTTATACATGTTTTTTTCCTTCTTTAGTATGCATTTTCGGCCGGTGCGACTTATACTCCGGAGCGACTTATATTCCGAAAAATACGGTATTTGTATAGCTAGAGGATTAATAAACGTGTTTACAACTTTCTAAATAAGTTGTGTAACATTAATACAACCCTAGAGACAAGAAATAACAGTCACCTTTACAAGCCGCAAAGTTGAAAGCGCAGTGTCGAGGGACGACTATACAATACCCACTTGGCAGCAGTCAGCCCTAGCATGTTAAATGAGTATTATTAAAGACCAACATGGGGCCACAAAGATCCAAGGGCCATGTTGCTTGTGTCTTATTTTGTAAATGCTGAAAGACAAGAGCCAAACGTATCCAATTCATTGTACAGTTATGCAAAATAGCTGCTTTCAACAAATGTAATTGTTCTTTCCAGGGTTCCTATTGGGCCATAGACACCAACCCTAAAGATGACACAGCACCCAGCAGGCCAAAGAAGAGGCCGCGCTCTGGTGAAAGAGTAAGTTGTGTTTCCACTTGTCTTTGTTAAAGTGTTTAATCAGGGCCGCCCCTCATTCTAGGCAAAACATGTGCTCTGCGTAGGGCCCCCACGATGTATGTTTTGCGGATCGAAGCACATGTAAGATGTCAACTAATTAATTATATGGCACTGCCTATGACATTTTACAGCATACATATTTTTAGCCTCTTCCTGCTCCATCATTGATAATAATATAATGGCACAAACCTTCTTATTGTCTTACATGACGCACAGTATTAATACTGGACTAGTAATTTTGACGTCCTGGTTTGGGGTTGAGCTATAGCAACATGTGCAACTTTGTTTTCATTATTTTCAATTTTTTATTTTGCACTAAAACATAAATTATTGACCAATTTCTTTCATATGAATTCATTTTAGTACAAAACAAGCATAACATGAAACTCAGATTTTGTTGAATTGAAAAGTGTGGGAAAAAAATGTGTAAAGGGGTGAAGGGGACCTCTAAATAAAATTCTAAGGCGCCAACTTAACTGATTGGATTAATGTTTAAAATGGAAAGTTTCTGAGATCGATATGATGCAGGATACAAAGTCTTAATATTGTACGAAAATTCAGTAATGATTGTATATATTTTAGAAATACTTAACTAGTTACATTGTGGAAAATCGATCAATCAATCAATCAAAGTTTATTTATATAGCCTTTAATCACAAGTGTCTCAAAGGGCTGCACAAGATCCCACATCAGGGCAAGAAAAAACTCAACCCAATGGAAACAACGAGAAAACTTGGAGGGGACCGCAGATGTGGGGACCCCCCCGGCCCCCGCCCCCTGGGCGACCGGTGCAATGGATGTCAAGTGGATTTAGTTAGTAATGTGAATTCAACATAATTATAAATGAACAGTTTGGGGTGGCTCATTACCCTATTTTCACGTCTCAGAAATTCATTATTAAGTTAATTTTGTTTACTTCTTGTGTTAATAAGTGTTACCATTTTCTAATAGGAAGAGAAAATAACAAATAATATGTTCTGATTTATGCAGGAAAAAAAAGAAAAGAAAGGCAAAAGATTAAAAAAAAAAGAAAAAGAAGTGCTAACGGCGTTCAAAGTCAATCAATCAATCAAAGTTTATTTATACAGCCCTAAATCAGGTGTGTCTCAAAGGGCTGCACAAGCCACAACGACATCCTCGGCTCAGATCCCACATCACGGCAAGAAAAAACTCAACCCAATGGGATACAATGAGAAATCTTAGAGGGGACCGCAGATGTGGGGACCCCCTCACCCTGGGCGACCGGTGCTATGGATGTCGAGTAGATCTAGTTAATAGTGTGAGAGTCCAGTCCTTGGTGGGGCCAGCAGGGGATCATCTTGACTGGAGACAAGTCAGCAGCGCAGAGACGTCATCAACTGATGCACAGATGAGTGGTCCACCCCGGGTCCCGACTTTGAACAGCTAGCGCCTCATCTGCGGTCACCTAATCTGTGCCCACCCTCTCCTGCGTGGAGAGGGTGGGGGCACAGATTAGGTAACCGTAGAGCAGAAAAGAGACAGCAGATCAACTGGTCTAAAAGGGGTGTCTATTTAAAGGCTAGAGTATACAAATGAGTTTTAAGATGGGACTTAAATGCTTCTACTGAGGTAGCATCTCTAACTGTTACCTGGAGGGCATTCCAGAGTACTGGAGCCCGAACAGAAAACGCTCTATAGCCCGCAGACTTTTTTTGGGCTCTGGGAACCACTAATAAGCCGGGGTTCTTTGAACGCAGATTTCTTGCCGGGACATATGGTACAATACAATCAGCAAGATAGGATGGAGCCAGACCGTTTAGTATTTTATTTGTAAGTAGTAAAACCATGAAGTCGCATCTTAAGTGCACAGGAAGCCAGTGCAGGTGAGCCGGTACAGGCGTAATATGATCAAACTTTCTTGTTCTTGTCAAAAGTCTAGCAGCCGCATTTTGTACCAACTGTTATATCAGTGGTTCTCAAACTTTTTTTTGTCATCCCCCACTTTGGACAAGGGGGAGTTTTCAAGCCCCACCTGCCCCCATCGCCCCAACAGAACGCTAATGCCAAGCTTAACATTTTCAAATTTATCGAACATCAAGTAACATCAAGTTTTATATATTCAAACTCAATAACATAAAATAAAATCAAGTTCAATAATAAATAAAATAACTGTGCAGCTGTGGTATAACTTGCATCAAGTTCAATATCAAATAAAATAACTTGCATCAATTCAATAATAAATAAAACAAAAGTGTTATAACTTGCATCAAGTTCAATAATAAATCAAAAAAAGTGTTATAACTTGCATCAAGTTCAATAATAAATCAAATAAAAGTGTTATAACTTGCATCAAGTTCAATAATAAATCAAATAACTTGCATCAAGTTCAATAATAAATAAAACAAAAGTGTTATAACTTGCATCAAGTTCAATAATAAATAAAACAAAAGTGTTATAACTTGCATCAAGTTCAATAATAAATCAAAAAAAGTGTTATAACTTGCATCAAGTTCAATAATAAATCAAATAAAAGTGTTATAACTTGCATCAAGTTCAATAATAAATAAAACAAAAGTGTTATAACTTGCATCAAGTTCAATAATAAATCAAATAAAAGTGTTATAACTTGCATCAAGTTCAATAATAAATCAAATAAAAGTGTTATAACTTGCATCAAGTTCAATAATAAATGAAACAAAAGTGTTATAACTTGCATCAAGTTCAATAATAAATCAAAAAAAGTGTTATAACTTGCATCAAGTTCAATAATAAATCAAATAAAAGTGTTATGACTTGCATCAAGTTCAATAATAAATCAAATAAAAGTGTTATAACTTGCATCAAGTTCAATAATAAATCAAATAACTTGCATCAAGTTCAATAATAAATAAAACAAAAGTGTTATAACTTGCATCAAGTTCAATAATAAATAAAACAAAAGTGTTATAACTTGCATCAAGTTCAATAATAAATCAAAAAAGGTGTTATAACTTGCATCAAGTTCAATAATAAATCAAATAAAAGTGTTATAACTTGCATCAAGTTCAATAATAAATAAAACAAAAGTGTTATAACTTGCATCAAGTTCAATAATACATCAAAAAAAGTGTTATAACTTGCATCAAGTTCAATAATAAATAAAACAAAAGTGTTATAACTTGCATAAAGTTCAATAATAAATCAAAAAAAGTGTTATAACTTGCATCAAATTCAATAATAAATCAAATAAAAGTGTTATAACTTGCATCAAGTTCAATAATAAATGAAAATAAAAGTGCCACTTTGCAATCTTTGCCAAAAAAAGGAGGACAGGGCAAGTGAACATGAGTTTTACAGTACTCCAGCATTAGTGGCTGCAATGAGCCTGTTTTGCACTGCACAGCTTTTCAAATCGGGGTTGTAGGCTTGACACGGCCACTGTTAAAACCTCATTGAATTCGGGGCTGAGCTGCCTTGACGCGAGTGTTTCCCGGTGAATGACACATTGTGTCCGATGCGCATTTGGCGCAACCCTTTTTATTAGAGCCTGCAGCCCGTTTCTTGACTTTGCCATGCGCGCCATCAGAGCAAAAGCCCACACAGTTTTCCCATTTAAAGGCCTACTGAAACCCACTACTACCGACCACGCAGTCTGATAGTTTATATATCAATGATGAAATCTTAACATTATAACACATGCCAATACGGCCGGGTTAACTTATAAAGTGACATTTTAAATTTGCCGCTAAACTTCCGGTTCGAAACGCCTCTGAGGATGACGTATGCGCGTGACGTAGCCCGGGGAACACGGGTATGCCTTCCACATTGAAGCCAATATGAAAAAGCTCTGTTTTCATTTCATAATTCCACAGTATTCTGGACATCTGTGTTCGTGAATCTGTTTCAATCATGTTCATTGCATTATGGAGAAGGAAGCTGGGCAAGCAAAGAAGAAAGTTGTCGGTGCGAAATGGACGTATTTTTCGAACGTAGTCAGCCACAACAGTACACAGCCGGCGCTTCTTTGTTTACATTCCCGAAAGATGCAGTCAAGATGGAAGAACTCGGATAACAGAGACTCTAACCAGGAGGACTTTTGACTTCGATACACAGACGCCTGTAGAGAACTGGGACAACACAGACTCTTACCAGGATTACTTTTATTTGGATGACAAAAACGCAGACGTGCTACTGTGAGTATGCAGCTTTGGCTTCTAAACATTTGATCGCTTGACCGTATGTGCGCAACTTTTTTTTGCGTATGTACATAACTTTTTTAAAATACATAAGCTTTATGAACCTTGGGTTAGGTGAACGGTCTTTTGGGCTGAGTGATTGTGTGTGTTGATCAGGTGTTTGAATTGTATTGGCGTGTTCTATGGAGCTAGGAGCTAGCAGCTAGCATAACACGTACCGTATCGTACGTGCGCGTCACGTACGTAACTTTTTAAAAATATATAAGCTTTATGAACCTTGGGTTAGGTGAACGGTCTTTTGGGCTGAGTGATTGTGTGTGTTGATCAGGTGTTTGAATTGTATTGGCGTGTTCTATGGAGCTAGGAGCTAGCATAGGAGCTAGGAGCTAGCATAACACGTACCGTACCGTACGTGCGCGTCACGTACGTAACTTTTTAAAAATATATAAGCTTTATGAACCTTGGGTTAGGTGAACGGTCTTTTGGGCTGAGTGATTGTGTGTGTTGATCAGGTGTTTGAATTGTATTGGCGTGTTCTATGGAGCTAGGAGCTAGCAGAGGAGCTAGGAGCTAGCATAACAAACACGCAGGTGTTTTTATGCAGGATTAATTTGTGGCATGTTAAATATAAGCCTGGTTGTGTTGTGGCTAATAGAGTATATATATGTCTTGTGTTTATTTACTGTTGTAGTCATTCCCAGCTGAATATCAGGTCACCCCCGGCTCTCACAGCATCTTCCCTATCTGAATAGCTTCAACTCCCCACTAGTCCTTCACTTGCACTTTACTCATCCACAAATCTTTCATCCTCGCTCAAATTAATGGGGAAATTGTCGCTTTCTCGGTCCGAATCTCTCTCACTTCATGCGGCCATCATTGTAAACAATAGGGAACTTTGCGTATATGTTCAATTGACTACGTCACGCTACTTCCGGTAGGGGCAAGCCTTTTTTTTATCAGATACCAAAAGTTGCAATCTTTATCGTCGTTGTTCTATACTAAATCCTTTCAGCAAAAATATGGCAATATCGCGAAATGATCAAGTATGACACATAGAATAGATCTGCTATCCCCGTTTAAATAAAAAAAAATCATTTCAGTAGGCCTTTAAGGTCGTGTTCTTTGAGGAATCTGTCCATTATCTTGAACAGCTCATCAGCAGTGGCTCTATTTTTGATGTATTTGCAAAACAGCAAATCCTCGCACAGTGACTCGCCATTCACAAAGCTTCCGCTTAGCCCCGCCCCCATTAGTTACTGTTGCTGTCTGTCAAACTTTCCATCCTACCTAGAAATGTAAAGCATACAGGAAAAATAAGTAATTTACATTTATCTATATAGCGGATTTCACAGACAGAATCACAAAGTGATTTCCAGTGTGTATAGAAAATGAAAGCATAGTAAAAAAAAAAATCAAAGAATATAATAAAAAAAAAATAAAAAAAAATCAAAGTGAAATTTCCTCCCGTTCCTCGCGCCCCACCTGTCATGTCTCTATTCCCCACCAGTGGGGCGCGCCCCACACTTTGAGAAACGCTGTGTTATATTATGATTTTTCTTCTATTTTTTTAAATACTTCATTTTGGTCTTCATCACATGGTAGTTCTTTGGTCAAAATTGTGCATAGAGCTTGCTGTAAAGACCTAACGTTCCTTTTTAAGAGTTGTTTGATGCAAATGAAGCCCTCCTTACCACGACCCCTCATGCTGACTGGACCTCGGTACCTGCCACGACAGCCTTGATTTGTAGTTGTTGTTTTATTTTGGTTGGCGAAGACCGTATGGAATATGGACACTGGTTATCGCCACCAGCCATCTCCTTTTTATTTGACTTTGACAACAACACCACATCTCAGATGGTATAGCGAGAGCAGCGGCTCACTGTGTTTTGTTGTCGGCTCAAGGAGGAGACGATGCGGGCGGAGAGAGAAAGGAAGGAAGCCAGGCTGAAAATCTGGTACGGCACGCTGGCAACGGTTAAACTTCTACTGACTCTGTATCTCTCCAATGCTAAATCCTGGACGTATACACGTGTATATTGACAATAAAATTATTCTCTATTCTCTATCATATTAATACTTTTTACTGCACTGCTGCTTTGTAAACAATAGAGGCTCGAGCCGGCTATACAGTAAGCTACGCTACGAGTTACATCGCAAACGTAATGGATTATTGTTACGTGTACAGAGGGGGGAGGGAGGTTGTTTTAGCTCTCTTTAATAATATATATACACAATTGATCTATAAACAATAAATTAAGTGTGTAATCCAAACTATGTGTGTGGTGTGCGACTATGTGTGTAAATTAACTGTAGTGTTACCAGAAGTGTTGAGCGCGAGGCGGAAGTCCAAGAGGGGAAAGCTGACTCGGAGGTCCGTGAGAACAGGCAGGAAGAGCAGAGCAGAGAGCAGAGCAGCTTTATTTGTCCATTCTTAACATGTACAAGACACATAAGAACTGAAATTACATTTTCGGCACAATCCCGCTAAGAGCAGACATATGTTACAGGGAGACAAGACGGGACCGCCAACGGATCAGCCACTTAGGGCGCTCCTTAAAAAGGTGGGAAAAAGGTGGCAGTGGTGAAGGCGTTACCACCCTCACCAAGAGGCAAGACAGAAAAAAAAGGAAGTCGGGGCAATAGCGAGGCGTCAAAGTCCGTGTCCAGGCGGGAGGTCGAGATCCAAAAGGCAGCCAGAGAAGCAGAGGGAACACAGGGAGACGAGACACACATCTTGTGACACGGGAACGGAGGTTTGCTGCTGGAACGACACGACGCAGGACAACGCACAATGAAACACGGAGGAGGAGAAAACACAGAGAGGAAGAGAACAGAGCTTGATATGAGTTGGCTTACTGTACAAAAACAGGAAACTACGTTCTGGCCCGGAACGCAGGTCTGCACTGCCTTAAGTTAAAGTTAAAGTACCAATGATAAGAAGCCCAGGACGCTCATCAATGACAGGTGTGATGAGTGCTGATTGATTGCAGCTGTGCACCGGCGCAGGTGCGCTCTTGGAGGTGCAGTCAGCAGAGCGCACAGACGAGTGCGCATTGGAATGCGCCCGGGGCGTGACAATTATAATACTAACTGGTCCATTGCCAGAAACAATAGACACTGATCCAATTAGACTTAGACTTCCTTTTTATTGTCATTCAAATTTGAACTTTACAGTACAGATAACAACGAAATTTCCTTTCATTAGCCCATGGTAGTGCAGGATAAAAAGCAATAAGGAGCATATATGAATAATTAAATAGATTACTGTACAGATAAATATATTGCACTTTTTCATATGCATCCACGTTTATGGATGTATGTTATATTGTCTTTTTTATTCCAGCGAGTTAATCCATTTTGGGGGGAGTTGAGGGGATAATTATGATGCGTTCAAGAGTCTTACGGCCTGAGGGAAGAAGCTGTTACAGAACCTGGAGGTTCTGCTTCGGAGGCTGCGGAACCTCTTTCTAGAGTGCAGCAGTGAAAACAGTCCTTGGTGGGGGTGGGAGGAGTCTTTGCAGATTTTCTGAGCCCTGGTCAGGCAGCGGCTTTTTGCGATCTCTTGGATAGGAGGAAAAGGAGTCCTGATGATCTTTTGCGCCGTCCTCACCACTCTGGAGAGACTTCCAGTCTGAGGCACTGCAGGCTCCAGTCCAGACAGAGATGCTGTTGGTCAGCAGGCTCTCTATAGTGCCTCTGTAGAATGTGGTGAGAATGGGGGAGGGAGCTGTGCTCTAAAAATAGTTTTGAGGAAAATAATTATTTATTTTGCCAGAGGACGGTGATGCTATTCTCTTACGGTAGATGGCTAAGCGAGCTACACAACAAATAGAGCTAACATTGCTAACGTATCATTCAGACATTTGTGTCGTTCATGTTTTTGTGAAGGTCTGTGGTTGAAACAGAACTTTTATGAGCACACACTCGAAGCGACCTCTTCACAGTTGAAGGCACATTGCCACAAGTCATAAAAGTGAAGTAAGGCACTTACTGGAAGTTTGTTTTCATTTTTCATTTTCATGTTTATTTCGAATATGTAGACAAAACAAAAACAACAAATTTTGAAAAAACAACAACAAAAAAGCCATTCAAGAATGAATAACAAAAACAACAATAATAATAATAATAATAGTAATAATAAAAAGCAAAAGAAACAAGAAATGAAAATAAACATTTAATGTAAACATATCCGAAAAGGAGTGAGAAGAAGTAAAAACTTATGTACTCCCACCCCTCTTATTACTTACTGTATGTTTAATAATAATAATAATAATAGTATATAAAAATGTTATGTCACATAAATACATATACACACATAAGTACGTACACATATATACATACATACACACATACATATATACATATATATATATATATACATATACATATATATACATGTACATCCACAACACACATTTAACAACTATGAATGTGACACAACAGCGTGTATACATAGTATACATATACATACACATACAAACCCACTGACTCTTAGTGCAGTTCACTATATCCTGTGAACAATATATTTTTGTACATTCTTTTAAAAACATTGATGCTTGGACTTTGCTTATGTACTTCGCTCAGATTGTTCCACAACTTGACACCTGTGATGGAAATGCGAAAACTTTTCATGGTGGAATTTCTCATCTGAATTTTAAAATTGAGTTCTCTCCTCAAACTATGCCCCCCCTCACGTTCACTAAACATGTTTTGAATGTTCAGTGGTAACAAATGGTTCCTAGCCCTGTACATAGTTATTGCTGTTTGATATGAGACAATGTCGGTGAATTTTAATAATTTAGACTGTAGAAATAGTGCATTGGTGTGTTCCAGATAGCCGACCTTGTGAATGGTCCTTACTGCTCTTTTTTGTAAAATGATTAGTGACTGTAACGAACTTTTGTAATTGTTACCCCAGACTTCAGTACAGTAGTTTAAGTATGGCAAGACTAAAGAACAGTAGAGAGTGTGGAGTGACTTATGATCCAGAACCTGCTTTGCTTTGTTTATGACTGCTATACTTCTTGCTACTTTGGATTTTACATGTGTAATATGTGCTTTCCAGCTGAGCTTGTGGAGTGACTTGTGCTGGTTAAAGCAACAAACAGAACATTTTTCTTCATTGGGTTTCATCGTGGAAATGTTGTGGTACACCCGGTCCTTGAAGAAAGATCGGGTAAATATTCTACCCTATATGGATAATCCCCTGACGTCACAGGTCAGTTCCCAAAAAGCTTGTCTGGAGTAAATGTGTGAAGGAAGTCAAGATTGTTTTACGAATATCTACGCAATGCCTCAACGGTTTGATCCCAAATACACATAGGCAGGTACTAATAGGTAAGGCAAGCTGGATTTGCATAATAGGGCTCCTTTAAAATGAATTGATAAATGTAGATCAATTAAAAAAAAAATCATAAAAATAAACATGCTAATCGTAGATCAATTAAAAAAAAAATCATACAAATAAACATATGCTTGTACTTTGTGATCATCCCTGCCAAGTGTGCAGTTCTTGTGCGGTCTGTCTGCAGGATCATTTTGAAGGAATGTGCGTCGACACAAACTTGGTACTAATATACACTTGACCCCTGGGGTCAAAGGTTAAGGTCAGGTTGACCTTACATGCCTAACATTTCTCATGAAGGTGTTCTAAGGAACTCCCGCAGATGAATTCCAATTCATGCATCAGCGTCTATGAAACTTAGACCAATTTTGTTATCTTGTCTGGAAATCCATTTATTAATGTATTTCTTTACATAAACATGGACATACTACATTGACATACTCCAGATATAAGGGCCATTTACAGCATGTGGCTCGTCTTTGTATTAGGATAGCGTGTCTCAGATGGTAGAGCGGCCAGCTTCCGCCATCCTAGTCAAGGCTGTTGTGTCCTTGCACAAGACACTTCACCCACCTTGCTCCCACGCTGGTGTATAGTATGACTATTTGGTGGTGTTCGGAGGGGCCACTTCCGTCAGTCTACCCCGGGGCAGCTGGGGCTACAAATGTACCTTACCACCATAGAGGGTTCTCTATTATATGTGAAGCGTTATATAGATTTAAAATGAGCCCGCCCCCCAAAATAATATAATAAAATGGGAAAAATTTAGAAAAAAGTTAAATTGTCGCCCCTTGTTTGAAATATTTTTAAATGTTTTCTTTATATATATATATATATATATATATATATATATATATATATATATATATATATATATATATATATATATATATATATATATATATATATATGTACATACACACTATGTTGCCAAAAGTATTTGGCCACCTGCCTTGACTCACCTATGAACTTGAAGTGCCATCCCATGGAATTGTCCAAAATGTTTTGGTATCCTGTAGCATTCAAAGTTCCTTTTACTGCAACTATGGGGCCAAGCCCAACTCCTGAAAAACAACCCCACACCATAATTCCTCCGAATTTCCCACTCGGCACAATGCAGTCCGAAATGTAGCGTTCTCCTGGCAACCTCCAAACCCAGACTGGTCCATCAGAATGCCAGAAGGAAAAGTGTGATTCATCACTCCAGAGAAGGCGTCTCCACTGCTCTTTAGTCCAGTGGCAACGTGCTTTACACCACTGCATCCCACGCTTTGCATCGGACTTGGTGATGTATGGCTTAGATGCAGCTGCTCGGCCATGGAAACCCATTCCATGAAGCTCTCTGCGTACTGTACGTGGGCTAATTGGAAGTTCACATGAACTTTGGAGCTCTGTAACAACTGACTGTGCAGAAAGTCTTTGCACTATGCGCTTCAGCGTCCGCTAACCCCTCTCCGTCAGTGTACGTGGCCTACCACTTTGTGGCTGACTTGCTGTTGTTCCCAAACTCTTCACTTTTCTTATAATAAAAGTTGACTTTGGAATATTTAGGAACGAGGCAATTTCACGACTGGGTTTGTTGCACAGGTGGCATCCTATGACAGTTCCACGCTGGAAATCACTGAGAGCGGCCCATTCTTTCACAAATGTTTGTAGAAACAGTCTCCATGCCTAAGTGCTTGATTTTATACACCGGGCCAAGTGATTAGGACACCTGATTCTCATCATTTGGATGGATGGCCAAATACTTTTGGCAATATAGTGTATATATATTTTATTTTTAATTTTTTAATTTTATATATTTCTTTATTTTTTTTATATATTATTTTATATTACATGTTTTTGGCTTAATTTAAGTGTTATATTACGTTTTCATTATGTTTGTATTACAGTGCAGCATTTGTCTTATTTTCTATTATTATGTTGTGGTGATTGATAAAGATTCCAGGTTAACGAACAACAACATGCGACTAATCTTGGCGCTATCCTCACCGCGACAATCAAGTTGACCAACTTTTGGCAGAGCAACTTTTTTGATGGACTCGGGGCGCCGTGGCTCAATTGGTAGAGCGGCCGTGCAGCAACTTGAGGGTTCCAGTTTCGATTCCCGCTTCCGCCATGCCAGTCAATGCTGTTGTGTCTTTGGGCAAGACACTTTACCCACATGCACCCAGTGCCACTCACACTGGTTTAAATGTAGCTTAAAAGAATATAGATAATGGCCTTCTCTATGTAAAGTGCTTTCAGTCTCTGGAGTAAAGCGCTATATTAATATAATTTGCTTCACTTGGACTTTATCTTCAACTCCTGCCTCATTAATAAGACGTATATCTCCACATTGGTGAGACTTTGGCATGAGGGATAGCAAAAGAAAACTTAGCATCAGACATTTGGCGCAGCACTTCAGGCTAACAGGACTGCTACCAGTTATCAGCTATCAACAGCTGCCTGGAAAAATAAACTCTTTTGATGCACTTCATCTTCACCATCAACATAACACAGCTTTAAAGTACCACTAGAGTGGGAAAACAAGTTACCTTTATACTGAAGCTATTATCATATACAGTTTGTCTGATTTATGACACATAAAGACTTACAAAGTTTGCGAATAAATAGATATGATCAAAATAGTATCAATCTCATGGAGATTCCCGTGCCATTTTGACATAGTGGTATGGACCGCGGATCCCTTCCCCACCAACAACAATGCAAATCGTGCAGACATAGTGAGAGCCGACGATTACTTTAGGCAAAATTATGATCCAGAACCTTTTATTGTTGATCCTGAATATAAGGAGGATGAGCTACGAGTTTTAGTAACTCTGCTAAACAAATCATGAAACAGTATAGCATCTTGTAGCAGTATTGCTAAGTGCTAAAAATAAATACAAACAATAAACATAATACAATTATAGCTTACTGTACAATGTCTGCTCTCACTGTGATGATGGCTGATAGGATGCCCATATCTTCCCGTTTATATGAAGAATTAATCACGATGCACACGAAGGGTTAACAAGTCTCCCTGCGGACAATGTTTGTCTCCATCTTCGGGTATAAATTGAATGTCACAGATGAACAACTTCTAGATTAATGGCTAAATCCTCCTAATATCCAGATGAGAGGCATGATTTATAATCTAGAATAACTTTGACGAGATGATGCGGGAGGAGCAGGACATCACGGTCGGCTCACAGTAAATAAAACAAAGGGCATCTTAGCTGTCTGTATCATTGCGCGCCATTGTTTGCATTAGTGCTTACAATAACAACATCGCTAATATTTGGCTAATATTCAGGTCACGATTTTTATAAAGAGAATTGTTGGCAGGTTTTGGATGGTTATTTAGAGGGTTTTGTGCGCAAAATAGAGAGCCCCCATTGACTACATTGATAGCAGACTTTGTGTGTATTTATTTAGGACTTAGATTGCATTAAAGAAAATATGTGTTCATGTCTTATATAGAGATTGTGAATGATAGACCGCACATCTCTGTCTAGTTTTTGCAGATTTCCAGTTTGATACAATGGTCAGAGTGACATCAATCTCCGGAAATAGCCGGAGTTATTCGAAGTGGAATATTCAAAATGGCTGACTGAATGTGTGGCATTTTATGATGTTTAAACTTAATATAATTTACATACGATTGGATATGGTTTATTGGACACAATAAAACACAATTAAGAATACAAAGTCAACTTGTTTTTCCACTCTACTGGTACTTTAAAAGTGATCGATATGAAGCGGCAACAGAGACACACAATGCTAACACAGAATGCTAACGACACAGGTAATGATTGTAGCTGTGAATGTTAAGTTGACCAACTTTGTGCAGAACAATTTACATCTGTGGCTTCAGCACTCATAGCCCAATTCTAACTTAGTGGAATTACCCAGGATGTGACAAAGTATTTCCACGTCATGTTTGGACGCTCGGAGGATCCTCGGGGCTACCAGTGAATACTGTAGAACACACTCAAGGCTACTATATTGGGTGAAAAGAGTGTAAAAGTGATGGGAGTTATTTCATTCTAGAGCAAGGGTGTCAAAGTCAAGGCCCGTGGGGCAGATCCGGCGCGCAAATGAATTATCTATGGCCCCTGGCATCATATTTGATTAGTATTAGAACTGGCCCGCAGGCCACAGCCGCCTGCTGCTATTTTGCACGCACCAATACTCCATCAGTGTTGGCGCTAAGAATTTTCCAAATGGGATCCCAGGGACCGCATCAAGTCATAAAAATGGGGGTCCCATAGTACATTTTTGGGGTCCCACTTTTTTGTAAACGTTTTGAAAACAAATGATAAATGTATGCATTATCCTGTTATATCTCACATCCTCTATTGTGTTTTGGAAAAAGGTTGTCAAAAACGTTAGTTCATTTAAAAAAATAATACGAAAGAAAACTTTTAGATAGATAGATAGATAGTACTTTATTGATTCCTTCAGGAGAGTTCCCTCAGGAAAATTTTAATGCATATGTAAATGTATTCAGTTATAAACATTCATTCACGTTCTTCTTTCCTTCATGGATCTTAACCAGTGGTTCTTAACCTTGTTGGAGGTACCGAACCCCACCAGTTTCATATGTGCATTCACCGAACCTTTCTTTAGTGAAAAATAAAATGTTTTTTTCAAATTCAAGACAAAGTTATATGTTTTTGGTAACACTTTAGTATGGGGAACATATTCTAAGTAACAAAGACTTAATTTAGAGTTTTTTGGACACTAGGGGAACATATTCTAAGTAACAAAGACTTAATTTAGAGTTATTTGGTTAGGGTTAGGGTTAGAGGGTTCGGGCCAGGCTTAGAGGGTTAGGGTTATAATAAGGCCATGCCGAATAAGGCATTAATATGTACTTAATAATGACTAGTTAAGAGCCAATATGTTACTAATTTGCATGTTAATAAGCAACTAATTAATGGTGAATATGTTCCCCATACTAAAGTGTTAACATGTTTTTTTACTGGTGCACAAAATGAACCGTGCATGAACATCACCTTGTTCAAACAACAAAACCAACACAGTGCATAAACTCAACAAATTACACACCTGCAAATCAGTGTGACTTCTGCTGTTGCCGTATCCGTAATACGCCGATAGGGAGAAGTTTTTATTTAAATGAAGAGTAGGGTGTGTCTTGAACTCCGCCGAACCCCTGAGCCCCGACTCACCGAACCCCTAGGGTTCGATCGAACCCAGGTTAAGAACCACTGATCTAAACTTTACCGGTGCCGGAATTTTTTTCTATATTTTTATTGTAATAATTTCAGAATGTGTTTGTTCTATTTTTGGCCAAAGTAAGACAAAAAAAACAATCTGAAGTTGTTTTTATTTTTTAGTTTTAACGCCATGATTTTAATAGTCCGGCCCGCATGTGCACAGATTTTCCTCCATGCGGCCCCTGAGCGAAAATGAGTTTGGCACCCCTGTTCTAGAGGGCTAAACCACATTTTTAGAAAGTCAAACAGTTTATTTGTCATCTAACTTTGAAATTGTAATTTTTTTAAATAATAATCTTACTTCCTGGAAGTTAATTTTTTTGCGGCCATGTCCGGCACCAAATAACCACGATAAAAACGGGTCAACTGCAATGTAAAGAGAACAAGCTGAAATGTTGATACTATAACTAATAATTGGGGGTTCGTACTCACATTCTACAGAGGCACTATAGAGAGCCTACTGACCAACTGCATCTCTGTCTGGACTGGAGCCTGCAGTCCCTCAGACTGGAAGTCTCTGCAGAGAGTGGTGAGGACAGCGAAAAAGATCATCAGGACTCCTCTTCCTCCTGTCCGGCAAATCGCAAAAAGCCGCTGCCTGACCAGGGCTCAGAAAATCTGTAGAGACTCCTCCCACCCCCACCAAGGACTGTTTTCACTGCTGGACTCTAGAAAGAGGTTCCGCAGCCTCCGTAGCAGTTCTGTAACAGCTTCTTCCCTCAGCCCATAAGACTCTTAATAATCCCCTCAATTCCCCCTCAAAAACGTATTATCTCGCTGGAATATAAAGACAGTATAACACACATCCATAAATGTGGATGCATAGGCAAAAGTGCAATATATTTATCCGTACAGTAATCTATTTATTTACACTACCGTTCAAAAGTTTGGGGTCACATTGAAATGTCCCTATTTTTGAAGGAAAAGCACTGTACTTTTCAATGAAGATAACTTTAAACTAGTCTTAACTTTGAAGAAATACACTCTATACATTGTTAATGTGGTAAATGACTATTCTAGCTGCAAATGTCTGGTTTTTGGTGCGATATCTACATAGGTGTATAGAGGCCCATTTCCAGCAACTATCACTCCAGTGTTCTAATGGTACAATGTGTTTGCTCATTGGCTCAGAAGGCTAATTGATGATTAGAAAACCCTTGTGCAATCATGTTTACACATCTGAAAACAGTTTAGCTCGTTACAGAAGCTACAAAACTGACCTTCCTTTGAGCAGATTGAGTTTCTGGAGCATCACATTTGTGGGGTCAATTAAGCGCTCAAAATGGCCAGAAAAAGAGAACTCTTATCTGAAACTCGACAGTCTATTCTTGTTCTTATTTTTCAAAGAAGATAACTTTAAACTAGTCTTAACTTTAAATAAGTACACTCTATACATTGTTAATGTGGTAAATGACTATTCTAGCTGCAAATGTCTGGTTTTTGGTGCAATATCTACATAGGTGTATAGAGGCCCATTTCCAGCAACTATCACTCCAGTGTTCTAATGGTACAATGTGTTTGCTCATTGGCTCAGAAGGCTAATTGATGATTAGAAAACCCTTGTGCAATCATGTTCACACATCTGAAAACAGTTTAGCTCGTTACAGAAGCTACAAAACTGATCTTCCTTTGAGCAGATTGAGTTTCTGGAGCATCACATTTGTGGGGTCAATTAAACGCTCAAAATGGCCAGAAAAAGAGAACTTTCATCTGAAACTCAACAGTCTATTCTTGTTCTTAGAAATGAAGGCTATTCCACAAAATTGTTTGGGTGACCCCAAACTTTTGAACGGTAGTGTATATCTGCACCTTATTGCTTTTTTGTCCTGCACTACAACGAGCTAATGCAACGAAATGTTGTTCTTATCTGACAATAAAAGGAAGTCTAAGTCTAATAAATGTATACTAGTATGTGTAGTTGATTAGTGTAACAGTACTGTTAATGTACAGTATGCTTAATTGTATTTTTCGGCATTTTAGCATTGTTTATGCACATCAAAATTATTCCCCGCATTTTTCAATTTTTTTGTATGCTATATCTACATATGCATTTTCTATTTCAGAAGTGTCAACTACCTGTCAACAATTGACTTTTTTTTGTTTCATTTGAAAATGTTTAAAACCGTTTACACTAGAGATGTTCGATATTATCGGCCGATAAATGCTTTAAAATGTAATATCGTAAATTATCAGTATCGTTTTTTTTATTATCGGTATCGTTTTTTAAAAAAACAATTTTTTTATTTTTTTATTTTTTTTAATAAATCAACATAAAAAACACGAGATACACTTACAATTAGTACACCGACCCAAAAAACCTCCCTCCCCCATTTACACTCATTCACACTCATTCACACAAAAGGGTTGTTTCTTTCTGTTATTAATATTTCTGGTTCCTACATTATATATCAATACAGTCTGCAAGGGATACAGTCCGTAAGCACACATGATTGTGCGTGCTGCTGGTCCACTAATAGTACTAACCTTTAACAGTTAATTTTACTCATTTTTATTAATTACTAGTTTCTATGTAACTGTTTTTATATTGTTTTACTTTCTTTTTTATTCAAGAAAATGTTTTAAATTTTTTTATCTTATTTTATTAATTTTTTTAAAAAAGGACCTTATCTTCACCATAACTGGTTGTCCAAATTAGGCATAATAATGTGTTAATTCCATGACTGTATATATCGGTATCGGTTGATATCGGTATCGGTAATTAAGAGTTGGACAATATCGGAATATCGGTATAGGCAAAAAGCCATTAACGGACATCCCTAGTTTACCACCCACCCACTTTTATTCTTTGGCTTTTAACACTACGTGAGTTGTGTGGTCCTCTGTTGTCCTCTGTTGTCCTCTGTGTTTTTTATAAATTTTATACATTTTGATTTCTATTTTACTGTTTTAATTGGTTTTACCCTTTGAAATAGTTTTTTAATCATATTTATTTTTTATATTGTTTTTATATTGGTTTTTTATTAATTTATTTTTTGTTTTTATTCAGTCATTGGTGGAGCATAATATTGTTTTTAATATTGTTTTTTAATATTGTTTTTAACATGGCTGTGCAGCACTTTGGAAACATTCTTGTTGTGTAAATGTGCTATATAAATAAAGTGGATTGGATTGGATAGTTTACACAAAAGCTAAGCCGTTTTTTTGCATTTTCTTCTCTGATTCTACCGAAAATGGCCGCGGTTGTGCGTAGCGAGCGTCACACAACTATTAGTTGGTCTATTGTGCGATATTGAGAGCCCGCCCATATGAGTATTTCTTCTTGTGCGTCTTGCAGTCGCTCCGTGTTGTTTTCTTTCAGATCAAGCCGAGCTGACCTAGATGTAAGCGTGCGCTAATTGCAGGCTGGTAGACTTGCCGTGTTCAAGATGTCACAGACAAAAAAAAACCTAGCAGGTACAAGCGTCTTGAGTAGATGCAAGGGGGAATGGAAAGTGGGTTTTGGAGAGAGTGATTGACGGCAAGCGAGGCTATAAATATACGTAACCCTGCATCAACCCAGCAGACTGCGGCTGGTTGAGTCGTGAACCTTGTGAATGAGAACACAAAGAGTTGCAGCTGTCACCGCTCTCAGAATCACTGTATGTATGTTCTTTGAATATTGGGGCTTCTAAAGATGATTAGCACACTCCTCAGCACACGGGAATGTCGGTGTCTCAGTCAACTGCGTGGAAAATTGAAATTCCTTCTGGGTCACCATCACAGATCTAAAATCGATATCTGCGCTCCATATTAGTACAGACCTAGGCGGAAATCCCGTGGGTGCTTCGGGGCCCGAGCACCCACGTGGGAATGATGGCAACTTTCAATCTTTAAATACATTTTTGGAAAATCAATCTTGTTGTTGTTAATTTCACGGCGAGTTTGAGCCTTTTTATATAATACAAAAATCGCAAATCTTATAGTCTATAATTAACAAAGCCTAACCAAGATTTCATCATGCCCGATAATGAACTAATGACACATTCCTCTTGACTTTGAACACACCGCACACGAGCAAATGAAGGGCATAGTTACTCAACAGCCATACATGTCACACTAAAGGTGGCAGTATGAACAATGCCAACACTGTCATGAACATGTGCCGTATAGTGAAACCACACTAAACAACAGCGACAAACACATTTTGGAAACATATTTGCACCGCAACACAACATAAACACGACAGAACAAATTCCCAGAATTCCCTGCAGCACCAACTCTTCATGGACACTACAATATAAACAAACGCCATTGGTGGATCTACACCTAACACCCACTGTAATGATACCACGTACAATAGCGTATCTAGTCGGTACTACTATGATTACATCGATATTTTTTAACATCACAAAATCTTTTTTAGTATTTTTATTTATTTATATTATCTTTATAAACTCAGGAAATATGTCCCTGGACACGAGAACTTTGAATATAACCAATGTATGATCCTGTAACTACTTGGTATCGGACTGATACCCAAATTTGTGGTATCATCCAAAACTAATGTAAAGCATCAAACAACAGAAGAATAAGTGATTATTACATTTTAACAGAAGTGTAGATAGAACATGTTGAAACAGAAAATAAGCAGATATTAACAGTAAATAAACAAGTATATTAATAATTTATTTTCTACCACTTGTCCTTAATAATGTTGACAAAATAATAGAATGATAAATGACACAATATGTTACTGCATATGTCAGCAGCTAAATTAGGAGTCTTTGTTTGTTTACTTACTACTAAAAGACAAGTTGTCTAGTATGTTCACTATTTTATTTAAGAATTGCAATAAGAAACATATGTTTAATGTACCCTAAGATTTTTTTGTTAAAATAAAGCCAATAATGACATTTTTTGTGGTCCCCATTATTTATAAAAGTACAGAAATACTTTTGGTACTGGTACCTGTACCAAAATATTGGTATCGGGACAACACTAATACACACACACAGCGAGCACCCACTGGCAGAATGTAGATCGGTGCCTATGAGTACAGACACTTACTACTGTCAATGGGAGCACAGAATCATTCACTCCACCTTTTGGCACTTTGGTGCGTTTAAGTGGGGGGAATATGGGAATATTAATACTCAATTCGATTTTTTTGCCCTATGGAGAACTCTATAAAAGCCAAATATGAAATGTCCTTAATTTTGATAACTCTAATAGGGTCTTAAAGTGAAACTGCACTTTTTATTTTTATTTTGCTTATTATTCACAATCCCTATGTAAGACAAGAAGACATACACTATATTGCCAAAAGTATTTGGCCACCTGCCTTGACTCACATATAAACTTGAAGTGCCATTCCATTCCTAACCCATAGGGTTCAATATGATGTCGGTCCACCTTTTGCAGCTATTACAGCTTCAACTCTTCTGGGAAGGCTGTCCACAAGGTTGCGGAGTGTGTTTATAGGAATTTTTGACCATTCTCCCAAAAGCGCATTGGTGATGTCACACACTGATGTTGGTCGAGAAGGCCTGGCTCTCAGTCTCTGTTCTAATTCATCCCAAAGGTTCAGGTCAGGACTCTGTGCAGGCCAGTCAAGTTCATCCACACCACACTCTGTTATCCATGTCTTTATGGACCTTGCTTTGTGCGCCTGTGGCCGGGCCAAGTGATTAGGACACCTGATTCTCATAATTTGGATGGGTGGCCAAATACTTTTGGCAATATAGTGTATGTTTTTCTTTTTTTCATTCATTCCAATTGGCTAACATAGCAGGAAATGGTAATCTATTGCACCCATAAAGCCCTCTAAAAATAGCCAAAAAACACCAACAGTACTCCATTTACATCTCCAATTATACCAAGTATTAGCAATATTGCTATTATAAGCTCTAACGCAGAGGAACTACTTTTAGCTGCACCGTGATCACAGTTAGCTAACTAGCTAATGCTGCTATATTGACATATAGAGCTGGTGAGCTGCTGCAACGTCTCTGAGTTGGTAAAAGTTCATTCTCGATTATAAATCATGCCCCTCACTTGTATGTAGAAGGTTGTGGTCATAAAGCGAGAATTTGATCAACTTTGAAATTTAACTTAAACCCAAGGATGGCGGGAAAAACACGAAAAGACGCTTGTTTCGTTTTTTTAATGTTTTTTTTTATTTTTATTTTTTTACCTGCGTAAGGATTATGATTAATTTTTCGTCCAAACGGGAAGATATAAACTTCTCATCAGCCGGCATCACAGTGAGAGCAGACATTGTACATTAAGTGATTGCTTTATTATGTTTATAGTTTGTATTTCTTGTTTAGCACTAAGTAATTGGGCTACTTGCTGGATCTGCTTATCACTTAGCTTCTAAAACTTGTAGCTCATCCTCCTTTTACTCAGGCTCAAAAATATATGGTTCTGGATCATCTTGTGTCCCAAATTATTCGTTTTTTACTATCATAAAGTTTGCCATAAGTAGTTCTGTTGTTGTTTAAGGAAATAGCGAACGTTGTGATTCGTTGGTGAAATTAATACGCCACCGTATGCTTATAATGAGCAAAATACGTACAAATGACACGTTATTATTAATGTGTCTGTTATTACACTACATATATACTTACAAGTAGAGATGTCCGATATTATCGGCCGATAAATGCTTTAAAATGTAATATCGGAAATTATCGGTATGTTTTTTTTATTATCGGTATCGTTTTTTTGTTTTCTTTCAATTAAATCAACATAAAACATTGTGCGTGCTGCTGGTCCACTAATAGTACTAACCTTTAACAATTAATTTCACTCATTTTCATTAATTACTAGTTTCTATGTAACTGTTTTTATATTGTTTTACTTTCTTTTTTATTCAAGAAAATGTTTTTAATTTTTTTTATCTTATTTTATTTTATACATTTTTTTAAAAAGGACCTAATCTTCACCATACCTGGTTGTCCAAATTAGGCATAATAATGTGTTAATTCCATGACTGTATATATCGGTATCGGTTGATATCGGTATCGGTTGATATCAGTATCAGTAATTACGAGTTGGACATTGTCGGAATATCGGATATCGGCAAAAATTCCACGGCTGTATATATCGGTATCGGTTGATATCGGTATCAGTTGATATCGGTATCTGTAATCAAGAGTTGGACAATATCGAAATATCGGATATCGGCAAAAAGCCATTATCTGACATCACTACTTACAAGTATATAAAACGTTGGTGAAGGTTTTGGGGTTTTTTGGATGTTTTTTAGAGTGCTTTATCGGCACAATAGATGCAATGGCGTAATGACTCCCATTACCTCCTTTGTTAGCTGACTTTTGCTAGCGTTTTTTTACGAGTTAGAATGCATAAATAAAATAAAAAACATATGTATGCTTGTCTCACCAAAGGATTGTGATTGATAGACAACATTCCCCAAAAAGTGCAGTTCCCTTTTAAAGCTGGGCTGTCACACATTTCTATATTTATTATGTGATACTTTGTAGTCTCGTGTTACAACAATAAAATATTGTTTTATTGTTGGGTTTTTATACACTGTCTGTTACGTTTTGGTGTATGCAGAGACGTGCAGGAAAGAAACCTTAATTAGTGAAACACAGGTAACACAGAAGCAAAGATGTGCGGAAGGGAAGTGCACGAATGGAAAACAGCGTAATTAATGCTTGGTATTTTGTTTACCTACACTTAGGTAAAATAAATGTTACCTATTGTCTGTTTATTTACATGGTGTTAACGAAGAAATATATACCGTAACATTCATCCATACATCATCCGCCTGATTTGCATAAACTACCCTGAAGAGTGAAATTACGATGGAAACACAAACCACACACTTCTACAGGAACTTATAGTTCTTGAACTTTTGATGGAAAAGGGCCTATCGGTGCTGGCGGCACACTGGTGTACCGTGAGATACAGTCTGGTGTGCCGTGGGAGATTATGTAATTTTACCTACCGTAATTTCCGGACTATAAGCCGCTACTTTTTCCCCTCGTTCTGGTCCCTGCGGCTTATACAAGGGTGCGGCTTATTTACGGCCTGTTCTTCTCCGACACCGACGAAGAGGATTTCGGTGGTTTTAGTACGCAGGAGGAAGACGATGACACAATGATTAAAGACTGACTTTTCATATACCGGTAAGCTGGTTATTTTGATAACGTACAGGCGAGCACTTTGTATTACTTTGCACCGTTGTATTATTTGTACTCTGCACGAATGCTGTTCGCCATGTCAAAGATGTGAAAGTTTGATTGAATGATTGAAAGATTTATTGTTAATAAATGGGACGCTTTGCGTTCCCAAACAGTCATCTCTGTCCCGACAATCCCCTCCGTGGTAGCAGGAACCCCTATATACTACGGTAATTACACATCAAAACCCTGCGGCTTATAGTCGGGTGCGGCTTATATATGGAGCAATCTGTATTTTCCCCTAAATTTAGCTGGTGCGGCTTATAGTCGGGTGCGGCTTATAGTCCGGAAATTACGGTAATTGGGTTAAAAATAGGGATGTCCGATAATGGATTTTTGCTGATATCCGATATTCCGATATTGTCCAACTCTTAATTACCGATATCAACCGATACCGATATATACAGTCGTAGAATTAACACATTATTATGCCTAATTTGGACAACCAGGTGTGGTGAAGATAAGGTCCTTTTTTTTATATTAATAAAATAAAATAAGATAAATAAATTAAAAACATGTTCTTGAATAAAAAATAAATTAAAACAATATAAAAACAGTTACATAGAAACTAGTAATTATTGAAAATTAGTCAAATTAACTGTTAAAAGTTAGTACTATTAGTGGACCAGCAGCACGCACAATCATGTGTGCTTACGGACTGTATCCCTTGCAGACTGTATTGTTATATATTGATATATAATGTAGGAACCAGAATATTAATAACAGAAAGAAACAACCCTTTTGCACACACACACACACACACACACACACACACACACACACACACACACACACACACACACACACACACACACACACACACACACACACACACACACACACACACACACACACACACACACACACACACATATAAATACATATATACACATATATATACATATGTACATTTATACATATATATACATATGGGGGAGGGAGGGAGGATTTTTGGGTCGGTGCACTAATTGAAGTCTATCTTGTGTTTTTATGTTGATTTAATAAAACAAAATTAAAAAATATAATTAAAAACCGATACAGATAATAAAAAAAACGATACCGATAATTTCCGATATTACATTTTAAAGCATTTATCGGCCGATATTATCGGACATCACTAGTTCAAAATATTTTGGACAAACCAGTAATTAGAATCCGAAAATAATGTGCCGTTGTTGAGTGTGTGTGCTGTCTAGAGATCGGCAGAGTAACCGTGTAATACTCTTCCATGTCAGTAGGTGGTCGAAGGTAGCTAATTGCTTTGTAGATGTCGGGAACATGGTTTGTCATGATCACAATATGCGGGAGACAGCGTGTAGGTAAAAAGGTATCTAACACTTAAACCAAAAATAAACAAAAGGCGAGTGCCGCTAAGAAAAGGCATTGAAGCTTAGGGATGGCTATGCAGAACGAAACTAAAACTGAACTCGCTGCATAGTAAACAAAAACAGAATGCTGGACGACATCAAAGACTAACGGCACGTTGGAGCAGATGGCGTCCACAAAGTACATCCGTACATGACAGGGCAATCAACAATGTTCACACACAGAAGGATAGCGTCCGCACAACTTAAATAGCCTTGATTGCCAAAACAAAGCAGGTGCGGGCAATAGCGTTCAAGGAAGACATGAAACTGCTACAGGAAAATACCAATAAAAGAGGAAAAGCCACCAAAATAGGAGTGCAAGACAAAAACTGAAAGACGACACACAGGAAAACATCAAAAACCTCAAAAACAGTCACAGTGTGATGTGACAGGTGGTGACAGTACACCTACTTTGAGACAAGAGCTATAGTGATGCATGCTTGGTTATGGTTTTAATTCATAGCCAACAATTACGAAAACAACTTTTTATTGTCAATATCGGCTGCTGAGTTTCATTTTTCAATGATTTCTGCTGGTGGTGATTTTTTTCAATGAATAAAATGTGCCTTGGCTCAGAAAAAGGTTGAAAAACACTGTTCAACTACCCTAAAAGAGCGGCAAGTGCTGCTCGCGGTCCGCCCCCTTTTAAATGTCCCCCACGCGTTGAGATAGCCTCAAGGGTTACTTCCACCTTGTATCCTTTGCTAATGTATAGGGGAGGAGGGGGCGAGCAGGCAGTCAGCTGACGTAAAGCTGCACAGTCACGACAGTGTGACGTGTTGTGCCGTAAAGCTGTTTTGCCCGTGCTTGTGATTCCAACTGAGCAGTGACCAAGCAAAACTAAGTTGTGTGTGTGTTCTTGGCTAGAATACATGAGCAGCACTTTGATAAATGAGGTGAGAAACACTATTCAATTCAAGAAAGAAGTCGTAGCCAAGTACGGGGGCGGCGTTTGTACGACCTACCTTCCTCCTTCCGCTCATTGCTGCCAAGAGTCCATAAAGATAAAAATTATGTTAAATGTTCATTTATCCTTCGGCAACACATCAACAATGGATGTACTAGTCTACAACATTTATCTTAACATATCAACAGCCAAGACGACAATGCCATGTCGTGCCATCTTTGATTATACATTTTGAGTCCCTTCTCTTTTTAACACACTTTAGAAGGAATTACTGTGTCGCAATTGCAATTTTTCTTCACTTTTAACTAGAGATGTCCGATAATGGCTTTTTTGCCGATATCTGATATTCCGATATTGTCCAACTCTTAATTACCGATACCATAATCAACCGATACCATATTATATACAGTCGTGGAAGTAACACATTATTATGCCTAATTTTGTTGTGATGCCCCGCTGGATGCATTAAACAATTTAACAAGGTTTTCCAAAATAAATCAACTCAAGTTATGGAAAAAAGTGCCAACATGGCACTGCCATATTTATTATTGAAGTCACAAAGTGCATTTTTTTTTAACATGCCTCAAAACAGCAGCTTGGAATTTGGGACATGCTCCCTGAGAGAGCATGAGGAGGTTGAGTTGTGGTGGGTGGGGGGGGGGGGGTATATTGTAGCGTCCCGGAAGAGTTAGTGCTGCAAGGGGTTCTGGGTATTTGTTCTGTTGTGTTTATGTTGTGTTACGGTGCGGATGTTCTCCCGAAATGTGTTTGTCATTCTTGTTTGGTGTGGGTTCACAGTGTGGCGCATATTTGTAACAGTGTTAAAGTTGTTTATACGGATACCACCCTCAGTGTGACCTGTATGGCTGTTGACCAAGTATGACTTGCATTCACTTGTGTGTGTGAAAAGCCGTATATATTATGTGACTGGGCCGGCACGCAAAGGCAGTGCCTTTAAGGTTTATTGGCGCTCTGTACTTCTCCCTACGTCCGTGTACAGCGGCGTTTTAAAAAGTCATAAATTTTACTTTTTTTAAAAACGATACCGATAATTTCGAAACCGATACCGAGAATTTCCGATATTACATTTTAAAGCATTTATCGGCCGATAATATCGGCAGTCCGATTTTATCGGACATCTCTACTTTTAACTATCCATCCATCCATCCATTTTCTACCGCTTATTCCCTTCGGGGTCGCGGGGGTTGCTGGGACCTATCTCAGCTACAATCAGGTTGAAGGCGGGGTGCACCCTGAACAAGTCGCCACCTCATCGCAGGGCCAACACACATAGACAGACAACATTCACACACTAGGGCCAATTTAGTGTTGCCAATCAACCTAGGGCTGTCAAATTTAATGAATTAACACATGTGATTAACCACAAACAATTATCGCATTAATCATGAATCAATAGTTTTATCGGCCCATTTACCGTATTTTTCGGACCATAAAGCGCACTTAAAATCATTTCATTTTCTCCCAAACTCGACAGTGCGCCTTATAAACCGGTGCGCCAAATGTAACATTTTGGTTGTGCTTACCAACCCCGAAGCTATTTTATTTGGTACATGGTGAAATGATAAGTGTGACCAGTAGAATGGCAGTCACACATAAGAGATACGTGTAGACTGCAATACGATGGCAGTCACACATAAGAGATACGTGTAGACTGCAATATGACTCAAGGAAACAATACCAAAATTGTATATGTTCCATTGAAAATATAGAACGTTACACATAGTGCTCAAAAATGTATCAAAATGTTTTAGTGCGACTTTGGTAAGCTATGAAGCCGCACCGCTTGATGTGCGTCAACATACGAGTATTATTATGGTGTGTGTATAAGGTAAGACATTATCTGGCGTTTTGTTTCGCAATATTACGCAAAAGCCACTTTTCTTACCTTCTGGTACCTGCTGATGTGTATTTGGGATCTGCAAAAGTCCTGAAAATTTGCGCGCGTCCGCTTTTGTAGTCCGTGCCGACACCGTAGTCGATAAGCTTCTTCTTTTTCTTTATCTTCTTGTTATGGGACATTCATCCTCCGCTGTTGCCATTTCTAATATAAAGTAGTGTAAAGTTCTTACTTATGTAAGTGAACTCGCATAAGTTCTTACTTATGTAAGTGAACTCGCCATGAAAGCGCTAAAACATACCGGTGTAGTGAGTTTACATTATTCACCCAAGGAACTTTAGTTATTAGAGAGTTCCGGTCGGACGGTTTTTCACAGGACACATTTCGGGCGTTGGTGTTGCACTGGTGAGCCACGGATGAGAAGATGCTGCTCCGTTATTGATTGAAGTAAAGTCTAAATGTCATTAAAATAGTTAGCTCCATCTTTTGACACTTCTTCCACTCCCGTCCTTGCACGCTACACCGCTACAACAAAGATGACGGGGATAAGACGCTGCCGAAGGTGATCCACGTAAATAAGACCGCCCACAAAACGGCGTATCTTGAAGCGACTGTCAGAAAGCGGCTTGAAGATGATCTGTAAAACATCATCTATGCAACATTTTGACCAAAGAACCACCCTTACATGTTATGTAGACCACAAGGAAGTGTTTTCCATTTAGAAAAAAAAAAAAAATATGACTGCTTTAATGCGCTCTATAATCCGGTGCGCCTTTTGTATGAAAATAGACCTGACTACACCCGCTTATCAGCAGTGCGCCTTACAATCCGGTGCGCCCTATGGTCCGTAAGATACGGTAGTTTGACTGCACATATTCCTCTACTTTAACCGTAGATGGTTACCTGAAGGCAGCGTGGGTTTTTACACGGTCAGTCATCAGGTGAAGAGACTCTCACTAAATTTCCATGCACTAAACTAGTCTGATTTCGCAAATAGTTCATTTCTTTGTATTTTCACACCTACAACTGAATCCCAATTGTCCATGCACACTCTCTAATGCGACTATTGGTCATACGCCATGTGCCTCCCGTACACTGGGGGGCTGTTATTTCATCAATCAATCAATCAATCAAAAGTTTATTTATATAGCCCTTAATCACAAGTGTCTCAAAGGGCTGCACAAGCCACAACGACATCCTCGACTCAGATCCCACATCAGGGCAAGAAAAAACTCAACCCAATGAGTTACAATGAGAAACCTTGAAGGGGACCGCAGATGTAAAATTCTGACTGCAAAATTGCCCTTGTGTCAAAATATCGGGGTCCTTTTTATGAAGTTATTTAAATTTTGCAAGCCCTGTGATTAATCTGATTTAAACAATCTAATTGACTGCACTACTTTGAACTCAATAGTACCTTATTGCAACAAGTTATTACAAGTAATTGGTTAATTAATTAATTTTAGACATCAAACTCACCCCTGCCAGTGGGCGGGGCTAACGTGAATCTAGTCTCATCATTGCAAGTGGAAGTGCTGGGCATCCAATCAGGTGTTAGGACCCGCCCACTGACAGTTTGACGAATAACAACCCCGGTCAAGGACCAAATGGGACCCTTCGTCCAGCCATCTATTTTTTTACCGCTTGTCCCTCTCGAGTCGCGGGTGTGGCTCGAGCCTATTCCAGCTGCGTTCGGGCGGAAGGAGGGCTACACCCTGGACAAGTCACCATCTCATCACAGGGCCAACACAGATAGACAGACAACATTCACACTCACACTCACACACTAGGACCAGTTTAGTGTTGCCAATCAACCTATCCCCAGGTGCATGCCTGGACAAAATGCATAAATAAATACATCTTTAAATAATTGCTTAAATATGTCATTAATTTAATCAATAAATGAATTATGAAATAGATACGTATATTGTGAAATAATTAATTAAAATAATAAATTAAATCATTACATAATGAAATCACATATAATGAATACAATTGTGAAATATTTAAACATTTTACATGAAATTAACACATTCAATAACATTTACGTATTTAATTTCGATATAATCACACATTTAGGTAATTGTTTAAAGATTGATTTGGGAAAAACGTGAAATAGTTGTTTTTCGTCAAAAACTTTCGTCAAACGGGATCCTACGAAAAGTAAGAAAAACCAGCTCCCCCATGATAACACTCCATTATTACAACCAATGGAATTACAAACCAATTTGGTTGAACTTTGGTCACATGATAATAAAGTCACGCTTGAGCAGAAATGCAAGTCACAAGGCAGCGGAAGAATGCATTTGCTTAAGGTTATGAAATCTTGGTCCAAAAAGCGGGCGTGTCCAGGGATAAGCGCACGTCCGAAATTAAGAACTGATACCAAACTGGCCAAGTGTACCTTCTGGAAAGCCGTGCGGTTACATCAAAAGGCAGGCTGTAACAGTCACACATTTTCTTTGCATTTTGTACTATAAATGTCTGAACACACACACACACACACACACACACACACACACACACACACACACACACACACACACACACACACACACACACACACACACACACACACACACACACACACACACACACACACACACACACTAATTATTTGTATTTGTTACCTTCTTGAGACCTCCAACAAATGCCTACCTCGTTAGGACCACCCTTTCTAGATATATAAAGATTTGTATTTACAACATTAATAATATATACATACTATGCAAAAATAAAAAAAAGCTTGTTGTGAAAAATGAGTTGGAATTTCACAAGAAAAAGGTCACAATTTCACAAGAAAGACTTACAATTTTGGCAGTATTATAATAAAAGTCGTAATTTTACTCAACGCAAGTCAAAATGTTACAAGAAAAACTGAATATTTGTGCAATATTATGATAAAAGTTGGAATGTTCACCCGACAAAAGTCACAATTTTATAAGAAAACTTTAAAATGTTGGAAAAAAATATACTGTAATAATAATAGAAGTTTTAATAGGCAAAATGATGACAAAAGTCATCATTTTAACCAAACAATGTCACTAGTTTACAAGAACAACAGAAAAATTGGCGATATTGTGATAAAAGTCAGAATTGTATATGACAAATGTCACCATTTTGCATTAAAATGTAATACATTTACATAAAAATTTAATAATTTTATGAGAATATATTGCAATATTACAGAAACAGAAAGAATATGAGAAATTGCTCCCAATTGTATAAGAAAAAAGTCGACACGTTGTGAGAAAAAGACTGCTTTTAGTTGATTTTTTTAAAAATAATTGTTTTGTTTGTAATTGGTTTTTAATCTTCATTATTTACTTCAAGTTATTCCAGTATGTCTCTATATACGTATATATATATATATATATATATATATATATATATATATATATATATATATATATATATATATATATATATATATATATATATATATATATATATATATATATATATATATATATATATATATATTAGGGCTGTGAATCTTTGGGTGTCCCACGATTCGATTCAATATCGATTCTTGGGGTCACGATTCGATTCAAAATCGATTTTTTTTTAATTCAACACAATTCTCGATTCAAAAACGATTTTTTTCCCGATTCAAAAGGATTCTCTATTCATTCAATACATAGGATTTCAGCAGGATCTACCCCAGTCTGCTGACATGCAAGCAGAGTAGTAGATTTTTGTAAAAAGCTTTTATAATTGTAAAGGACAATGTTTTATCAACTGATTGCAATAATGTAAATTTATTTTTAACTATTAAATGAACCAAAAATATGACTTATTTTATATTTGTGAAAATATTGGACACAGTGTGTTGTCAAGCTTATGAGATGTGATGCAAGTGTAAGCCACTGTGACACTATTATTCTTTTTTTTTTTTTTTATAAATGTCTAATGATAATGTCAATGAGGGATTTTTAATCACTGCTATGTTGAAATTGTAACTAATATTGATACTGTTGTTGATAATATTCATTTTTGTTTCTCTACTTTTGGTTTGTTCTGTGTCGTGTTTGTGTCTCCTCTCAATTGCTCTGTTTATTGCAGTTCTGAGTGTTGCTGGGTCGGGTTTGGTTTTGGAATTGGATTGCATTGTTATGGTATTGCTGTGTATTGTTTTGTAGGATTGATTATTTATAAAAACAAAATAAAAAAATTTAAAAATCATTTTTAAAAAAATCACAAAAAAAATCGAGTTTTTAAAAATGAGAATCGATTCTGAATCGCACAACGTGAGAATCACGATTCGAATTCGAATCGATTTTTTCCCACACCCCTAATATATATATATATATATATATATATATATATATATATATATATATATATATATATATATATATATATATATATATATATATATATATATATATATATATTTTTTTTTTCTATCTTTAATTTTTTTTATTATTATTATTTTTTATTATTATTAATTTTGGTCAAAGGGGCGCATTTCAATTTCTTACAAACACTTGTTATTACATATGCTGGCCAGAGGGGGAGCACTTCAATTTTTTTTTTTTTTTTTTTTTTACACACACTTGTTATTTCATATGTTGACTAGAGGGGCGAGCATTTTTAAAACCGACACACCGTCAACTTTGAAAAATCCCTCCTTTTTGGGACCACCCTAATTTCGATAGATTTCACCACCACGGGTGCAAATGAGACATTCTCTATTAGATGCAACGGTTTCCCGTATTGGGACCATTATGTCGGTCCTAACTTGTTCACCGGTCCTCATAGGGAAGATTATTTTCCTTGTTGATGTCTCAAGAAGGGTAGGAATACAAGAGCACACACACACACACACACGCGCACACGCACACACACAATCTGTGTCATTTCATTAAAGAAACCCCTCAGACTCTTTAATCATAGTGCGACAAAACTGGTCTTCTCCATTCTTCCCATCTTTTGTCTTTGTCACTGCTGCTGCATCCTGATCATTATCTCTCAGGGTGTGTGTGTGGGTGTGTGTGCCTGCATACCTGCTTACTGCCATGCTGGAGCCCTGGTGTCTCCAGGGGGGAGGCATTCGGGCTGCAGGCGGCCTCGCGGTGACAAAGTGCACAATCACTCTGTTTCGGAGGTAAAAGACAGAGGAGGCATGAGAAATCACGGGAAGGGGGTAAAAGGAGAGAATCCGTAGAGGGATGAGACGGAGAGACGAGACGGAGACTTCAAGGTGGTGAGAGGGGAGAGGGAAAAAGTCACGCTGCAAGGGGAAATAGATAACAAGGAGATGAAGGCGCGCGGGTAGAGCATTCCAGGCTTGTGTTCCAGTTAATTACCACATAAGGCCTCAGGCTGGCGTTACACATATTTTCTTCACCGCTTTTTTTTTTTTCTTCCTTTTAAATTACAAACATTAATTAATTCCGAGACTTGTCATCTCGTCTTACATGGATGGGCCCCTTCGACCCTTTTTCTTCCGCCTGACTTACGGCACTGGCAGACAAACATGGGGGCTGTCACATGGGCTGAGGAAGAGGCAGGAAGGCTTTAAGTGTTATCAGAATTAAAAAAAAGTAAAAAAAAAAAAAGGTCGGCTAAATATGTTGGGGTGTTGTCGCATAGCCTGGCTTGGCTTTAAGTCGTCAGCAGCCGGGCTAAACTTCGGTGTATTGTCTCAGCGTGCAGGCAGGATGTCTACCTGCACCTCTCGGCTTAATAATCACTCCCTTTATTTGCTCACAGGCTGTCTGCCACCACTCAATTATCTCTCTTCCCTTCCTCCGTCTGCTTTGTAACAGCATCCCGTTTCTTTGGGAGTTTATCATAAATTAAAGATTGCATTGTTACCAACCAATCCTCTTACTGTAAGCAGTTTGGGAAGGCAGCGAAGAAAGCAGCCTTCAACCCTAAAAGGAAGAAAAAAAATATATAATCCACCTTCTTTTTTCTTTTTTTTTTTTTTCTGGTGTCAAATTAGCTCCTTATTGATCCCTGGCTAGTTCTTCACATAGCTTCATATTCTGTTAACCCTTCTGCGGCCCTCTGAGGACAGCGAGCAGTGAACTCCTGCTGAATACATGCCGTGACGCTTGAATAATGCATGAGGACGCGTCTTAGCCAGCGTGACGTGTCCACTTTCTGGGCTGCTTAAGTGTCCGGCAATTTTAAATGAAGTGCGCCTCAAATAGTTCACACGGTCGGAGCCGCAGGCGCTCTGATGATTCAGGAAGCTCCGGACGTAATCATGAAGTTGCGGCGTTCAGACATTTCTCATAAGCAATGTCACGTTTCATTTCCTCCCTCGTTTTTATTCTCACCCTCCTCTGCTTATTTCTAATTAGCAGAGATCGTATTTAACGCATGCGTTTGTTTATGAGTTCAAGGGCGGGGCTCCGAAGCACAGGTGTCATACTCAAGGCCCCGGGGGCCAAATCTGGCCCGCCACATCGTTTAAAGTGGCCCGCCACGTCTTTATATCTGGTGCGCCACATTATTTCTTGTGGCCTGCAAAAGGCTAGAAATATTAAACACATTCATTTATTTGTGGCGGCCCGCCACGAAAGAATTACGTCCGCCACAAATTAAAAAAAAATAAAATAAATAAATACTTTTTTTTATTTTATTTTTTTTAATTTTATTTTTATTTTTTTTAAAAATTTTTTGTCCTCTCCAGCTTCTCAGGCAAATCATATAGTTGATGTAGATGCCCATATCGGCTGTTCAGATTTACTTTACAAAAGAGAAGTGTCGGATACTTCTCTTGTTGTCTTATTTGTATTTGACTTTATTAAATGTATTTATATTACAAACACAACATGTGTATATAACAAAGGGTGCAAAGTCTGCAGGCAGTAGGAAACACATGGTTAAGTGTAGGGAGTAAAACTGATGGCAGTCTAAAGTTCAAGATTTTTGGAGCTCTTTGTTCAGTGGATCAGATGTGTGATGAAGCTCTGTGTCTATCTACCACCACTACTGTTTTCTGTTTATTTGTTACTGACTGTGGCAGGACACCTCTGCCTCTGTTTCACTTTATGTTGCTGGTAAATAATATGGTTGTAGTAGTAGGCTAAAGTTAAATTATTTAGTATGCACTAATTAAAGGGGCAGAGCTTTGAGACATTTTAGCTTTTATATTTTATAAGATATATTTTTTGTAAGAACCACAATTAATAAATATATTTCAGTGAATAACTTATTGTTCAAATCTGTATATAAATATGTACATAAAGTGTTGTAATTATATTGTAAAATGGATGGATGGATGGATAGACGTTTAAAACAAAACTGTTATTATTAATTAGTAAGTATACATTTTTTTAGCCTTTTTAGAGAAAATCAAATCATTGTAGTAAATTATGCAAATTACTCGATGATGTCATGGTGACCACGCCCATAGTCACGCCCCCACCGCCACAGGTATCTTGGCAGTTTATGGGAAACACTGAAAGCACTTTCCGGCTAAATGTATTTGTTATTTCAGTTTTGACAGTTAAATGTATCGTCTGCAAATCCAATCTAATCCACTTTATTTATATAGCATGGAACATTTAAAAAACAATAGAAGTTTCACAAAGTGCTGCACAGTGTATTTGGCCACCTGCCTTGACTCACATATGAACTTGAAGTGCCATCCCATTCCTAACCCATAGGGTTCAACATGATGTCGGTCCACCTTTTGCAGCTATTACAGCTTCAACTCTTCTGGGAAGGCTGTCCACAAGGTTGCGGAGTGTGTTTATAGGAATTTTCCACCATTCCTTCCAAAAGCGCATTGGTGAGGTCACGCACTGATGTTGGTCGAGAAGGCCTGGCTCTCGGTCTCCGTTCTAATTCATCCCAAAGGTGTTCTATCGGGTTCAGGTCAGGACTCTGTGCAGGCCAGTCAAGTTCATCCACACCAGACTCTTTCATCCATGTTTTTATGGACCTTGCTTTGTGCATTGGTGCACAGTCATGTTGGAAGAGGAAGGGGCCCGCTCCAAACTGTTCCCACAAGATTGGGAGCATGGAATTGTCCAAAATGTTTTGGTATCCTGGAGCATTAAATGTTCCTTTCACTGGAACTGAAAAACAACCACACACCATAATCCCTCCTCCACCAAACATTTCGAAATGTACCGTACTCCTGGCAACCTCCAAACCCAGACTCGTCCATCAGATTTCCAGATGGAAAATCGTGATTCATCACTCCAGAGAATGCATCTCCACTGCTCTAGAGTCCAGTGGCGACGTGCTTTACACCACTGCATCCGACGCTTTGCATTGGACTTGATGATGTATGGCTTAGAAGTAGCTGCTCGGCCATGGAAACCCACTCCATGAAGCTCTCTGCGTACTGTACGTGGGCTAATTGATAGGTCACACAAATTTTGGAGCTCTGTAGCAACTGACTGTGCAGAAAGTCTTTGCACTATGCGCTTCAGCATCCGCTGACCCCTCCCTGTCAGTTTACGTGGCCTACCACTTCGTGGCTGAGTTGCTGTTGTTCCCAAATTCTTCCGTTGTCTTATAATAAAGCCCACAGTTGACTTTGGAATATTTAGGAGCAAAGAAATTTCACGACTGGATTCGTTGCAAAGGTGGCATCCTATGACAGTTCCAAGCTGGAAATCACTGAGAGCGGCCCATCCTTTCACAAATGTTTGTAGACACAGTCTCCATGCCTAAGCGCTGGATTTTATACACCTGTGGCTGGGCCAAGTGATTAGGACACCTGATTCTCATCATTTGGATGGGTGGCCAAAAACTTTTGGCAATATAGTGTACATACTAGAAGAGGATTTCAAACGCATATCCACCGCGACCCCAAGAGGGACAGGCGGTAGAAAATGGATGGATGGATGGATGTTCTACACTTTATTAACTGATGATGCAGCAAGATTAGTTTTTTTGTTTTGCTTATCAAAAATACCGAAATATCTGCTTGTCACCTTGATTTACAATTTCAAAGCAAGTCAGTATCTGTTAGTAAAAAATATAATAATCAAAAAGGGTGAATATACATATTCATATATATTCACTGTTACAAGCGGTCCTCGGAAGGCAGCCATATTTGCATTTTGGCTCTCAATAAAAACAAGCTTGACGGACACCCTGTGAAAATCCTGCAGCTTGTTAGGTGATGACGAAAATCTGCTGTGAAATACAGTAAAATACCTGGGACTTGTTCTTGGTTCATTCAGCCATTGTTTGGATGAATTCAAAAATTGTGATTGAGTGAAGCTGCAAAATTCGAAGAAGCACTTAAGGGGCGAGGGACAAAAAGAAGGCTGAATTGTACAACAACCGAAGCATTTTTCCTAGGGATGTCCGATTATGGCTTTTTTGCCGATATTCCGATATTGTCCAACTCTTAATTACCGATACCGATATCAACCGATACCGATATATACAGTCGTGGAATCAACACATTATTATGCCTAATTTGGACAACCAGGTATGGTGAAGATAAGGTCCTTTTTAAAAAAATTAATAAACTAAAATAAGATAAATACATTAAAAACATTTTCTTCAATAAAAAAGAAAGTAAAACAATATAAAAACAGTTACATAGAAACTAGTAATTAATGAAAATGAGTAAAATTAACTGTTATAGGTTAGTACTATTAGTGGACCAGCAGCACGCACAATCATGTGTGCTTACGGACTGTATCCCTTGCAGACTGTATTGATATATATTGATATATAATGTAGGAACCAGAATATTAATAACAGAAAGAAACAACCCTTTTGTGTGAATGAGTGTGAATGAGTGGGGGAGGGAGGTTTTTTGGGTTGGTGCACTAATTGTAAGTGTATCTTGTGTTTTTTATGTTGATTTAATAAAAAAAAACAAAAAAAAAACGATACCGATAATTTAAAAAAACGATACCGATAATTTCCGATATTACATTTTAACGCATTTATTGGCCAATAATATCGGCAGGCCGATAGTATCGGACATCTCTAATTTTTCACAAAAGAAATATGCAAATCTGATTTATCCGTTCCAGACACACTAAATTATGATATTTTTATAGGGAATAATGGAAGTTTTCCATTTGGAAAACAATGTGAAATACATAAAAATTATGAATAAAATAAATAAGTGACCAATTAACATCACTTGTACCTTTATGTAATACTTCTTTCTCTTGTCTGATTATGAAACTTTGAGGATATCTGTATTATGTGTATGCTAGCATGAACCATCAACAGGGTTTCTCTTTGATTGCCAAGATATATGTGGTGCTGTGGGCGTGGTTAGGGGCGTGGTCACTATGATATGATTTTTTTTTTTTGTGTCTTGTCCAGCCACTCAGGCAAATCATATTGTTGATGTAGATGCCCATAGCTGCTGTACATATTTATATTAATGTTTGGCACAGCCGGACCAAAGTAGGAGGGGATAGACTGAAGAAAAAAAGGAAGACAGAGGGGGAAATTGCGGGGACAACATCAGCAAATACGACATGTACACATGATACAAAAAGTGATGGCAAAGAAGCAGTTAATGAAGTAAATATTAATAATAGAGAAATGAGAATGAACGTTTTTGCATTACAAATAGAGCAATACGAATACCAATAGAAAGAGCACTATTGATAACGAATAATAATAATTACCTCAAATATCAACAATACAATTGTTTCTCTTTTGTAAAGTAAATCTGAACAGCCGATATGGGCATCTACATCAACTATATGATTTGTCTGAGAAGCTGGACAGGATGTAAAAAAAACAAAAACAAAAACAAAACAAAAAAACAATACAATTGTTTCAAATGCAACAATACATATATGCAATGAAAAGTTGAATTACAAAAGAAAGCCGAGAAATGGAGGGCAGGCTGCATTTGGGCGAAAGGTGGGGTACACCCTGGACAAGTTGCCACCACATCGCAGAATCCAAATATATATTCATATAATACATATATATGGCCTATTATTAGCGCACTTTTGACTAGTGATGCACCGGTAATTCGGCCGTAGATCGCACAAAGCTGACGAAAAAGTTACATCGGGGTTGCTTTCAGGTGGCATTGCCGTTTAGACTGACGTCACATTTGAAAAGATCCGATTCCAATCGGATTCGGACTCCCTCCTGATGTGGCCTGTATCTGATGCAAAAAGATCAGATTTAAAGCACTTTGGAGCGTTTAGACTGGCAAAAAAAATACCTGATCTGTGTCACTTTCAGGGGGAAAAAAATAGATTTGTTGTGGAGTGTAAACGAGGCCATCTCATAGCACATAATTATGGTGCGTTCAAGGAACCTTGATTAAAGTTCGAACAGACAATTGTTTTTAAAAACGGAAGGCTTTACCCCCAGTAGATGCACTAATGACATCTACTCAATGTCTTTGATAATCTGCTGAAATGTTTCAGGGTGGGCTACTTGGTTGCTTCCAAATGGGAAAATATCTTTTAAAAATATAATAATAATGTTTTTTTTTTTTTTTTTTTTATCCCCTAATTGTAATTCTACACGAATCAACTAATCTCTTTGTTCCACTATAAAATAAATAGAAACATGACATATTTATAATTATATTTAGGCGACAAAGGATAGTTTGTGTGACTATTAGAATCCGTTTTTGGTCTAGGTCTTTTTTTTCTTTTCTCAGACTAACAAATTCCGATAAAAAATGTATGCAAAACACAAATATCCACTGCAGAGGACAGCAATGTGTTGTGTGAACGGCTTGTGAAAAAATGCCAATCTTTTTAAAAAAAATTTATTTTTTATTTTTTTTAATTGTATTTTTTTTTTCAACAAAATAATACACAATAATACCAAAACCAAACCCGGCCCAGCAACAGTCAGAATAGCAATCAACAGAGCAATTGTGAGGACACACGAACATGACACAAAACATTCCAAAAGTAGTCAAACAAAAATGAATAATATCAACAGCAGTATCAATATTAATAAGAATTACAACATAGCAGTGATTAGAAATCCCTCATTTACATTATCATCATAGCCATTTATAAAAAATAAAATAAAAACTAGGGATGTCCGATAATGGCTTTTTGCCGATATCCGATATTCCGATATTGTCCAACTCTTTAATTACCGATACCGATATCAACCGATATATGCAGTCGTGGAATTAACACATTATTATGCCTAATTTGGACAACCATGTATGGTGAAGATAAGGTACTTTTTAAAAATAATAATAAAATAAGATAACTAAATTAAAAACATTTTCTTGAATAAAAAAGAAAGTAAAACAATATAAAAACAGTTACATAGAAACTAGTAATTAATGAAAATGAGTAAAATTAACTGTTAAAGGTTAGTACTATTAGTGGACCAGCAGCACGCACAATCATGTGTGCTTACAGACTGTATCCCTTGCAGACTGTATTGTTATATATTGATATATAATGTAGGAACCAGAATATTGATAACAGAAAGAAATGGGGGGAGGGAGGTTTTTTGGGTTGGTGCACTAATTGTAAGTGTATCTTGTGTTTTTTATGTTGATTTAATAAATTTAAAAAAACCAAACAAAAAAAAAAAACGATACAGATAATAAAAAAACGATACCGATAATTTCCGATATTACATTTTAACGCATTTATCGGCCGATAATATCGGCAGGCCGATATTATCGGACATCCCTAATAAAAACATTTTAAAAAATGAACAATAGTGTCACAGTGGCTTACACTTGCATCGCATCTCATAAGCTTGACAACACATTGTGTCCAATATTTTCCACAAATATAAAAAAAAGTCATATTTTAGGTTAATTTAATAGTTAAAAAAAATTTAAATAATGGATCCCGTATTGCAATATATGACTCATTATTATCTAAACTAAATGTAGTTTTTTTCTACTGATATCATCTCCATAGCTTGTGTGTACCAGTCAGTATGAGATCTCTGTTTGAAAGAAGCTAACATATGTTTTACTTGATGTATGTTGTACTGTTAATGCCCCCACTCGACATCTATTCCATAATTATCATCTCTTGAGACTGACAGAGTTCAATAGTTATCACAATGCTTGTCGAACCTATCAAGTCATCCACAGGCTGAATCTCAGGCTCTGTAGCTTGGTTCCAATCTATCGTCCCCAGCCTGCCCACACCTACCTAGGTTCCATTCTAGAGGCTAACCTTTCCTGTGACAAAATGGCAACCAAGGTAATCAAAAAGGTTAACCAACGAACGAGATTTCTCTACAGAATTTCCTCTCTGGTCAACAAAAGCACCTTGAGGATTCTGGCGGGAACTCTCGTTCAACCCTTTTTCGATTATGCATGCACCTCCTGGTACCCTAGCACCTCCAAAACCCTCAAATCTAAACTCCAAACATCTCAGAACAAGCTAGTCAGGTTACTTCTAGACCTCCACCCCAGATCCCACCTCACTCCTACCCACTTCTCTAAAGTGGGCTGGCTCAAGGTGGAGGACAGAGTTAAACAACTTGCACTGAGCCTAGTCTATAAAATCCGCTACACCTCCCTGATACCGAAGTACATGTCAAACTACTTCCTTAACGTAAATGACCGCCATAACCACAACACCAGGGGGTGCTCCACTAACCACGTTAAACCCAGATTCCGAACTAACAAAGGTCTTAACTCATTCTCTTTCTATGCCACATCAATGTGGAATGCGCTCCCAACAGGTATAAAAGAAAGGGCATCTCTATCGTCCTTCAAAACCGCAATAAAAGTTCACCTCCAGGCAGCTACAACCCTAAACTAACACCCTCCCCGGATTGCTAATAATCAAATGTAAACAATCAAATGCAGATACTTTTTCTTTTTCTTATGCCTTCTGATCTCTCTCTCTCTCTCTCTCTCTCTCTCTCTCTCTCTCTCTCTCTCTCTCTCTCTCTCTCTCTCTCTCTCTCTCTCTCTCTCTCTATGTCCACTACTTGATGTCCATACCCCCCCCCCTCCACACCCCTGATTGTAAATAATGTAAATAATTCAATGTGATTATCTTGTGTGATGACTGTATTATGATGATAGTATATATGATAGTATATATCTGTATCATGAATCAATTTAAGTGGACCCCGACTTAAACAAGTTGAAAAACTTATTCGGGTGTTACCATTTAGTGGTCAATTGTACGGAATATGTACTTCACTGTGCAACCTACTAATAAAAGTCTCAATCAATCAATCAAAACACTCGTAACTTTGACCTGATATCAGGTAAACATCGTCTACTGGCTTGTACTGCTCAAAGTGTTGTATGCAGGGGACCAAAGATTTGGAACCGGCTTGATGAGAGCCTCAGAATGATGTATTCATTCTCCAACTTCAAAAAGAAACTGAAATCATACCTATTAACCACCTATCTCTAATGCCTCACATGGGGTAGACTACTGTTGGGTTGTGCTTGGTTGAATGAATGTATGTATGTATGTGTATGCTTGTTTTAGTATTAGTACTATTATTTTGTGTTTATCATATAGCGTTTTTGTGCTTGACACCATGTTTCAGCATTCCTTGCATATACTGACCTCTGGACCCCCTGCTAAAAGCTTCTTCGAGCTTATCTGGGGGACCCTTTCACTTACCACCATACTTGCCAACCCTCCCGTTTTTAGCGGGAGACTCCTGGTATTCAGTGCCTCTCCCGATAACCTCCCGGCAGAAATTTTCTTCCGACAAACTCCCGGTATTCAGCCGGAGCTGGAGGCCACGCCCCCTCCAGCTCAATGCGGACCTGAGTGGGGACAGCCTGTTCTCACGTCCGGTTTCCCACAATATAAACAGCTTGCCTGCCCAATGACGTCATAACATCTACGGCTTTTAGAGAGTAGAGTGCACAACTGCGCACACAACAAGGAGACAAAGCAGAAGAACGAGGAAGTTACAGACATGGCGGCGCCGTCGACGAGCAAGATGAAGAAATACGCTTGCAAGTTCCAAAACGAATGGAAACAAGAATTTCAGTTCATATAAACAGCTTGCCTGCCCAATGACGTCATAACATCTACGGCTTTTAGAGAGTAGAGTGCACAACTGCGCACACAACAAGGAGACAAAGCAGAAGAACGAGGAAGTTACAGACATGGCGGCGCCGTCGACGAGCAAGATGAAGAAATACGCTTGCAAGTTCCAAAACGAATGGAAACAAGAATTTCAGTTCATCCAGGACAGTTCGAAGGGGAAGGGGTATGTAATTATGTTGCCTGTACATTTTGTAAAGCAGACTTCTCCATTGAACACGGTGGCTGAGTCATGAACGGAGGAGAAGTTAAACAGGACAATACTGCCATCTACTGGATAGCCCCCGGAACACTGAAATTCAAGTATTTATTTTATTTATATGTATAATAAAATATATATAAAATAATATATATAAAATAATATATAGCTAGAATTCACTGAAAGTCAAGTATTTCATATATATATATATTTATATATATATATATATATATATACTGCATATGAAATACTTGAGTTGTTGAATTCTAGCTGTAAATATACTCCCCTAATAACCACACCCTTAACCACGCCCCCGCCCCACCCCAACCGCGCCCCCCCACCCCCCACCTCCCGGTATCGGAGGTCTCAAGGTTGGCAAGTATGCTTACCACCATCCTTAAATGGATATTCACTACTGTTGTAATTGTAATATGGTATTGTGAATAAACTTGAAACTAAACTATAAAACTGTTGTGTGGCCAATTTAATGATACACACTGTACAAACAGCCAACTAGTCCCTTTACTTTTAATGTTGTTGTTACTACCCACAAGTATATACCAAACAATTATGCGCTGCATGCAATCTGTCAACATATCACAAACAGCTTTATTTCTTCCAACGTGTGTGTCATGTTTCTCAAACAAGCTCCATTATTGTCATGAAGACCTGCAAGGAATAATATACTTTATTGCTTTTCGCCCGTCGCAGGCATCAACTCCTTACAGCCTCGAGTCGGAGTCTCTGCGCATGGACTGCATCATGTCAGGTGGAGCGTCCCCCACTCTGGCCATCAATGCTGTGACAAACAAGGTAGGACAGTGAACACACCATATAGAAAAGCATCAAATGTGTCCCTATAAATGACTCATCAATCATATTCAAAAGCCATAGAGCTTGTTTTGTTGATGGAAATGCTATCAACTAATTACATTTACTGAAAGAGTGGGTTCCTAGGAAATAGTTCACCCTTCATCTCCGGCAACATACACAAATAGGACTGCACAATTAATCAAAATGTAATCACGATCATGATTAAATAATGCCACAGTTAAATAAGGGCGATCATCGGCGAAATAAACAATTAAAAAGTAGGCCCCGCTGCACATCAAATCAAGCACTTTCACAGCAGCGGTCACAGAAAAGCGACAAGGGCTCCTATTGAACCGCCGCCCGTCCATGCCACAGGCCATTGTGGAGGTGCACAGAGCTCCAAGACCACGCCGACCACATCCCAGACAAGCATTAAAGGCCATTCATTTTTCTTACCTATTGATATCTGTTTTTGTGTATTCGGGATCTCCATAAGTCCCGAAAATTTGAAATCAACCCACGGAGGCATGGCGGAGATATTTATAAAACAATCTTGCCTTCCTTCATGCTTTCTCCAAACGAGCCGTTTGGAATTTGCCCGATTTGTGACGTTTTTGTTATGATCCGCTGCCCGGATCACAGTCTGTTTAAAGGCCTACTGAATTTTTTTATTTTTTATTTAAACGGGGATAGCAGATCCATTCTATGTGTCATACTTGATCATTTCGCGATATTGCCATATTTTTGCTGAAAGGATTTAGCAGAGAACATCGACGATTAAGTTAGCAACTTTTGGTCGCTGATAAAAAAAGCTTTGCCTATAACGGAAGTAGCGCAACGTCACAGGCTGAAGGGCTCCTCACATTTCCCCATTGTTTACACCAGCAGCGAGAGCGATTCGGACCGAGAAAGCGACGATTACCCCATTAATTTGAGCGAGGATGAAAGATTTGTGAATGAGGAACGTGAGAGTGAAGGACTAGAGTGCAGTGCAGGACGTATCTTTTTTCGCTCTGACCGTAACTTAGGTACAAGGGCTCATTGGATTCCACACTTTCTCCTTTTTTTATTGTGGATCACGGATTTGTATTTTAAATACTATATCCTCTTGAAAATGAGAGTCGAGACCGCGAAATGGACATTCACAGTGACTTTTATCTCCACGACAATACATCGGTGAAGCACTTTAGCTACGGAGCTAACGTGATAGCATCGTGCTTAAATGCAGATAGAAACAAAATAAATAAGCCCCTGACTGGAAGGATAGACAGAAAATCAACAATACTACTATCAGGAGACACCGAACCAAACACTGGACCTATAAATACACGATTAATGCTGTGCCGCCTGTCGAAGCCTAGCAATGCTGTTGTTAACGACGCCATTGAAGCTAGCTTAGCTACGGGACCTCGTCAGAGCTATGATAAAAACATTAGCGCTCCACCTACGCCAGCCCTCATCTGCTCATCAACACCCGTGCTCACCTGCGTTCCAGCGATCGACGGCGCGACTAAGGACTTCACCCGATCATCGATGCGGTCGGCGGCTAGCGTCGGATAGCGCGTCTGCTATCCAAGTCAAAGTCCCCCTGGTTGTGTTGCTGCAGCCAGCCGCTAATACACCGATCCCACCTACAGCTTTCTTCTTTGCTGTCTCCATTGTTCATTAAACAAATTTCAAAAGATTCACCAACACAGATGTCCAGAATACTGTGGAATTTTGCGATGAAAACAGAGCTGTTTGTATTGGGATACAATGTGTCCGAATACTTCCGTTTCAACCATCGACGTCACGCGCAAACGTCATCATACATAGACGTTTTCAACCGGAAGTTTTGCGGGAAATTTAAAATTGCACTTTATAAGTTAACCCGGCCGTATTGGCATGTGTTGCAATGTTAAGATTTCATCATTGATATATAAACTATCAGACTGCGTGGTCGGTAGTAGTGGGTTTCAGTAGGCCTTTAAGTTTTTCGAGTCACTTGTGTTTTCTGTTAGTTTTGGACTCCTTTAGTTGCTGTTTATGCACCTATGAGTTTGTTACCATGGCGACGTATTAGTTTCACCTGCCTCTTGTGTTCGGGACGCGCACCTGTTTGCAATCAGAGACATTATTTAAGCCTGCCTTTGCCAGTCAGTCGGGCTGGCTTCTTTTCTGTTACGATGGGGTTGCAGCTTACTGCGAGGTTTGCTGTCCCAGGATGCAAACGGACGACTCCGGACCGGACTTGCAGGTATGAACATGATTTAATCGTAAATTAACACTCAAAGAGGTACACAACAGAAAACAAACCGACGGAACAAGGTGCCGATCGCACCTGAAGCTAAGGCTGCTACTTAGCACAGACTAGAGATCACTAGCAGGGGCTAGGAGACAATCAAAACTTACGTAACAGTAGCGTGACGCAAACAAAGAAGCCAGACCGACTGACTGGCAAAGGCAGGCTTAAATAATGTCTCTGATTACAAACAGGTGCGCGTCCCGAACACAAGAGGCAGGTGAAACTAATATGTAGCCATGGTAACAAACTCAGAGGTGCATAAACAGGAACTAAAGGAGTCCAAAACTAACAGAAAACATAGGTGACTCAAAAAACTTAAACAGACTATGATCCGGGCAGCGGATCATAACAGTTTTTCCAATTGGTGATGTCAGCAGATATCTCCATATATGGTCACGTTTTACCCAAAGAGCATTGCGCGGGTCTGCCATTGTAGTCCGACGTAGTCAATAAACTCTTTTTTTTTTTGTTATTCTCTTGTTTTGCGGCAGACTGGCTCGTATATGCACATGCATCCTCTGCTGTTGCCATTTCCAATACAAAGTAGCGTATAGTTGGAACTGATATCTGTCAGTAGACTCCACATAGATGCGATAAAAATTAGAAAAAGGCTGACGGGGAGAAGACGCAGTCAAAGTGGAGGCACATCCTGAAGAGACGGTCAAAAAATCGGCCTGAAGATGGTCTCTTAAACATAATCTATGCAACATTTTGACCAAATAACCATCATTACATGTTATGTAGACCGCAAGGAAGTGTTTTAAATGTAGAAACAAAAAAATGACCCCTTTAACAAACTTTTCCTGGGCTGCTGCAGCTGGTCGCCTCGTTTTAGAGACCCTACTGCTGTTATTAAACGTGACAGATCATAAGTAAAAAGTTGTGGAGGCCAGCACAACGCGCTGTTTTGCTCATTTCCGGCTGCACCCCCTGTATCTGCGCATGTGTATGAATCCAGGAAATGCGGACATGCAATTGCTTATTGAAAGACTCTTTCCCGTGAGTACAATCTGTATAAACGCTATTAAAACGCAATTTTGTATTTTGTCATTTAATGAACATGTTTTAAATTATGCTATTTTATGTCATATAATAATGCGCGGTACACCCATAGGAGGTGTCTGATTTTTTTTTTTTTTATGCCTCTGAAAAAACCCCATCAAAAATGAATAAATAGAGCTAAAGGCATCATATAATGAGAAAATAGGTTGTGAGTTCAAACCCCGGCCGAGTCATACCAAAGGCTATAAAAATGGGACCCATTACCTCCCTGCTTGGCACTCAGCATCAAGGGTTGGAATTGGGGGTTAAATCACCAAAGATGATTCCCGGGCACGGCCACCGCTGCTGCCCACTGCTCCCCTCACCTCCCAGGGGGTCATCAAGGGGGATGGGTCAAATGCAGAGAGTAATTTCGCCACACCTAGTGTGTGTGTGACAATCATTGGTACTTTAACTTTAACTTAAAAGATGAAATATTATTATTATTAATAATGAACAAAAACACACAGATGTGTCTTTGAATATATAAACAATATTTATTTAGCCGATTTTTTTAGAGTAGTTCATAACACATTACATTTTTGCAAGTAGATTGCAGATCTGTGGAAAACACTGTGTTTAACTAACATAATGAATAATCTAGGGCTGCAACTAACGATTAATTTGATAATCGATTAATCTGTTGATTATTACTTCGATTAATAATCGGATAAAAGAGACAAACTACATTTCTATCCTTTCCAGTATTTTATTGAAAAAAAAACAGCCTACTGGCACCATACTTATTTTGATTATTGTTTCTCAGCTGTTTGTACATGTTGCAGTTTATAAATAAAGGTTTATAAAAATACAATAAAAATACAATAAAAATAAAAATAAAAATAAAATAAAATAAAAATAGAATAATTGCCTCTGCGCATGCGCATATCATAGATCCAACGAATCGATGACTAAATTAATCGCCAACTATTTGTATAATTGATTTTAATCGATTTAATCAATTAGTTGTTGCAGCCCTAGAATAATCGTGATTATGAATCGCAAATTCAATATTGAAAATTTTTTTTTTTATTAAAGTTAAAAAAGTTAAAGTCCCAACGATAGTCACACACACACTAGGTGTGGGGAAATTACTCTCTGCATTTCACCCATCCCCTTGTTCCACCCCGTGGGAGATGAGGGGAGCAGTGAGCAGCAGCGGTGGCCGCGCTCGGGAATAATTTTAGTGATTTAACCCCCAATTCCAACCCTTGAGGGAGACAATGGGTCCCATTTTTATAGTCTTTGGTATGACTCAGCCGGGGTTTGAACTCACGACTCAGGGGTGGACACTCTAACTACAGGGCCACTGAGCAGGTTAAATGTATCTTTTGGCCATGATAGTGCAGCCCGTTGCGCAGATGACCTTTTACCTTTGTCCAACATATTTGCCTTCAAATTGAATTTAGGCTTCATTTGTCAAATAACATTGACATACGGACGGAGAGAAACCAAAAGTATAAATCTAAATGAATAAGCTTGTTTTTTTTTTAGGTACAATACATACAGATTGCAATTTATGCAATGTATCTTTCTTTAAAAATAATGCTTGTCTTATGAATCTTCACTTTCACGCTTGACCTCATGCAATAAAACGCTCATAATGCCAGAGAGGCTGACCTGGGCGTGAGCATTTGTGTGAGGGTCAGAGGTCACACAGGGAGGGTGTGTGGTACATGACACCTGACCTCCATCAAAGAGAGCGTCACCTTTCACAGCACATCCAGTGTTTGGACCTGCTGTGAAACTATTTCCATCTTCCTTTTCTTGACTCACACTTTCCACCAGTTCTGGAACCTTTCAGGGGTTGGTAGAGGATTGTTGTGCAGGTCATTAAGCAAAAGAAAAACATGCCTATTCCATTAAGTACATCCAAAAACATGCCTGCTAGGTTAATTGGAAACTGGAAATTGTCCATACCGTTGGTGTCTATGTGAGTGTGGATGCTTGTTTTTCTATACTTGTCCTGTGATGGGATGGCGACTAGTCCATGGTGACCCCGCCTCTTGTCCAAACTCATGCAGAGATGGTGTGCCGTCGTAGATAACCGTCATGTGTCCCAACTAGGCTTGTCCTGGTACCAATAATTTGGTACCGGTACCAAAATGTATATCGATACTTTTCAAAATAAGGGGAACTATAAAAAAATTCAATATTGGCTTTATTTTAACAGAAAATCTTACAATACAATAAACATTTTTCCTATTGCACTCAAAGTACAATTTTAAAAGGTTAAATTATAAATTAAAAGACATTAAACACATTGGGCTTTTCTTGTTGCACTCAAAGAACAATTTACAGTTTTCCATATTACATATAGTCTGCCATAATCAAGGATTAGGTTAGAATATAATACAAAGCCTTATTTACATTATATCAAATGTTTCATGATTTATGGCTGCCACTCCTGGTCTGTGCTTTTAAGAAAATAATAATTATTAGTAAGTAGGGATGTCCGATAATGGCTTTTTGCCGATATCCGATATTCCGATATTGTCCAACTCTTTAATTACAGATACCGATATCAACCGATACCAATATCAACCGATATATAAAGTCGTGGAATTAACACATTATTATGCCTAATTTGGACAACCAGGTATGGTGAAAATAAGGTACTTTAAAAAAATTAAAATAAAATAAAATAAGATAAATAAATTAAAAACATTTTCTTGAATAAAAAAGAAAGTAAAACAATATAAAAACAGTTACATAGAAACTAGTAATTAATGAAAATTAGCAAAATAAACTGTTAAAGGCCTACTGAAACCCACTACTACCGACCACGCAGTCTGATAGTTTATATATCAATGATGAAATCTTAACATTGAAACACATGCCAATACGGCCGGGTTAACTTATAAAGTGCAATTTTAAAATTCCCGCCACACTTCCGGTTGAAAAACTCCTTTGGATATGATTTATGCGCGTGACGTCACAGAATCCACGGAAGTGGTTGTACCCCGTCGAACCCGATACAGAAACCTCTTGTTTTCTTCGGCAAAATTCCACAGTATTCTGGACATCTGTGTTGGTGAATCTTTTGCAATTTGTTTAATGAACAATGGAGGCTGCAAAGAAGAACGTTGTAGGTGGGATCGATCGGTGTATTAGCGACTAAGTACAATACTTACAGCAACACAACAAGCACTAGCAGACGCCTAGCCGATGCTTGCCGCCAAACCCACGGATGAAGTCCTTCGTCGCGCCGTCGATCGCTGGAATGCAGGTGAGCACGGCTGTTGATGGGAAGATGAGGGCTGGCTGGCGTAGGTGGAGCGCTAATGTTTTTATCATAGTTCTGTGAGGTTTCAGGCACAACACCGGTTGCTAAGTTGCTAAATTAGCCTTAGCGTCGTTAGCAACAGCATTGTTAAGCCTTACCAGGCTGAGAATTTTAACCGTGTAGTTACCTGTACACGGTTTAATAGTATTGTTGATCTTCTGTCTATCCTTCCAGTCAGGGATTTATTTATTTTGTTTCTATCTTCATTTGAGAACGATGCTATCACGTTAGCTCAGTAGCTAAGTGTGTCACCGATGTATTGTCGTGGAGATAAAAGTCACTTTAAATGTCCATTTCGCGTGCTCGACTCTCATTTTCAAGAGGATATAGTATCCGAGGTGGTTTAAAATACAAATCCGTGATCCACAACAGAAAAAGGAGAGAGTGTGGAATCCAATGAGCCAGCTTGTACCTAAGTTACGGTCAGAGCGAAAAAAGATACGTCCATCACTGCCTCTCTAATCCTTCACTGTAACGTTCCTCATTTACGAATCTTTCATCCTCGCTCAAATTAATGGGGTAATCGTCGCTTTCTCGGTCCGAATCTCTCTCGCTCCATTGTAAACAAAGGAAAATTGTGAGGAATATTGCCTCCTGTGACGTCACGCTACTTCCGGTACAGGCAAGGCTTTTTTTTATCAGCGAGCAAAGGTTGCGAACTTTATCGTCGATTTTCTCTACTAAATGCTTTCAGCAAAAATATGGCAATATCGCGAAATGATGAAGTATGACACATAGAATGGATCTGCTATTCCCGTTTAAATAAAAAAAATTCATTTTAGTAGGCCTTTAAAGGTTAGTACTATTAGTGGACCAGCAGCACGCACAATCATGTGTGCTTACGGACTGTATCCCTTGCAGACTGTATTGATATATATTGATATATAATGTAGGAACCAGAATATTAATAACAGAAAGAAACAACCCTTTTGTGTGAATGAGTGTAAATGGGGGAGGGAGGTTTTTTGGGTTGGCGCACTAATTGTAAGTGTATCTTGTGTTTTTTTATGTTGATTTAATAAAAATAAAAAAAAATAAAAAATTAAAACAATAAATCCAAAAAAAAAAAACAATACCGATAATAAAAAAAACGATACCGATAATTTCCGATATTACTTTTTAACGCATTTATCTCTATTAGTAAGTACTAAAAACAAAACTATGGATACATGTACACAGATACGCCATGTAGCAGGCAAAACACACTTTTGTTAAAGATAAAACACCAATTGTAGCAATTTGTTGCAAAATATAGTCATTTCACTTGTATTAGTTGACTGCTCGTTGGGCTGCTCAAAAAGGTTCATTATGTCTTCTTATTCATATACTCTTTCAAATGTTCTTGTAATCAGACAATATTTTCGGTATATTTAGATGGAATCTTACAGCTTCGTTGCAGAATCCACTTACTTTCAATATAAAGGAATAATATACAAACAAAAAGAGGGCTTTGCAATGGGAGATCCCTCTATCAGCAATAATGAGCAGTTTCTTCATGGAAGACCTGGAAACCACCGCGATCAATACAGCACCCATACACTGCAGACCCACCTTCTGGAGAAGGTACGTGGATGACATTTTGGAGAAAATAAAAGTGGGACACACATACACGATCTTACAGACCACCTCAACAGTATTGACGAGACTGGAAACATCACATTCACGCATGAAGTGGAAATGAACCACCAACCAGGTAGACTTGACAGGTGTGCCTGGTTGGCCACGCCTATAAGAACAGCTGATAGGCAACACGTCACAGTGGTCAGGTGACCCTTCTGAAGAAGACTGCATATGACAGTCGAAACATGTCAGGTAAATATACCGAAAATATTGTCTGATTACAAGAAAATTTGAAAGAGCTCATTGGGCAGTTTTAACTCCGCTATTATTTGGTATCAATCCAAGCGGCTGTGTGCACGTCTACGTATCTACATGTTATGTATCTACATGTTATGTACGTACATGTTATATACCTACAAGATATGTATCTACATGTGCATAGCAGAGGAGCTGGTTAACTCATGAGAGTACACCCTGCCATTAAGAGAATGGCAGGGTGTTGGCTGAGTGACGTCAGTGAGTGAGTGGGCGAGCAAAGAGAGAGAGAGGTAGCGCTGCACTGCGCAGTCGAGTGATGAACGGGTCTGGTTGTGTCCTGCAAAACTAACAATAAAGCACCCAGATTGTCACAAATCGGCGGCCTCGTCATTCTTACCTGAAAGCGGAGCTCAGCAGACCCATTGATGGGTAAAGTGAAGTGTGTTAACCCGACGAAAACATCGACCCTGAAGGGAACGTCTGCCCTGTGCTCCCCTACTACAGTCTGCACCGGAGCACAACAGCAGGACAGGTGTAACTACTACATTATTACCTGTCACTCTTTAAACTCCTTGTGCAGATCTGAATACTTATTATTTAAATGTTTACCTAAGTTTGAAGCAAAGGTGGTAATACTAATCGCCACGTTTGGCGAGGCGTGTTATAAAGCAACACTTGAAGCGCGGCGCTTCCGTGTTTAAAGTGTCACCTTTATTGTTAGTTTTGAAGCCCAAATACTTCCATATTGTGCTTCACCACCCTCTTTATTAACCAATATAATTGTCGTTTTTTTTGCCATTCCATAATGTTATTGCTTGCATACACTTTGTGTGTGCGTTTTGACACACTCAACATCATGCGCCTCGGCTCTGTAGTCACCGCCGCAGATGAAAGAACGGCACCCGTACTTTTCAAAGGCAGTATAGTACCGATTTCAATCAATTAGTATCGCGGTACCTTATTAGTACTGGTATACGGGACAACCCTAGTCCCAACAGACATCCACTGATTTTGGCATGTGAAAACATTGTCTGTGCTACATCTAGTGGGAAAGTAGGTCGATTATAGGACTGTTAATTAAAACCTTAAAAATCAAGAAAAAAAATATTTAAATGAAGTTAAACATGTAAAAATGTTTCAAATGATGAATCTCTAGATATTTTTTAACTGCAAAGATTTTGTATTGAAATGATTCTATTTGAATACTTTGTTCCAGTCACCATTTAGAAACATTTCTACAACTGTTCAAAATTGACTTACTAACATTTCTAATATTTATGCTATATCTTGACTAAAATAATACAGTAGGACCGATGTGTGAATATAAAATAGGTTCTCAACGTAACGTGCTTTGTGTCACTCGAAAAAAAGTGCCATATAAATCTTAATCCATTATTAATATTAACATTTTTTCGACAAAAACTTTGATCACCAAAGGGATCATTTCTATGAACAGTCTTGTAATTGTGTTAACTTCCACATCATCGCTATAAGAAACAGGTTCGGCATAAGTACGGTCCAGTCACACAGCATTAAAAAAGTGCTTTGACTTCCTGTTCAGTGCAAAGTGAGCTTCAGAATAAAAGCATGGCAATATTAACCGCGATTCTAACACAGCAATTGACAAAATGCACCCGATGAATTGGCATTGTCTTGCTGAAATAAGCAGGGGCGTCCATGATAACGTTGCTTGGACGGCAACATATGTTGCTCCAAAACCTGTATGTACCTTTCAGCAATAATGGTGCCTTCACAGATGTGTAAGTTGAGACTTTAGAGACTTTTATTAGTAGGTTGCACAGTGAAGTACATATTCTGTACAATTGACCACTAAATGGTAACACCCGAATAAGTTTTTCAACTTGTTTAAGTCGGGGTCCACTTAAATTGATTCATGATACAGATATATACTATCATATATACTATCATCAGTTACCCATGCCTTGGGCACTAATACACCCCCATACCATCACAGATGTTGGCTTTTGAACTTTGCGCCTAAAACAATCTTTCTTTTCCTCTTTGTTCCGGAGTACACAACGTCGACAGTTTCCAAAAACTATTTGAAATGTGGACTCGTCAGAACACAGAACACTTTTCCATTGGGATGTCCGATAATGGCTTTTTGCCAATATCCGATATTCCGATATTGTCCAACTCTTTAGCTACCGATACCGATATCAACCGATATATACAGTCGTGGAATTAACAAAATATTATGCCTAATTTGGACAACCAGGTATGGTGAAGATAAGGTACTTTTAAAAAAAATTAATAAAATAAGATAAATACATTAAAAACATTTTCTTCAATAAAAAAGAAAGTAAAACAATGTAAAAACAGTTACATAGAAACTAGTAATTAATGAAAAATAGTAAAATTAACTGTTAAAGGTTAGTACTATTAGTGGACCAGCAGCACGCACAATCATGTGTGCTTACGGACTGTATCCCTTGCAGACTGTATTGATATATATTGATATATAATGTAGGAGCCAGAATATTAATAACAGAAAGAAACAACCCTTTTGTGTGAATGAGTGTGAATGAGTGTAAATGGGGGAGGGAGGTTTTTTTGGGTTGGTGCACTAATTGTAAGTGTATCTTGTGTTTTTTATGTTGATTTAATAAAAATTAAAAAAAATAATTTAAAAAAAAAAACCAAAAAAAAAACGATACGATAATTAAAAAAACGATACAGATCATTTCCGATATTACATTTTAATGCATTTATCGGCATCGACATCTCTACTTTTCCACTTTGCTTCAGTCCATCTTAGATGAGCCCTGGCCCAGCGAAGCCGCTGGCGTTTCTGGGGTGTTGTTGATAAATGGCTTTCGCTTTGAATAGTAGAGTTTTAACTTGCACTTACAGATGTAGCAATAAACTGTATTTACTGATAGTGGTTTTCTGAAGTGTTCCTTAACCCATCCCACTATTGTCATTTTTTGATGCAGTACCGCCTGAGGGATCGACGGTCACGGCATTCAATGATGGTGTTCAGTCTTGCCGCTTACGTGCAGTGATTTCTCCAGATTCTCTGAACCTTTTGATGATATTACGGACCATAGATGGTGAAATCCCTAAATTCCTTGAAATAGCTATTCGAGAGATGTTCTTAAACTGTTCGACAATTTGCTCGCGCATTTGTTCACAAAGTGGTGACTCTCGCCCCATCCTTGTTTGTGAATGACTGAGCATTTCATGGCAGCTGCTTTTATACCCAATCATGGCACCCGCCTGTTCCCAATTAGCCTGTTCACCTGCGGGATGTTCCAAATAAGTGTTTGATGAGCATTCCTCAACTTTCTCAGTCTTTTTTTGCCACTTGTGCTAGCTTTTTTGAAACACGTTGCAGGAATAAAATTCCAAATGAGTTGATATTTGCAAAAAATAACAAAGTTTTCCAGTTTGAACGTTAAGTATTTTGTCTTTGCAGTCTATTCAACTGAACATAGGTTGAAAAGGATTTGCAAATCATTGTATTCTGTTTTTATTAACGATTTACATAACGTGCCAACTTCACTGGTTTTGGGTTTTCTCCATAGGAATTTCTGCACATAAATGCTCCTTTAAATAAACTGTGTATATAAACACATCTGGAAATCATATGTGACAATAGTGATTTTAATATGAAATGAAAGTCATCCCTATAGGTAATGCTGGTTTAACTGACAATCAGCACAGGTTGAGTACCAGACACCAGGATGCGGACATAAAGGAATGATTTTCTCCACACATTGTTCAGGGCGTCACGCAGCTGCGTAGACGATGTGGAAAAATTGACAGTACACTTCAAGGACAACTCATCTGAGTCAGAGATGTACTTTGCAGCTATGATTCAAAGCAGGAACTGCAGAACATTCCTCATTACAAGGACATCATTGGTCCCCTCCCACATCTCGACAGGTGGTGTCTGTCCCAGGAGTAGTGCGTCTCACACTCATCTGTATCTATAAACCTCCTAAATCGCTAAACCGTACAGCCACACTGCAGCTATGACTAAAAGGATACAGGGTCCAAACATAAAAAAGGTCTTTAAGATATTTGACTGAGTGAAGAGCTGCAACAGTCTCAATCTGAGGTTTAGTTTTGTCTGAACAATTAAATGTAGCCAAAGGACATTCCTGACACTTAAACCAAACAAGAAAATCCATGATTCAACACAGGGGTCGGGAACCTTTTTGGCTGAGAGAGCCATGTAAGCCAAATATTTTAAAGCCATATAATATTGAGAGCCATATAATATTTTTTAACAGTGAATACAACTAAATGCGTGCATTTTTAAGTAAGACCAACATTTTTAGAGTATAATAAGTCTCTTATTCTTTTTAATAACATTGTTATTCTGAAGCTAACCAATAATAAATAAAAGACTTCTTACCTTTAAAGGCCTACTGAAACCCAATACTACCGACCACGCAGTCTGATAGTTTATATATCAATGATGAAATCTTAACATTGCAACACATGCCAATACGGCCGGGTTAACTTATAAAGTGCAATTTTAAATTTCCCGCTAAACTTCCGGTTGAAAAAGCCTTTGGAGGATGACGTATGCGCGTGACGTAGCCAGGGGAACAGAGGTATGGCTTCCCCATTGAATACAATACAAAAAAGCTCTGTTTTCATTTCTTAATTCCACAGTATTCTGGACATCTGTGTTGGTGAATCTTTTGCAATTTGTTTAATGAACAATGGAGATTGCAAAGAAGAAAGTCGTAGGTGGGATCGGTGTATTAGCGGCTGGCTGTAGCAAGACAACAAGAAGGACTTACTTGGATAGCAGACGCGCTAGCAGATGCTAGCCGCCAACCACATCTGTGTTGGGGTGAAGTCCTTCGTCGCGCCGTCGATCGCTGGAACGCAGGTGAGCACGGGTGTTGATGAGCAGATGAGGGCTGGCTGGCGTAGGTGGAGCGCTAATGTTTTTATCATAGCTCTGTGAGGTCCGGTTGTTAAGTTGCTAAGTTATCCTTAGCGTCGTTAGCAACAGCATTGTTAAGCTTTGCCAGGTTGAGAATTATTAACCGTGTAGTTACATGTACATGGTTTAATAGTATTGTTGATCTTCTGTCTATCCTTCCAGTCAGGGGTTTATTTATTTTGTTTCTATCTGCATTTGAGACAGATGCTATCACGTTAGCTCATGCTAAAGAGCTTCGTCGATGTATTGTCGTGGAGATAAAAGTCACTGTGAATGTCCATTTCGCGTTCTCAACTCTCATTTTCAAGAGGATATAGTATCCGAGGTGGTTTAAAATACAAATCCGTGATCCACAATAGAAAAAGGAGAGAGTGTGGAATCCAATGAGCCAGCTTGTACCTAAGTTACGGTCAGAGCGAAAAAAGATATGTATTTCACTGCATTCTAGTCCGTCACTCTAACGTTCCTCATCTACGAATCTTTCATCTTCGCTCAAATTAATGGGGTAATCGTCGCTTTCTCGGTCCGAATAGCTCTAGCTGCGTTGAAAACAATAGGAAAATATGAGGAAGTGAACAACTGACAACGTCACGCTACTTCCGGTAGGGGCAAAGCTTTTTTTTATCAGAGACCAAAAGTTGCGAACTTTATCGACGTTGTTCTATACTAAATCCTTTCAGCAAAAATATGGCAATATCGCAAAATGATCAAGTATGACACATAGAATGGATCTGCTATCCCCGTTTAAATAAAAAAAATTCATTTCAATAGGCCTTTAATGCGACTTCTTGAACAGGTGCGGTAGAAAACGGATGGATGGATTAAAATGCATGAGAATGTTTTATATTTTGAACGTTATTTTTAACACTGTGATTACCAGGGGAATTATTCATTACTTAAAGTAAAGTTAAAGTACCAATGATTGTCACACACACACTAGGTGTGGTGAAATTTTTCCTCTGCATTTAACCCATCGCCTTGTTCACCCCCTGGGAGGTGAGGGGAGCAGTGGGGAGCAGTGGGCAGCAGCGGTGCCACACCCGGGAATCATTTTTGGTGATTTAACCCCCAATTCCAACCCTTGATGCTGAGTGTCAAGCAGGTAGGTAATGGCTCCCATTTTCATAGTCTTTGGTATGACTCGGCCGGGATTTGAGATTGATCTGAGAGCCAGATGCAGTCATCAAAAGAGTCACATCTGGCTCTTGAGCCATAGGTTCCCTACCCCTGATTCAACACCATCCTGCAGGCTTTCCTCATATACGGAATTTGTGACAGTCATATTGCAATGCAATCCACGTTGTCTCTCGCTCTGAAAGCCTCCACTCTTTGCTACAGTCAGAGCTGTGTGATGTGTGTCCGTGCAGGTAGCTTTGTACAACCCAGAAGCAGAGGACTGTGAGAGTCCCGGGAGTCTTGGTGGCAGCCTGAGCAACAGCCTGTCTGAGCAGAGCATGGCGTCCGTCAACCTCAACAACATGACCTCCACCGTCGGCGGCGGCTTCACACCCGTAAGACATTTTTTTTGTGTGTTCTAAAAGATTTGGAATATTCCAACAAGTTCAATTCAGTTCAGTTGAGATTTAGTTTATTGCACCGGAGCACAACAGCAGGACAGACGCAATGAAGTAATGCATCACATATTTCCAGTTGTTTCATTACAGCACGTCCGAAAAGGTGTAAGAAGAAGCAGAGCTTATTTAATCCTACCCCTTTTCATACCATAGCAATTGTATCCCATTTCCTTGTTCTCTGTAACATAACAGTGTATAAATAAATAATAAATAAATAATATACCATAGCAAGTAAACACATATTAAATACCTAAATAACCTTTTTCTCCTAAAAATAAATTAAAAAGGGTTCAAGATTTTTATCATAATTCTTGTTTTGTGTGCTTTGTGAACACTTGTAGTTTGAACAGTCTCTTAAACTGAATCATATTGGTGCTTTGTTTGATTTCTTTGGTTAATCCATTCCATAATTTAATTCCACATACTGATATGCTAAAGGTTTTAAGTGTTGTATGAGCATACACATGTTTTAAATTAGATTTTCCTCTAAGGTTATATTTCTCCTCTTTTGTTGAGAAGAATTGTTGTACATTCTTGGGTAGCAGGTTATAGTTTGCTTTGTACATAATTTTAGCTGTTTGCAAATGCACAAAATCGTTGCATTTCAATATTTTTGATTTAATAAATAAAGGGTTTGTATGTTCTCTTTATCCAACATTATATATTATTCTAATTGATCTTTTTTGTAACACCGTTATGGAATAAAGCGCACATTTGTAGTTTTTTCCCCATATTTCTACACAATAACTCAGATATGGTAACACTAGTGAGCAGTAAAGAATATGAAGTCACATATAATCGAAACCATGTATAAGCGTACAGTCGCGTTCAAAAGTTTACATACACTTGTAAAGAACATAATGTCATGGCTTTCTTGACTTTCCAATAATTTCTACAACTCTTATTTTTTTGTGATAGAGTGATTGGAGCACATACTTGTTGGTCACAAAAAACATTCATGAAGTTTGGTTCTTTTATGAATTTATTAGGGGTCTCCTGAAAATGTGACCAAATATGTTTGGAGGAGAAAAGGTGAGGCCTTTAATCCCAGGAACACCAAATCCTACCGTCAATCATGGTGGTGGTAGTATTATTGTCTGGGCCTGTTTTGTTGCCAATGGAAC